>NW_028280940.1:0-342500 GCF_059751285.1 Brachycentrus maculatus
TTGGCACAATCAGGCATGTCTAATATTTGAAAGCGGCCGGGCGGCAATCGCGAGTACCCTACGCTGCGCGAGTACTACGAGTCGGAGTGGCAGTTCGTTTAGATAATACAAAATACTATACAAGGAGGGGTGAACGGCGGGAGTAGCTATGATCGGCCTAAGGTTGCCGAATGCCTCGCCGTCTGACATTAATTCGACCCTCTCGATGGCTCGTCGGGAATGGCCCGGATCGAGCTCTCGACGCGGTCAAGCGGCCGCGCGTACCCCACACTGCGCGGGTACTACGAGTGGGAGTTAATATATAATATTATACGAGGAGTTATTAATACATAATATAACACAAGGAAGGGTGAACGGCGGGAGTAGCTATGAACGGCTTAATGCCTCGCCGTCTGACATTCGTCGGGGAGTACGAGTGATTGTTTATTCATGTGAGAGATAACAGAGAGTCGGAGTGATGGATTATTTACAATAGATAATATTATTAATTGAATAAATCAATTAATCAATATAAGGTTATTAATGAGAAGGGTGAACGGCGGGAGTAGCTAAGATCGGCCTAAGGTTGCCGAATGCCTCGCCGTCTGACATTAATTCGACCCTCTCGATGGCTCGTCGGGAATGGCCCGGATCGAGCTCGCGACGCGGTCAAGCGGCCGCGCGTACCCCACACTGCGCGGGTACTACGAGTGGGAGTTAATATATAATATTATACGAGGAGTTATTAATACATAATATAACACAAGGAAGGGTGAACGGCGGGAGTAGCTATGATCAGCTTAAGGTTGCCAAATGCCTCGCCGTCTGACATTAATTCGACCCTCTCGATGGCTCGTCGGGAATGGCCCGGATCGAGCTCGCGACGCGGTCAAGCGGCCGCGCGTACCCCACACTGCGCGGGTACTACGAGTGGGAGTTAATATATAATATTATACGAGGAGTTATTAATACATAATATAACACAAGGAAGGGTGAACGGCGGGAGTAGCTATGATCAGCTTAAGGTTGCCAAATGCCTCGCCGTCTGACATTAATTCGACCCTCTCGATGGCTCGTCGGACAAGGCCCGGATCGAGCTCTGAACGCGGTCAAGCGACGCCGACGCGCGGCAATCGCGAGTACCCTACGCTGCGCGAGTACTACGAGTCGGAGTGTTTGTTCGTTTAGATAATGTATATATATATATATATATATATATATATATATATATATATATATATATATATATATATATATATATATATATATATATATATATATATATATATATATATATATATATATTATATAAGGAGGGGTGAACGGCGGGAGTAGCTATGAACGGCTTAATGCCTCGCCGTCTGACATTCGTCGGGGAGTACGAGTGATTGTTTATTCATGTGAGAGATAACAGAGAGTCGGAGTGATGGATTATTTACAATAGATAATATTATTAATTGAATAAATCAATTAATCAATATAAGGTTATTAATGAGAAGGGTGAACGGCGGGAGTAGCTAAGATCGGCCTAAGGTTGCCGAATGCCTCGCCGTCTGACATTAATTCGACCCTCTCGATGGCTCGTCGGGAATGGCCCGGATCGAGCTCGCGACGCGGTCAAGCGGCCGCGCGTACCCCACACTGCGCGGGTACTACGAGTGGGAGTTAATATATAATATTATACGAGGAGTTATTAATACATAATATAACACAAGGAAGGGTGAACGGCGGGAGTAGCTATGATCAGCTTAAGGTTGCCAAATGCCTCGCCGTCTGACATTAATTCGACCCTCTCGATGGCTCGTCGGACAAGGCCCGGATCGAGCTCTGAACGCGGTCAAGCGACGCCGACGCGCGGCAATCGCGAGTACCCTACGCTGCGCGAGTACTACGAGTCGGAGTGTTTGTTCGTTTAGATAATGTATATATATATATATATATATATATATATATATATATATATATATATATATATATATATATATATATATATATATATATATATATATATATATATATATATATATATATATATATATATATATATATATATATATATATATATATATATATATATATATATATATAAAATATTATATAAGGAGGGGTGAACGGCGGGAGTAGCTATGAACGGCTTAATGCCTCGCCGTCTGACATTCGTCGGGGAGTACGAGTGATTGTTTATTCATGTGAGAGATAACAGAGAGTCGGAGTGATGGATTATTTACAATAGATAATATTATTAATTGAATAAATTAATTAATCAATATAAGGTTATTAATGAGAAGGGTGAACCGCGGGAGTAGCTATGATCGGCCTAAGGTTGCCAAATGCCTCGCCGTCTGACATTAATTCGACCCTCTCGATGGCTCGTCGGGAATGGCCCGGATCGAGCTCGTGACGCGGTCAAGCGGCCGCGCGTACCCCACACTGCGCGGGTACTACGAGTGGGAGTTAATATATAATATTATACGAGGAGTTATTAATACATAATATAACACAAGGAAGGGTGAACGGCGGGAGTAGCTATGATCAGCTTAAGGTTGCCAAATGCCTCGCCGTCTGACATTAATTCGACCCTCTCGATGGCTCGTCGGACAAGGCCCGGATCGAGCTCTGAACGCGGTCAAGCGACGCCGACGCGCGGCAATCGCGAATATATATATATATATATATATATATATATATATATATATATATATATATATATATATATATATATATATATATATATATATATATATATATATATATATATATATATATATATTATGATGAAGATGGAGAGGAAGAAGAAGTAGAAGAAAAGTAGTAGAAGAAGAAGAAGAAGAATAATAATAATAATGATAACAAAACTAATAATCATAATAGTTATGATAATACTGATAACAATGATTATAATAATAAGAAGAAGAAGAAGAAGAAGAAGAGGAAGAAGAAGAAGAAGAAGAATAGTTATCATAATAATAGTAGTAATAGTAATAATAATAATAATAATTTCGTAAGATGAAGAAAAAGAAGAAGAAGAAGAACAAGAGCAAGAAGAAGAAGAGGAAGAAGAGGAAGTCGAAGAAGAGGTATAGGACCACGAAGAATAGAAGAAGAAGAAGAAGAAGAAGAAGTAGGAGAAAAGTAGAAGAAGAAGAAGAAGAATAATAATAATAATAATAACAAAACTAATAATCATAATAGTTATGACAATACTGAATAATAAGAGGAAGAAGAAGAAGAAGAAGAAGAAGAAGAAGGAGAAGAAGAAGAAGAAGAGTTATCATAACAATAGTAGTAATAGTTAAAATAATAATAATTTCGTAAGAAGAAGAAAAAGAAGAAGAAGAAGAAGAAGAACAAGAGCAAGAAGAAGAAGAGGAAGAAGAGGAAGTCGAAGAAGAATAGAATAGAATAGAAGAAGAAGACGATTAAGACGAAAAGTAGACGACGAAGAATAGAAGAAGAAGAAGAAGAAGAAGAAGAAGGATGATAATAATAATAATAATAATAATAATAATAATAATAATAACAAAACTAATAATCATGATAGTTACGATAATAATGATAACAATGATTATAATGATAAGGAGAAGGAGAAGAAGAAGAAGAGGATGAATACTTTTTAAAAAAATATATATATCTGCGTGTACACGCATCGACGTGTAAAAAATATGTATATATATTCGTAACGTGTATCCGCTATCGAAACGAAAATCGTGTAGAGAGAAGTGAAAAAAATTATGCGCGCCGACCATCTGGACTCGATCACTCGCCGTACCCCGCGCGGGAGTTACGCTAAGCCCGAATCCGCGCACCCGCCTCGGTCTAGTCGCTCTCGGGGCCGGGGCCGGCGAGACCGGGCCGCCGCGGTACTGTATGCGCGTCCGTAGTGGCGCGCTGATTTGCACAGCGTTCGCAAACCGCGGCGGCCCATCTGTCGGTCGCGTCGGCGGTACATTTGCGAAACTCGACGCGGCGTTCGCCTTCTGGCTTCGCCGGCGCCCGTGTCTCATCTCTGGAGTTCCGCGCGAGTAGAACTTGACCAAGAAATGAAAAAGAGTACGGTCGGAGGAGGTAACTCCCCGGCCACACCGTTGCCTCACGGCTCACGGCGTACGCGTTTTACGAATGGGAATTCATAATTTAGGCGACGACGACGCACTCCGTGTGATCGATCCCCGCCTGCTCTCCCCGCTCGGCTCTTCGAGCAAGAGAACCACCGCAGCGGCAAGGCAGAGTAACAACAATACACATGCCCGATAATGAGCAAATTGTTCTTTTATCGACGGAGTGTGAGTGTCACAGAGCGTGGCGCGGCGGGTGACTCCGCCGCGCGCGAACACGCCGTGTCCGAGCAGTGTCTCTCGGTTACGCAGCTAACCCGAAGAACAGCTCCCTGGTTGATCCTGCCAGTAATCATATGCTTGTCTCAAAGACTAAGCCATGCAAGTCTCAGTAAAAGCCGAATTAAGGTGAAACCGCGAATGGCTCAATATATCAGTTTTGGTTCCTTAGATCGTACACGGTTACTTGGATAACTGTGGCAATTCTAGAGCTAATACATGCAAACGAGGTCCTGACCGGCAACGGGAGGGATGCTTTTATTAGATCAAAAACCAATCGGCGGCGGGGTTCGCGCCCCGTCCGTCGCCATTCGAGATGACTCTAGATAACTTTGAGCTGATCGCACGGTCTAGCACCGGCGACGCATCTTTCAAATGTCTGCCTTATCAACTGTCGATGGTAGTTTATGCGACTACCATGGTTGTCACGGGTAACGGGGAATCAGGGTTCGATTCCGGAGAGGGAGCCTGAGAAACGGCTACCACATCCACGGAAGGCAGCAGGCGCGCAAATTACCCACTCCCGGCACGGGGAGGTAGTGACGAAAAATAACGATACGGGACTCGTCCGAGGCCTCGTGATCGGAATGATTACACTTTAAATCCTTTAACGAGGATCCATTGGAGGGCAAGTCTGGTGCCAGCAGCCGCGGTAATTCCAGCTCCAATAGCATATACTAAAGTTGTTGCGGTTAAAAAGCTCGTAGTTGAAATTGTGTCCTGCGGTGTCGGTCTACCGAATGCGGTACGACAGGCACGTCTGCGGGGCTTCTCGCCGGTGCGTCCACCGCCGGTGTGTCGCGGTCGTCCTCACGGTCGGCCGCGCGCCGAGGCGGGCCGTCGCGGCTGTTTACTTTGAACAAATTAGAGTGCTCAAAGCGGGCTAACACTTGCCTGAATATTGTACGCATGGAATAATAGAATAGGACCTCGGTTCTGTTTTGTTGGCTTTCTGATACCAGAGGTAATGATTAATAGGGACAACTGGGGGCATTCGTATTGCGACGTTAGAGGTGAAATTCTTGGATCGTCGCAAGACGGACTAAAGCGAAAGCATTTGCCAAAGGTGTTTTCATTAATCAAGAACGAAAGTTAGAGGTTCGAAGGCGATTAGATACCGCTGTAGTTCTAACCATAAATGATGCCAGCCAGCGATCCGCCGAAGTTTCATAATTTTAACCCGGTGGGCAGCTCCCGGGAAACCAAAGCTTTCGGGCTCCGGGGGGAGTATGGTTGCAAAGCTGAAACTTAAAGGAATTGACGGAAGGGCACCACCAGGAGTGGAGCCTGCGGCTTAATTCGACTCAACACGGGAAAACTCACCAGGCCCGGACACTGGAAGGATTGACGGATTAACAGCTCTTTCTCGATTCGGTGGGTGGTGGTGCATGGCCGCTCTTAGTTGGTGGAGCGATTTGTCAGGTTAATTCCGGTAACGAACGTAACTCTAGCCTATTAAATAGACGTGCAACCGGTATCACGAGGGTCCGCGTGCGCGCGTTCCGCGGCGCTCGCGTCGCGTGCGTGCGTCTCGCGGTCTTCACTACCGGCGTACAATGAAAATCTTCTTAGAGGGACCGGCGGTATATATAGCCGCACGAGATTGAGCAATAGCAGGTCTGTGATGCCCTTAGATGTCCTGGGCCGCACGCGCGCTACACTGAAGGGATCAGCGTGTCCTCCTTGGCCTAACGGCCCGGGTAACCCGATGAAACCCCTTCGTGATAGGGATTGGGGTTTGCAATTCTCCCCCATGAACGAGGAATTCCTAGTAAAAGCGAGTCACCAGCTCGCGTTGATTGCGTCCCTGCCCTTTGTACACACCGCCCGTCGCTACTACCGATGGATGATTTGGTGAGGTCTTCGGACTGGTGCGCGGAAGCTCGTCTCGGGCGTCCGACGCGTCGGAAAGTTTGACCGAATTTGATCATTTAGAGGAAGTAAAAGTCGTAACAAGGTTTCCGTAGGTGAACCTGCGGAAGGATCATTTCCTGTGTAATAATATATTTTGTAATATATATACATACTTGTATGTAAAATACACGAATCACGATGCGCGGCCGAGAGCCCGACATCGCTGCGGCGGAGATCGCCCTAGGGCGCCGCCGCGAACCGCGGACCCGCCGGCGTCGCGGGACGGCTCTCTCGATCCTGACGGGTCGGGGGACCGCGCCCGCGTCCGGTCGCGATTTAGTGATGCGCGTGTGCGTGTGCGCGCGCGCATCACCATTAAGGTTGCTATTTTTTGTTGTTTTGATCTTCTAAGGTCAGTTTGCGCTCGCGCGAACACCCAAAACGCGACGGATAAACAAGTGAACGAATGACAATTTTAAAATTGTACAATTATTACCCTGAACGGCGGATCACTCGGCTCGTGGGTCGATGAAGAACGCAGCTAAATGCGCGTCAGAGTGTGAACTGCAGGACACATGAGCATCGACATTTCGAACGCACATTGCGGTCCGAGCAAGACGTAGTTTGTCCACGGACCACTCCTGTTTGAGGGTCGCGCACGCAATGCGACCAGACTTCGCCGCGGAGTCTCTCACCCTCGTCCGCGAGGGGGGGGGGGCCCCGGCGAGCGCGCTGCCGGCGTCGCCCGCGCCGCCCGACCCGCTCCGGCGGTCGGCGCGCGCGCGGGCGTCCGGTCAAATGTGTGACGAATTTCGAGCGCGCGGCCGGGACGCTAACGCGTGTCCGGGGGCTAGCGACGACGCTGTGAAACCGCGATCGATCCTTTTGCGATCTTCGCGGGGCGATCCTCGCGCCCTCGACGCGGTCCCGCCGCCGCGCGCCTCTGTCTGTCTGTATTATTTATATATAATATAAAAATTATCTTTCTGTCGTCGACCTCAAATCAGGAGAGATCACCCGCCGAACTTAAGCATATCAGTAAGCGGAGGAAAAGAAACTAACGAGGATTCCCCGAGTAGCGGCGAGCGAAACGGGAAGAGCCCAGCGCTGAATCCTGCGGCCCAGGCGGGCCGCCGGGAAATGTAGCGTTAGGGAGGAGAGTAATATATACACGCGCGGTCATTAGTCACGGCTGCCTGTCCAAGTTCATCTTGAACGGGGCCCGCTTACCCGCAGAGGGTGCCAGGCCCGTAGCGACGGTAGCCGGCCGCGACGGTCTCTCTCCCCAGAGTCGGGTTGCTTGAGAGTGCAGCCCTAAGTGGGTGGTAAACTCCATCTAAGGCTAAATACTACCACGAGACCGATAGCGAACAAGTACCGTGAGGGAAAGTTGAAAAGAACTTTGAAGAGAGAGTTAAAGAGTACGTGAAACCGTTCAGGGGTAAACCTGTGGAACTCAAACGAGCGAACGGGGAGATTCATCGCGTCTTCCGTCGGGGCCCGCGTCTCGGTGCACACCTTCGCCCTCGGCACTCGTGTCGGGGCGGCGGGTGTCCGGGTGCGCAGCCGGGCCCCCGGAGCGCGTGCACTTCTCCCTCAGTATAACACCGCGACCCGTCGCGCCCCGGTCGAATGCGCCGTGCGGTTGTCCCGTCTCGCTATGCGGGGCGGAGCCGCGGCGTCCACGGCCGGGGCCGGTCGAACATTTGACGAGCGACGGTAGAGAACGAGGATCGCGTCCGCCCCACCTGTGAGGGCGTCCGTCGCGTCACAGCCGCTTCCTTATCGCGGCCCCCGGCGTCTAGTGCGTCGCGGGCGTCGCTTTTCGGTTGCCGGCGGTTAGTGGCGCGCTCTCGGACGGGACGCGTCCCGGTCGGCGGTGGTTTTGTTTTGGGCACTCACAGGACCCGTCTTGAAACACGGACCAAGGAGTCTAGCATGTGCGCGAGTCATTGGGAACGCTGATAAACCCAGAGGCGAAATGAAAGTGAAAGGTCGGCCTCGAGCCGGCCGCAGGGAAGATGCGCGGGCGTCGCCAGACGCCCCGCCGCATTCCCGAGGCGTTTCGAGAAAGCCCCCGTGCGATTATCGAGACGCACTGAGAGCGTACACGCTGGGACCCGAAAGATGGTGAACTATGCCTGGTCAGGTCGAAGTCAGGGGAAACCCTGATGGAGGACCGAAGCGATTCTGACGTGCAAATCGATCGTCCGAACTGGGTATAGGGGCGAAAGACTAATCGAACTATCTAATAGCTGGTTCCATCCGAAGTTTCCCTCAGGATAGCTGGCGCTCGAGAAACATGACGTTCGCGTCATTCTGACAGTCTCATCCGGTAAAGCGAATGATTAGAGGCATTGGGGTCGAAATGACCTCAACCTATTCTCAAACTTTAAATGGGTGAGATCTCCTTCTTGCTCGAAGATGAAGTAGGAGCTCGGATGGGAGTGCCAAGTGGGCCAATTTTGGTAAGCAGAACTGGCGCTGTGGGATGAACCAAACGTCGAGTTAAGGCGCCCAATGAACGCTCATCGGAGACCATAAAAGGCGTTGGTCGCTCAGGACAGCAGGACGGTGGCCATGGAAGTCGGAATCCGCTAAGGAGTGTGTAACAACTCACCTGCCGAAGCAACCAGCCCTGAAAATGGATGGCGCTGTAGCGTTCAGCCTATACTCGACCGTCGCAGGCAGGTGGGACGTTCGCGCGGCGCCCGCGTCGCGCGATCGTTTTGAGGCCGCGACGAGTAGGATGGCCGCGGCGGTGTGCGCAGAAGGGTCTGGGCGTGAGCCCGCCTGGAGCCTCCGTCGGCGCAGATCTTGGTGGTAGTAGCAAATACTCAAGCGAGGTCCTTGAGGGCTGATGTGGAGAAGGGTTTCGCGTTAACAGCCGTTGCACGCGAGTTAGTCGATCCTAAGCCCTAGGAGAAATCCGATGTCGATGATGGTGTAAAGTTATGTTATATATATATTATATTATTTATAAATAGAATATCACACCCGTCGGGCGAAAGGGAATCCGGTTGCAGTTCCGGAACCCGGCTGCGGAACCGTCTTAAAAATCGTTCCCTCGCAAGAGAGTTCGTCGGGGTAACCCAAAGTGGCCTGAAGACGCCGACGGGAGATCCGGAGAGAGTTATCTTTTCTGCCTGAGCGTTCGAGCGCCCTGGAATCCCATAGCGGGGAGATAGGGCTCGGGACGCGAAGAGCATCGCCGATGCGGCGGTGTCCGGATCGGCCCCTCGGACCTTGAAAATTCAGGTGAGGGATACGCGGAGATGTCGCGCCGGCTCGTACCCATATCCGCAGCAGGTCTCCAAGGTGAAGAGCCTCTAGCCGATAGAATAATGTAGGTAAGGGAAGTCGGCAAGTTGGATCCGTAACTTCGGGATAAGGATTGGCTCTGAGGGCCGTGGCGTGTCGGGCCTGGTCGGGAAGAGGTCATCGGCCGAGACGTGGAAGCCGGGCGGGGTCCCCCCGCGTGGCGCCCCAACGGGTGTCGCGCGGGTGTGGATCTCCGTCACCCGGCGCCTCGCCTTGGCCTCCCCTCGGATCTTCCTCGCTGTGTGGCGCCGGCGTGTTCGCGCACGCTCGGCGACCTGTACGGCCGCCGGACGACGGTCAACTCAGAACTGGCACGGACAAGGGGAATCCGACTGTCTAATTAAAACAAAGCATTGCGATGGCCCTCGCGGGTGTTGACGCAATGTGATTTCTGCCCAGTGCTCTGAATGTCAATGTGAAGAAATTCAATTAAGCGCGGGTAAACGGCGGGAGTAACTATGACTCTCTTAATTAGTGTTATCTGAATAGTGTTTAATTAGTGACGCTGTAGGTTAAGGTAGCCAATCGCTTCGTCATCTGAATAGTGACGCTGTAGGTTAAGGTAGCCAATTGCTTCGTCATCTGCTTAGTGACGCCGTAGGTTAAGGTAGCCATTCGCTTCGTCATCTTAATAGTGACGCTGTAGGTTAAGGTAGCCAATTGCTTCGTCATCTGATTAATGACGTAATTAATAATTAATATCTTGCCGCTCTCGTCTTTGCCCAACGTCTGCGATCGGGGTCGAGTCCGGGGGGAGCACTGAGAACCTCGTAAGGCAGTGCGACCCAAGTCAACATGGCGCCTCCACGTGGCGAACCTCCGGATAGTCGGAGGTGGGGTTCTCCCACCGAAGATGAACCAATTAACCATGCGCTGGCGACTCAGTGGGGGGGTTACTGCAAATGACCCCCCGCACCACAAAACAAAAATCCCAATAATGAATACGAACAACATAGCCTCGGACGGCAACAATGTGGGGCCCACTGGCCCCGCATCATTGTTGGGCGGGCGAGTCAACCGCACCGAACTCTCGGAGGGTGCTGACGTTCTCTCGACTCGACCAACAGCCTCCGCGTCTGATGACGCGCAGGCCACTGCATCGACATTCGTGTGCGAGCTCTGTGTCCCGAACCGCGTATTTTCCACGAAAATCGGGTTGGGAGTTCACCGAGTCTCGAAACACAAGGAAGTGACAAACGAAGAGATCGTGGTGGGCCGAACTAAAGCTCGGTACACCGACGAGGAGGTGGAGCTATGGGCTCGATGTGAAGCTTTCCTCATCAACTCGGGGAAAACCGACAGGGTGAACCAGCGGCTATTGGAGCTCCGGCCGAGTGCTGGCAGATCTCTCGAAGCTATCAAGGGACTCAGGTGTCGCCTTGATTATCGTGGAAAGCTCGAGAGAATCTTAGCCGAACTCGCGCTCCAGGCCGAGAACACTGGACCCCTGTTCGGGAGACCGATTGTCGTGGAACCTCCGCCCCCACAGATAGTTGCCAGTGCGCCAACGGTAGCCAGGGGGGGCTACCAGGCGGCCGAACTAGAGTGGGTGGCGAGTGCTGAAGCCGAGTACATACGCTCAGGGTGTCGCAGGCACATCAACAAGACACTGTACGCCAAAAGCGTGGACCTACACATAAATTTTGGCTGGACGGTGGATGATATCCGCAAAATCCGTCTAATGAGGTCGTACAGGGACGCCTTGGCGCGTGCCCTGTCTAGCGGCGTCGTCAGTGATCCGATGCTGAATAGCCCTGTCGAGAACTCCGCCGCCGCAGAGCGATCGCAGGGCCCTGCTGTCGATACTTCCGCCCCCGCGGCGGAACGACCACAGACCCCAGCCCCCCGGGCGTCAGCCTGGAGGGTCTGCGAGACACCACCCTCCCCAAGGACTTGCGAGTTGGGGGAATTACGCCAGACTCTGAATCAACAAATTTATGCCGAGAAAGACCAAGAAAAACATGGCACGATCAGGTATGCCAAATACTTGAAAGTGGTCAGGTTAGGAGTCGTAGTAATCGGCGGGTATGTATGAGGAGATGCATGAACGTGGAAGAGGCGAAGAATGTTTGCAAAGACAGAGTGGTGTGGCGTTCTATTCTCTCTGCCTGAAGCGGCGTGATGGTTAGTTAGTTAGTTATAAAAGATCTAAACGAACGAGCGAAGAAAGGATTGTAAAAGAAATTTATGAGGCGAATCTTGTTGGGAACATGAGCAGAGGATGACCGGGCAAAACTTGGCATGATCAAGTATTTAAAATAATTGAAAGTGGTCAATTCAGGAATCCGAATAATCGGCGGGTATGTATGAGGTCCGCCTCCATAGTGTAGCGGTTAGCGCTCTAGGCTACCATGCTGGAGGTCCCGGGTTTGATTCCCAAGAGGGTCGCAATAAATATTATTGATTTTTCAGTCAAATATATATTTAATATGACCCTGGACTGGTACCTGAAGCGAAAGGCTGATCACCTTTCCTACGTGTATTTAACGATCAAGATAACACTGCTTCTATATAATGCAGTGCCCTATGCACCTTTGGGGTGCGGAGAAGGGTTGGGAGGAGGATGTGTGAGGGGATGCGTAAAGAAGAATGTGTACAAAGACAAGAGTAGCGTGGTGTGGTGTTCTATTCTCTCTGCCTATCCCTGCGGAAGCGGCGTGATGGTCAGTTAGTTACTTTAGATTGCATTTCTGTAAAAAATTAAGGTCAATGTTGTAAGATCACAGAGAGCGGGATAGGATGATACTTTTCAAGGATCTCGGTCATTAATGAACAAAATAAAAACATATTTAAGAGCATAATATGTTTATTTTCAGGGGGGAGAGTATACATATATATTAGTCACGATGAATAACTCCCAAGAAAATTGTGCAATAACACACGTTTCATGGTTATATCATCTATCTGCCTATACATATCTGCAAACACTAAAACAGTAATTACTGGCTACACATCCAAATAAAACAATGCCGAATCGTCCTCTGTAGTTTATATATTCTGATCCAGCGCTAGGAAATGAAACTGTCCAAAGCGCCAACACAATGGGGGAAATGGAACCCTTCTGCCGCGACAAGTCATTTGCCAATAGTTGCAAGAGTCTGAAAAGGTAACAAAGTTACAGAATTAGTTTTTATGTTTGAAAAATAATTGCTAGCATTACGACCCACTGAGCGATCTCCGATGATGAGGATATCAGACACCGGTATACACTAAGATGGTCTTATAAGGTATACAGTGGCAGGCTTCTCGGAGGGGTTGATATGAAGAGTTCCAACCTCATCATAAAACTACTCGTGGAGCACAGATGGGGGCTGGAAATTTGTCAGCAAAAGAGTCCAGTCCGGTTTTGCGATTGCAAGCTTCGTCGGGCTGGTCTTCTTACATCATATATCCAATATTATTTATTAATTATCATCCATACCTATTTCTTTGTGAACAAAACATGGGCAAGCATTGCACCCACTAGTAAATTGACATTTGTAACTGTATAAGTAAAACTGGAAAACCATTTCAAAATCTATACGCCACGTGCTGTGGCTAATTTTGAATGACATCTTTTGTGTTTGTTGAATCTTATTTTATATGCATATAGTGCAATAAATAACATTATATGACAATAAATGTGCTTGTAACTATGCCGGTTGTCCGTACTTTACCTAAAATATAACATAAAAACAATAATAAAAACAGACTCGCTGTCAACGGACTGTCAAAATGACATTTCACACAAAGAAGATTGCACAGTTTTTCAGGCATGAAAAACAACAACAAAAACAGTTGATTACCTGCAATGCTGTTGATGGGGTCATTCCGGAGGTTATAGAATACATATTTCTTCTAATTAGCGCTTATTTGAGCAGCAGTCGAGACAAATTTCTTGCGTAATTTGTTTGACAGCTGTTTAGCAAACGGCGGAATGAGAGGAAACGCCTTACCAATAATGAAGTACTCACATTTCCAATATATAATAGTTATTTTCAACACGAGATCACCCGGCTTGTCATTTATTGTTTACAATGAATTATATAAATTAGTTTGTGCAATGAATTCATAACGGCCGCCCGGCCAGACTCGAACGAAGCTTATATACAAAGATTTATATACTAATGATGGCGCTGTAGGTATTCTTCTTCTTCTTCTTCTTCTTCTTTTTTTGATGGCTTTTCACCCTTCTTGGGTGTTATAGCCAGTGTCGAGTTATTCTTTATTTACACTTTTTACATTTGACTTATAAGTGTTAGTATTCCTGTTAGTAGGGTTAGTTTTATTAGTTATGTTAGTTTGTTTAGTGAGTTATTTTAGTAAGTTATCATACACCTTTACAAATTTATACAATTAATTTTAAGATATTTACAAATTATTTTATAAACAAGTTTGTTAGGGGAGGTTAGTAAGGTTAAGATGTTGGTAGGAAATGGGACGTTTATGCTGGAGAGGTCTGAAAGGAAGCTCGGGTAGCCGTCATTCAACGGGCACCCAAAGAACATGTGATCTAGATCCTCCTCTTCAAGACGGCATTCACACATGGCAGTATCCCGGACATGTATTCTAAACAAGTGAGCACTGCAACAGCAGTGGCTTATTCGCATTCTGCATAAGGATGTTGTCTCGAACTTGTTTAGAGTTATCCGGGAGAACCAGGGTTTCTCCGTTACCAAAGGACATATATTATACAAATTTTTACCCTTTATTTGGGCAGAGGTATCCCAATGTTCCTGCCATGAGTGAAAAAGTCTTTTCTTTACAATAACGAGGAGGTCATCGATGCTAAGCTCATTCACATATTCTGGGCCCCCGCTACGGACGGCCTCCTTTGCCAGGGTATCCACCTTCTCATTTCCCTCTATGCCACAGTGGCTGGGAATCCAGGCAATACTAATTTTTTTATTTAACGAGGCCGCCCGTAGTAAGAGGAATCGAGTCTCGATGCAGCATTCATCTTCGGGGTATAGGAAAGGAGGAGACTTCAATTTCTGTAGGACACTCAGAGAATCCGACAGAATTAGGAACTTGTTCTCTTGAGAATTTAATGCATATTTTACAGCCTCTCTAATAGCGATATTTTCTGCAGTAAATATCGATGCTTCCCGGTGAAGCTTAAACAATTTTTGAAATTTATTGTATTCGCAATAAAAGGCCGCTCCCGTGTGGGCCGACGAGTCCGACCGAGATCCATCAGTGAAGATGATTTTCCAACCTGTCCACTTGGAAGCCCGGATTTGGTGGAAATTTCTATTGGGTTGGAGGTGGCTCTGAACTCCGAACGAGAGTAAAACACTTGGGGAAAATATATGGGCACTGAAAGGATAGCGATAAAGGGGAAAAAGGTCTTGAGTGTTTATATTATTTTTAAAGGTAGTGTAGATTTTAAAACTGTTAACTAATGATGGGGGGTTTTTGTTTCTCCAAAAAGAGGAGAAATTCACATATTGGGAGAGATTTTCTATTTTTTTAAAAAGGAGATTATCTTTTTTAATTGAACATTTTAAGAGAAATTTATCTGCCAAGTACTGTCTTCTCATTCCGAGGGGGGGATCAGAGGCCTCCACTTGCAAGGCGTTAATTGGAGAGGACTTCATCGCTCCGACAATCAATCTCAGGCTCTGTGACTGTATCCGGTCAAGTCTCTGAAGATTTTTTTTCGAACAGGGTTCCAGAATGACTGACGCATAGTCGAGATGGCTGCGGATATACGCAGTGTAGAACAGTCTCTGAGTGAACGGATGGCTTCCCCACCACACCCTTGAGACTGCTCTCAACGTGTTCAATCCGGCTTGGCACTTGTTTACTATGTGATTTGTGTATGAGTTCCATGTAAGATGAGAGTCCATTATTACACCTAAGAACTTAATTTGTGTGACAGTTGGGACTGCATCATCTCCGTGCTGAATTTTTAAGGCTGGGATTTTTCGCTGTCTGCAAAAAACTATAGCATTACTTTTGTTCGCTGATAGTTCAAGGCCGTGTTCCACTAACCAATTCCTTATGTTTCTCATACTAGTATTTAAAACAGTTTCCAAAGTCTTAACGTCTCGACCAGACACATAAAGGAAGAAGTCATCCGCGTATTGCAATAAAGCTGAGGGTCTAAGGATTACATTGCTTATATCATGCGTATAGATATTGAAGAGAATTGGGCTCAGGACGGACCCCTGAGGGAGGCCCCTGCTCAACTCTCTTCCTACCGTTGCCTGACCACGTACCTGAATCTCCACTTGCCTGGAAAGAATCAGGTTTGCTACAAATGAAGTTAATTTACGCGGAATGCCTAGACGTAACATTTTACTTTCCAGAATGTGTATTATGACATTGTCATACGCTCCACTAATATCTAGACACACTCCTATTAAAAACTCATTTTTTGAGAATGCCACCCTTATATCGGAAGTCAGGACAGAAACGCTTTCAATGGTGTTCTTCCTTTTCCTGAAGCCAAATTGAGATTCGGGAAGAGTTTTGGAGCTCTCCACAAACCAATCCAGACGATATTTCACCATATGTTCAGCTACTTTTAACAGTGTGGAGGAGAGGGCTATAGGGCGGTAGGATGATCCGGAATTGGGGTTTTTGTTGGGTTTTAGGATTGGGATAATTGATTGGGTTTTCCAGGAGATGGGGATATTACCAGATTCAAAGAAAAGATTGATAATAGATAGGATATAGGAGAGGGAAGGGTCACTGTTATGTTTGATGAAACTGTATAGTATACCGTCTAAACCTGGGGATGAGTCACTCAGGCGGCTGAGGACAGACTTCATTTCTTCTAGACTGAATTTTTGGTCCAACCAGCTTCTCTCTCTAAAATTGTATGTGTAAGAGGTTTCATTCCAATTATTCGCGGTTGACGGGGCTAGTTTGTTGGCGAACTCTTCCACCCAAACCGATGTCTCAGGTCGGCTGATTGGCGGACTGAAAGAGCATCTAAATCGGCGGATCATGCTCCAAACCTCCGAAAGAGGTGTATCTCGGGATAAAGAGCAACAAAACTTTTTCCATCCCTGTCTCTTCTTACTTCTCAAGAGATGTTTTGTTTTTCCCTCCACTTGTTTGAAAATTAGGAAATTTTCGAGGCTCATGTTTTTTGAGTAAATTTCAGCCTGTTTTTTTCTTTTCAGGATGGCCTCTGTACATTCTCTATCCCACCATGGGGCTGGGGGAGGTTTTGCTCGGTTGCTTTTTGTTTTTAAAGGAATACATGTGTTAGCAGAAGAGATAATGTGCGATGCTAGGGTCTCGTAACATTCCACCGCACTTTCTCTTGTTGGAGTTGGCATTTCCTTTACCCTATTTTCTACTGATCTCGAGAAGTCCTTCCAATTGGCGCTTGCAGTGATATATCTCGGTCGGTGCAAGCCCCCAGGAGAGCGGTTCAGATTACAATTTTTGTGACTGGACATGAAATCAATAATGATGGGATAGTGATCACTGCCGAGAGGGTCTTTCAATATTTTCCAGTGGAGCGTTGGTGCAATTTCAGCGCTGGAGATTGTTAAGTCTACAGCACTGGGTCGTTGGTTTGGAATTTGGAGGCGTGTCGGTGAACCATCATTAAGGATGCACATATTCAGTTCATCCGAGAGATCAATAATATCTCTTCCTAATCTATCGCATGTCGGAGCACCCCACAGACTGTGGTGGGCATTAAAATCCCCGAGGACTAGGAAAGGAGGGACTAATTGCCGAAAAATAGAAAAAAGAATTGATTTTGAGGGTTTGTTGGATGGAGATATATATATAGATAGGATGGTCAATTCGCAGACCCTAACGGCTGTCACTTGGAAAGGGCAACCTTCAGGCCTAACATTGATGGGGAAGAATGGTAAGGAGTTTTTGATGAGAAGGGCGGAACCGCCCTTTCCATCTTCGCGATCGTCTCGGAGACAGTGGTAGCCCCGAAATCCAATATTGGATCCCGGTATCATCCATGTCTCCGAGACGGCCGCAACAGATATAGATTCTTCGTGGAGTGAATTAAGAAGGTCTTCTTTCTTATTTCTAAGGCTATGGCAGTTCCACTGAAGAATCCTCATCGGAGGAGCCATTTTTTGTTAAAAGGGAATTTAACGATTGAACTAGTTGATGGGCAACGTTGGACGGTATTTTGGTGTTTTTTTGTAAGAGTGATAATATGAGGTGTAGGACTGTAGTGATGAGTGTAGAGTTCGTGTCTGGTTTTGGGGGGACTGTGTTGGGGAAAGCACCTCCGTTAGATCCCGATGGAGACTGTCCATTTGGGAAATAAAGAAGTGAGGGGTCGATATGTGTTTGAGGATTAGAAGGCACGCCTCTTGACTTTGACTCTTTTTCCACTGTCTTTTTGAAGGATGTAGAGGGAGTGGGGTGTATGGTCGTTTTTGGTTTGGATGTAAAAGTAGGATTTTTTGATGCCATTTCTGCATAAGAGACTGTGGATTTATTGAACATTTTTGATGCTTCTATATAAGAAATGCTCTTGTCCGCCATCGTATGTTTAATATTTTGTTGCCTGCTAAGTTCCGGGCATGACTTGCTAATGGCAGAGTGCATTCCTGAACAGTTGAGGCATTTGTATACTTCAGCTGCTACATTGCAAGTATCCCCATTGTGTGAGGACCCGCACTTATAGCAGCGTGCGAGGGATCTACATAGAGTTTTTGTGTGTCCAAATCTACAGCACTTGTAGCACTGTATCGTTGGAAACACATAAAGCTCCACGGGAAGGAGTACGTTGAAAATCGAAATATTCGAAGGCAGTGACTTGGAGTCGAAAGTCAAGACGACAGTATTGGAAGGTTTCCATTCGACAGTTTCCCCTGTTCTCGATCGATAATTCAATCGTCGAGCCTTAAGGACCTTACCGAATCCTCGAGGAACCTCAGCATTCTCCACAATGTCCTGTTCAGACCAATGTGAAGGGATGCCTTTGGTAACTCCTAGTTTTGTTATTTGGTAAGACGGAATAAATGCATTATATTTTGCCGTTTTTAGTAAATCTAAATTTAAAAATGTATTGGCTTCGTTCGCCGTCTTAAACTCCACTGAAAGACGGTTGCGGCCGACGGACTTGATTCCGTTCCAGGCCGTCCGAATATTATTTCTGTGAAGGAAGCGACCGAAATCAATATCATAAAGGTTGGTTGCGGTTTCGCTGTCAGCCTGGATTTTTGATACATGTACAATGTATGGAGCACGGTCCATTCCATTGTATAAGCGGGATAATGGGACTTTTGTTTGTGTATTTGTGAGCGTATTTGTAGGTAAGTTCGGTATTGGGTTAGAAATTGGCTGAATAGGTAAATCAGAAACAATATTAGAAACAACATTACGTGGACTTGGACATTTATGAACGAGACGATCCGAGTCGGAACTCGATTTCCTCTCACTACGTTTGGTCATTCTTTGTTTTTTAGGTTTGTTTTGGCATTGAATTGTGATAAAATCTGCCGCATCCGGGACAGACTCCATCGTTGCTTGTGACGAATCTGATTCTCCATCCGGAGGGTCCGGAGGTTTTTCTTTGTCACTCATTTTTTATAAGTGAGTAGTGCGAGAAAGAAACCAAACGTTTGAAATTTAAAAATAATTAAATAAAAAATATTATAAAGTATGAAAAGATTATTGTTACCTTGACTGTGGGTAGAGGAAACACGGGAAATAAACAAACTAATCTAAGAAATGTTATATTAATAATAATAGAAACACTAATTCACCTACAAAACTGATTTTACATTTGTTAAATAAAAGTATGTTAGTTTTAAAGCAATTATTTTCACGAGGATCAAAAACCAAACCGCCACCACTGTATTAGTCCATAGAAAAAAAAAAACCCTGTAGGTATTCGATTTCGCGTCATATCGCCAGGTTGGCAGTGAAATCTTTCGTCTTTCCAAATTTCGTACTTGAACGTTACAAAACCAGAGAAAATGTAACAAAATCTACTATTTTCCTCGTCGTGAGTGACCAGCATCAAGATGGCTGCCAGTTTTTTTTTTTTTTTTTTTTTGAATTACCTAACGTCCAAGTGACTCTGAAATCTAGCTACGGCTTATGCAACACCGTTTATCATGTCCCTACTCAGGCTTCAACTTTAAAAGTTTCATAGCCTATGCCTACTTGTGAGTGGATTTACTCTTTATGTTTAAAGTTACTATAATTTCATGTAATTCATGAGTGAAAATTCTAGGCAAAAACACTCGCTATCTCGCTAGAGGCATGAGTTTATACATTTCAATGAATCTAAGTTAGCAGTGAAGTTACTTAGGTGTATGATTTTAATTCTTGATTTTACTCAGGTAGTGAATTTACTTTTTGTTCTTATATCTATGTGTATACTTACATTTCTACCTTATACTTACATTGCGCCTAGGAAGGCAACATGCTTAACTTAATATTACACTTAACTAACTTATGATTATGTAGCGTCTGTGTGCGGGCGGCTGGAATGGGCGGGCTCGTCGGGGTGGGCGGCAGGTCCAAGTGTGTTGGTGATATGATAGTGTAGTGGAAGTCTGTATTTGTACCTAAAGGGCATTAACGAAGTATCCGTTCCATACGAACCGAGGTCGCGAATGAGAGGATTTCTTTGGTGTTTATTTGTGTTTGCTTTTTGCGCGTTGAGTGAAAATTTCAAAAAGCATTGTTTTATTGTGTCAATTTTCCGGCGATCGTGTATTTTCTGAATGTTTTGACGGTGGTGTGTATTGTATATGATTTTAACAGCGCGATTTTGTAGAATCTGAAGTGTGGTGTATTTGGATTTGTGTATCGAGGCGAACGCGGGTGCAGCGTATGTGATGACCGGTTTGATTGTGGATGTGTATAATAGTTTTTTATTATGTGTAGAGAGTGCGCTCGTGCGTCTGAAGATGGGCGACAGTGCCCCGAAAGCGGCCGCCGCCTTCTGTCGGACGTACGCTACGTGTCTGTTCCAGGTGAGTTTGGAGTCGAGGTACAGGCCGAGGTACTTGACCTCTTTCTGCCACTCGACTTCGACTCCGCTGACTCGGATCTTGGCCGACGGCGTCGCCCTCTTCCTCTGCTGCGTGAACAGGATGGTCTCGGTCTTCGACTCGTTCAGCTTCAGCCTCCACCGGCGATAGTACGTCGCCAGTTCGGTGAGTCCGCTCTGGAGGTGGCGCGCCGCCAAGTCGGCAGACCGGGACGTCGCGTAAAGGGCGGTGTCGTCGGCGAAGATGGCCTTCGAGCAGTTCTGCAACGTGGGTGTGTCGTGGGTGTAGATGTTGAAGAGGTGTGGACCGACGAGACTGCCTTGGGGTACGCCCATGGGAATCGGTCTGTAAGTGGAGTGCGCGTCTCTCACCGCGACCTTGAAGCTCCTGCCCGTCAGGTACGAGTGAAGTATGTCGATGAGGTACTTGGGTGTGTCGATGGTGATGAGTTTGTATATGAGTCCGTCGATCCACACGGTGTCGAACGCCTTCGCTAGATCCAGGAGCGCCATGGCGGTGCTCTTGTTCCAGTTGAAGCCGAGCGACACGTGCTGGACCACTCGGGTGAGCTGCTGGACCGTGCCGTGCCGGGTGCGGAAACCGAACTGCTCGTCGGGGATCGTTTCCTTCTTGTCTGAGTGCGCCGTGAGGCGGACGAGGATGATTTTCTCCAGCACCTTGCTGATGCTGGAGAGCAGGCTGATGGGGCGGTAGCTGGCAGGGTCGCGGGGGTCCTTGGAGGGTTTGAGGAAGGGGAGAACTCTGGCTCTTTTCCACTCGCGCGGAAAGTAGCCGAGGATGAGGCACGCGTTCAGGATCTTGGTCAGGCTGACGATGGACCGCTGCGGTAAGTGTTTGAGTGACACGTTCATCACGCCGTCGTCGCCCGGCGCCTTTAATGGTTTTAGTCGTCTGATGATGCGCTTGATCTCCCCGGGGGTGGTCAGCCGACGGGACTCGATGTCTTCGTCGGTAGCTTCCGTCTCCCTGAAGAGATGGAGCGCCTCGGACACCGTGTCGTCCGTCTGCCGCTCACCGAGGCCCTGTGTCAGAAAATAGGTGTTTTCAAAGTTGTCCGCCAAGGCTTCCGCTTTTCCCTCGTCGGACACTACGGGACGGGGGCTTCCGGGACATGAGAAGGGGGGAAATACCGTTTTCCGACGCCTGATTGCTTTGGACAGTCTCCAGAGAGAGTTGTCCTCCGGTCTCAGGCTCAGGAGCTTCTTTTCCCAGGAGTCGTTGCGTAGTTGTGAGATGGCTGTATGAATGTCGCGTTGTAGTGAGTTGACCGCGCTTTTGAGGGCGGGGTCGCGTGTCTCGTGAAAAAGTCGGCGCAGTCTGTTTTTGTCTTTGATCTGTATTTTAATGTCTCGTGTTAGTTTTATGTGGAAGTTATCCGCGCGCCTTTGCGGAACGGCTTTGTCGATAGCGTATTGAGTCGCGTAAGTAAACTCGGCCACCCGTAGGTCGACCTCTTGTCTCGTGTTGTAAGTCTCCACGCCCAGGTACGCGAACGCGTTCATCTGGTCCTTGAACGTGTCCCAATCCGCAGCGGAGTAGTCGTATCTCGGCGTGAATGGGGGGCGCCTCACCGTCCCCGAAAGCGTGATCACTAACGGGAGGTGGTCAGACGAGAGGGCCTCCCGTGCCTCGAGTACGGCCAGTTCCGGCACATTGCGCACAAGGGCCAAATCCAGGGTGCTCGCGCACGTGCTGCGTGGATTGTATCGTGTAGGCGTAGACGGGGCAACGATGACGTAATCGTGCGTTTCCATGTGGTTGAACAGAGTGCGACCGTTTGTGTTTGCGCGATAATTATTCCAATGGCTGTGTTTCGCGTTGAAATCGCCGGCCAGTATGACCGAGGGTCCCAACGCGAGCAGCTTGTCAAGATTATCGCGCGTGAGTTTGTGAGGATTGTATGCAGATATGATTGTGATGTCGCGACTCTGGAATGTGATCTGTATCGCGGTGGCCTCCATGTCACCCAAGGGGGGGACGGAGATGCGTGTGTGGTGTATACCTGAGCGGATCAAGATGGCCGTGCCCCCGGCGGCGGCCGGGGGGGAGCGGTCATCCCGATAGACCTCGAATCCTGGCGCGGAGAGGGGGGGTTGGGAGGTTCGCAGGAACGTCTCCGAGAGCAGCACGATTTCCGCGCCTTCGTCCTCGACGAGCGCCATCAGTTCGTCCATCTTGCCGCGCACACCGCGCGCGTTCCAGCAGATCATCCTGAGTGCCGGTTCAGCCATTGAGGGCGCGCATGATGTCCAAGGCCAGCACCAGTTCCTGCTCGGTCGTCATACTGCTGGAGAATCTGGGGAGGAAGCGGATCACCATACTTACCACCCTGGTGTAGCTGTCGGCTCCGGGGGCCAACGGGGGCGCCGGCGGGGGCGGGGCGGGGGGGGGGGGGGGGTGGGAGGTGCCGCGGGGGGGGTCCCCCGTAGCACGCTCGACCACTGTCTTCCGTCTGTCCTCGATGTGGCCGGGGGGGTGGGCAGGAGAGGCGCCTTCCTGGGCGTCGGGGGGGGGCGGCGCGGCTGGATGCGCGCGACGTACTCCTGTCGTCGCGGGCATTCCCTGTAGTTGGCCGGGTGAGCGCCCTCGCAGTTGCAGCAGGCTGCCGGGGTCTCCCTGGTCTTCTTGGGGCACTCGGATGTGGCGTGGTTCGACAGGCACTTCACGCACCTGGCGGCGTGGTTGCAGTTGGCACTGCTGTGGCCGAATCCCTGGCAGCGGTAGCACTGGGTGCCGTGCTGCGCGAACTGCGACTTATACTTCGTGAGTGCTACTTTGCAGTAGCACACGAAGCGCACCTTGATCTTGAGTAGGCCCATGTCGGTGGCCTGGCTGAAGTACGCAAGGTACAGGGAGGAGCCCTCGCGCCTGGTGGTCATGCGCGACACCTTCAGGGGCTCGAAACCCTGTTCCTTCAGGGATTCTGCGATGTCCGCGGTTGATGGCTGCCAGTAAACGGGGCCTGGGTTATATATTACCAGGGGGGGTCGACTCTTAAACGTCAGATTGTTCAAAAAACGACCAGAAACGACGAGACACACTAATACACTAACAAAAACACCAAAACGGGAACGAAAAATACAAGATACCAACACGTTGTTCAAATATTTCAAATAAATATAGACAAACTATGGTTATAGACAATTATTGATAGAAAAATAGAAATCCGTATATGAAGAACTTGATAATATTGAGTATTATGCCAAAGTTAAAGTTAAATTTTGCGTATGAAAGTGTAGTTTTTCTTACTTGACACGACGCTCCCTTGAACTTCTGCAGCACCCCCCAAATGCAAAAAAATTAATAACGCCTAGCCAGACTTCCAAAACGCCCACAAAGGGGCGCTGGCACCCCCGTTAAGAAACATAACTTCAGGAAGTGGTGGGCACTCCTGCCGCCCTTTTAAAATATTGTATTTTCTAGAATTTTAAATATAATATAGTAATTTGAAAATTCTATCGTTTTTGTTTTTGTTGAAAAGCCTTATATTTATACATAGTTTGAGATAATAATTTCAAAAAAGTTACCATTACCATTTACCGTTGTAAGGCTGAGTTGATTAGCCATTATTAATCGCCTGAACTCTTTTTATAAATGTCGCGTTTTAGCCGTGACCTTTCTATTTTTGTTTACACTGAAGTAAATAAATTTAGATAGTGAAATATCTTCTTTGTAATATTAATATTATAATTTTGAAAATATGTAATACAACAAATTTCAATATAAATACCATTTAACCTGAAAAATGAATGATAAATATTTCGGCGGGTGGATTTGACATTCAGCCGCGGCGAAGTCACGCCCAGCCGGGAGCTTAGTACTTCTAGCCGTTTACGTCACTTCCGGCCGCTGGCGAATATCACTTCCAGCCATAAAAAATCGAGGCAGCTGGCGGTCTTTATATAAATTAGTTAGTCTGTGTCAGGGGGGGTCGACTCGTAAACGTCAGATTATTCAAGAAATGACGAGACACACTAATACACTAACAAAATCACCAAAACGGGGACGAAAAATACGAGATATCAACAAGTTGTTCAAATATTTCAAATAAGTATAGACAAACTATGGTTATAGACAATTATCGATAGAAAAATAGAAATCCGTATATGAAGAACTTGATAATATTGAGTATTATGCCAAAGTTAAAGTTAAATTTTGCGTATGAAAGTGTAGTTTTTCTAACTTGACACAACGCTCCCTTGAACTTCTGCAGCACCCCCCAAATGCAAAAAATTTAAAAACGCCTAGACAGACTTTCAAAACGCCCACAAAGGGGCGCTGGCACCCCCGTTAAGTTTAAAATAATGTATTTCCTAGAATTTTATATATAATATAGTAATTTGAAAATTCTATCGTTTTCGTTTTTGTTGAAAAGCCTTATATTAATACATAGTTTGAGATAATAATTTCAAAAAAGTTACCATTACCATTTACCATTGTAAGGCTGAGTTGAGTAACCATTATTAATCGCCTGAACTCTTTTTATAAATGTCGCGTTTTAGCCGTAACCTTTCTATTTTTGTGTACACTGAAATAAATAAATTTAGATAGTGAAATATCTTCTTTGTAATATAAATATTATTATTTTGAAAATATGTAATACAACTAATTTCAATATAAATACCATTTAACCTAAAAAATGAATGATAAATATTTCGGCGGGTGGATTTGACATTCAGCCGCGGCGAAGTCACGCCCAGCCGGGAGCTTAGTACTTCTAGCCGTTTACGTCACTTCCGGCCGCTGGCGAATATCACTTCCAGCCACAAAAAATCGAGGCAGTTGGCGGTCTTTATATAAATTAGTTAGTCTGTGATATTACTTCACTATTTAGACATTGCAATATTTAAATTGAATACATTAACTGCAAATTTCTTATACATTTTAATTAATATTTTTTTTCTTCTAATATTTAGGTTAAAATGATGGTGGCACAAGTATTAATATTATTTTTAATGGTAGTGTCATTTTCTTTTAAGCACCGCATTTATAACTTCTTTGAAAAAAGGATGACAAAGTGAAATGCGCACTAAGGTTAATATTTAAAATAATTTAATGTTACAGTACCCTCTCTGGGTGTGTTTTTCCACATTAATACCACTCTTCCTACCACATACATATCCTGCTACCCTTCTACTGGTCCAAAAGATATAGTGTAATGTTTGATTCTGCCTGCAATCTCAATATAGATACTCCAGAAATAGATACAATCAATCCATTTTAATGAATTTACAGAATCGCCACCCGGATAGACCGAAAAGGCCACTTTCTTCCTATCTGTTCTTCTATCAGGACCATGTAAAAGCTCTTCACGAGAATATGCCTGAGAAGCCCATGGTAATTTAAGTACTTTTTATCATCACTATAGATTGAATATTCTCCAAGAAAATATCATATTTACATCCAATTGATTTTTTTATACTTCTTAGGTATTTAACGCCAACTGTGTAATTTTTCAGATAGAAATGGCAGTGAAATGTATAGAAATCTAGCGCCAAAGGAGAAAGCAAAACACATAAAAAGGGCAGAATTTGCCAAGCAAGAATACCAAAGAAATTTGGAGATATTTCTGTAAGTGAATGAGTTCAACACTTAGTAATGCAATAAACCAATTATTATAACTATCAATTTAAAGGTGGACAGGTTAATATGTTAATGTCATAATTTTTTACCGTTCCTTTTTCAGAGCAGGGCATCCTTCTGAAATGAAAAATAGTAAAAAAAAAATCAAAAATCATAAACCCTAAAAAGAACACGGCTTTCAATCTCTACATGGAAGATCAAATTCAGACAAATCCCGATTATCAAGAAAGGCCCTTTAAAGAATTGTTTTCTTTATTCCGTCAACAATGGGAAGACCTTCCAGAATCTGAGAAAATACCTTGGCTTCAGTGTGCAGTGGACAAATAGAAAGAAATGGATGTAAGCATTTGATATGTAATTGTGTTGTTATATAAATTAGGTATTTTTGTTTATATCAGGGCCCTTAATATTTTTTTGGTAACATTTACTTCTTGAGAAAACAAATCTACAGCCTTTGGCTACCAAAATCCGATATTAATTTTTGCACTTTATATAAAATATCATATAAAGTGTAAAAAATTACAGACGTTTATAAATAATAAATTAAAACACTTAATAAATAAATTATAATGTGATAACAAAAAATACTTAATTTTATTCAGGTTGGTAAATACATGGTAATATGCGCATTAGTAACAAAATGAAAAAAAAATATATGTATACCGGTGATTCACTTTCGAGTAGTGGTTACTCATTTTGGCATTTTGTTGAATGATGTGAACTATTTTTTTTTAATTTAGTAAAAAAGCAAGCAAGATAAAAATTTATTTTAATATAATTTTTTAGAAACTTACAGATTCTATTGACACAAAATCTGTTTTAACAAAAAAGGAAAAACAGATGGTTGACCGCGCGAATGGAAAGCCAGACAAACCTCCATCAAATATTTACACATTATTTATCAGAACGTTGCTCAAGTCCACTGAGCTAGCCAACTTCCCACCAAAGGTACTTATTTTACTTACTTAAAATCCAAATTTCATGGTCCGAATTCTTGAATATTATTTAAAATGTAAAATAACTATGTAGTTTTTTTCCACATAAATTTTATTTGACCAGCGACCGGGTTTCGACATTTATGGCGGTTATGTCAAAAACCGGTCTCTGGTCAAATAAAATTTATGTGCAAAAAATATATAGTTGTTATTTTATTCTATGGTGAATGATTTGTTTGTTGAATAAGTCAGTAGGTATTTTTTTTTTAAATTTAAGTTTTACTTAGTGTGTCGCACAAACAGCGTCTGTCCAACACACCGCTAGACTGTGTATAGGTGTGGCTGTGACTTCTCCGCTCCGTCGCTCTCGGGGTCGTAAATCCCGAAAGTTATGAGCTGTGGGTCCGTGTAGTCCATTCGTAGTCCAGTGGGTGTAGCGATGGTCAAGTCCCAGAAGATTCCGAAGTCGAGGTAGTGGCGGAGGGTCGGTGAGGATCAAAGTGAAACGAAGAACTCGGTGTGAGTGGAATGATTTATTCATACAATGTCACAGATATTTATTTGCTCATAACCAGCGCGGTCCGTTGAAATCGACCGAGCGACAGAAATCTTCTCCCCCCACCCTAACCTGCGCCAGGCCGGCCGCCCGCAACGTAAATATCACGTAAATACGACGTAAAAACGCCGCGCGCGCCGCGCCTAGCGCATTCGGGATTCGGTGGTCATGGCGAGAGGTATAGGCTATGAAACTTTTAAAGTTGAAGCCTGAGTAGGGACATGATAAACGGTGTTGCATAAGCCGTAGCTAGATTTCAGAGTCACTTGGACGTTAGGTAATTCAAAAAAAAAAAAGTTGCGCTCGCCCGATTTCCCCGCTCATAACGTAAATAAGGTCTTACGCACCACGTATAAGACGCCGCGCCTAGCGCATTCTTTATTTGATTGCCGTTGCGAGAGGATGTCGGTGCGCTCGGCCGATTTCCCTATGACATGTTTACATATATTTAATTTAATACATATATTTTATTTAATCCATAAATATGGTCCATTTTAGGGCCGTGTGCTCAGCTGGTCCGTTACACTTAGTAAATACTACTATTTCTGAAAATCTAATGCGACATGTGTTTTGATGCATTTCGCATCATTTTCAAACACTGTAATACGTAACATATCATGTTTGAAAAAAAAAAGTGCTATCCTCATGTGCTTAAAATTTGTGTAAAGGCAACCCGTTTTATTATGACTAGTGCAATTTCCAATGACGATAAATATAAATAATAATTCCAGCACTTTCTCTACGTGTTTGTTCAATAATAAAAAAACATTTTTTTGGCAGCTAATTGGCAAACAATTTCTATGCATTTACCCTTTTAAAATTACTTACAAATATTTGATGAAAACATATCACTTTACTTCTTGTAAATGTAAAAAAATTGCAATAATAAACTGGCAGTACACAATGGAGTTCTGGTTCCAACCCTTATGTATAAAAGCGAAGCATGGAGTTGGCAAAAGAAGGATGAAAGCAGACTGAATGCAGTCGAAATGCGATCCCTCAGACGAATGTGTGGCAAAACGATGTTTGATAGATGTTCGAATGATGAAATAAGGAAAGAATGTAAGGCTGAGATAAGCATTATCGATAAAATTAAGAAAGGTGTGTTGAGATGGTTTGGACATGTGGAGCATATGAGTGAAGAAAGAACGGTTAAAGAAATTTATGGGGCGAATGTAGTTGGAAAAAGAAGCAGAGGACGACCGAGGAAAACTTGGCACAATCAGGTATGTCAAATACTTGAAAACGGCCGGGTCAGGAGTCGTAATAATCGTCGGGTATGTATGAGGAGATGCATGAATGTAGAAGAGGCAAAGAATGTTTGCAAAGACAGAGTGGTGTGGCGTTCGATTCTCTCTGCCTACCCCTGCGGGGAAGCGGCGTGATGGTTAGTTAGTTAGTTATAACAGTTGTGACTTGTGGCGTGACAGGTATGTTTTTCGTTATATCTATAATATAAAAATGAATCGCAAAATGTGTTGGTAAGCGCATAACTCAACAACGCCTGAACCAATTTGGCCAATTTTTTTTTTAAATGTTCGTTGGAGTTCAAGGATGGTTTTTACGGCGAGAAAAATTCAAATAATTGCCGGAAATACCCTTAAAACAGCCCTTTTCTTTTTCCCATACAAACGTTTTCTAACTAAAACGTAGTCAATTTGAGCTTTATTGCTATTGTATTAAGTTCATATTAAATTTCTTTTGTTTTACTATCGGCACGCGACATAAAATGCATCAGTTTTCACGTCATTGCATCAGTCAAATACAAACCGCGTGAATAAAAGTATTATTATCCCTATTTTACAGACATAAAACATTGGTACGGCTTGAAAGACTTCAAGTCAAGTCAAATCAAATAAAGAAAAAACAAATCAAATAAAGAATCAACAATTGTCAATTAAATCAACAAGATATTGAAATAGATAATCGCTGGATTGTTCCATATTCACCCATTTTATCAAAGACATTCAAAGCACACATCAACGTTGAATCTTGCCATTCAGTGAAATCTATTAAATACATTAGCAAATATGTAACCAAAGGGAGTGATATGGCTGTGATTGGAGTTGGGGCAGAGAATTCCAATGATGAAGTTACCCAATACCAAATGGGCCGCTATGTTAGTAGTAATGAAGCAGTTTGGCCAATATTTTCTTTTCCTATTCATGAGACACCCTGTTGTTGTTCACTTAGCTGTGCATTTAGAAAATGGAAAAAGAATGTATTTTACAGCACAGAATGCAGTACAAAGAGCTGCTCAGCCACCATCTACGACATTAACCAGTTTTTTTGAGACATGCCAAAACGATGATTTTGCACAAACATTGTTATATTCTGAAATGCCAAAATATTATACCTGGAATCAATCCTCAAGGAGATTTATACGACGGAAACAAGGAAACCCAGTTGCAGGATACCCAGATGTATATTTCACCGTTGCGATTGGTCAAATTTATTCAGTACATCCAAGCAATGATGAATGTTTTTATTTACAGCTGCTATTAGTCAATGTACGTGGCCCAACATCATTCCAATATTTACGAACTGTTGATGGTGAATTGTGTGGATCCTACAGAGAAGCCTGTCAACGTTTGCAATTGCTAAAAAATGACGCTCATTGGGATCAAACTCTCAATGATGCTGTAATATCATCACACGCTCATCAAATACGAACATTGTTTTCAATAATCATATCTACATGCTTCCCATCAAACCCAATTGATTTGTGGATCAAGTACAAGGATTATATGTGTGATGATATTTTATATCAAATACGGAATAGAATGGGAAGTCCAAATATACAAATCAGTGAAGAAATTTACAATGAAGCATTATGTTCATCACTGTATGATCTCAACACTTTGAAAGAATTAATTCAAACAAATCTTCCACGGTTGAATGAACAACAGAAGTATGTATTTGATACTCTTATGAAAGTATGAAACTGGCGGGATTTACTTCTTAGATGCACCTGGTGGTACAGGAAAAACTTTTTTGATTTCTATAATATTAGCAACAATTCGCTCACAAAATAAAATTGCACTTGCACTCGCTTCGTCGGGAATTGCAGCAACTTTGCTTGAAGGTGGTCATCAAACAGCCCATTCAGCACTAAAATTTCCATTAAATATGCAAAGCAATGAAACTCCAACCTGCAACATTTCGAAGAACTCTGCAATGGCAAAGGTTTTGCAGCAATGTAAAATTATTGTTTGGGATGAATGCACGATGGCACATAAAAAATCTTTGGAGGCTTTAGACAGAACCTTAAAAGATCTACGGAGGAATTATAACCGATTTGATGGTGCATTGATTTTATTAGCAGGAGATTTTCGTCAAACATTGCCAGTGATTCCACGATCAACGCCAGCAGATGAACTCAATGCATGTCTAAAGTCCTCCAATTTGTGGAAACATGTCAAAGTACTTCATTTAAGCAAGAATATGCGTGTCGAGTTGCAAAATGACCAATCTGGAAACATATTCTCTAAACAACTCATTGACATTGGTAATGGCAAATTCCCTATAGACACGTTGACTGGCTGCATTAACTTTCCTCAAAGTTTTTGTCAGTTAACTCGATCAAAAGATGAACTCATTCAGAAGGTGTTTCCAAATGTTTCTCAAAATTACAGAAACCATGATTGGTTGAGCGAACGAGCTATATTGGCTGCAAAAAACATTGATGTAAATGAATTAAATTTCAAAATTCAAGAACAAATTACAGGCGAATCGAGGATATATAAATCAGTTGATCGGGCTACTAACCAAGATGATGTAGTCAACTATCCACCGGAATTTTTAAACTCGCTGGACTTGCCAGGATTGCCACCTCACAATCTTCAATTAAAGGTCGGATCGGTTGTTATAATGTTGCGAAATATCAACCAACCGCGTCTTTGCAACGGAACACGGTTAGCGATAAAAAAATTACTAAACAACGTGATAGAAGTGACTATACTCAAAGGAAAGTATAAAGGAGAAGATGTTCTCATACCGCGCATCCCAATGATTTCGACTGATGTGCCATTTCAGTTTAAACGACTACAGTTTCCAGTGCGGCTTGCTTTTGCTATGACCATAAACAAGTCCCAGGGGCAATCATTAAGTGTTTGTGCTATTAATCTGGAAAACTCATGTATCTCACATGGTCAATTGTATGTTGCCTGTTTCCGTGTTGGAAAACACGATCAAATCAGATTTTTTTGTCTATGCGCCAGGTAATCAAACAAAAAACATCGTATATCATAAAGCACTACAATGATAATAAAACTATTTATTGTTAATAATTATGATTCACATGATTACCAATAAAGCGATTACTTTTAAATCCTTATATAATATGTTTTATTTAATTATTTTTTGCCCCGATTATAAAATACATAGGAACAAAAAACTGCCACATTACAAATCTTTTTGACAGGACGAAGTCTGTCGGGTCCGCTAGTTGTAGAATAAATCCAGCAAGCAGGTGATTCATACTAATTTCATGTATATTTTATTGACAGAAACGAATGAAGGAACTATCTCTCAGGTGGAAGGCGGTTACTTCCGAGGAACGCAAACATTTCGGGGACCTATTAAAAGAAGAAAAAAAACAATATGCACTCAAGCTAACAAATTATTTAAGAAACCATACAGAGCTGTATATTTTTATCATTGATTTTGAAACGATCAACGTATTTTACAAATTCAACTGGTGTATAATGGCTCTTTATTTTCCAGGCACATGGAAAGTGGTAGTGGTAAAGGAATAAATAGAAATAAACGCAAATCAAAAAAGGAAGCTGAAGAATCAGAGAATGCTTTGTAAGTTTATTTTTATTTTTGTCATAACTTTTTGCCCTTGAATAAATTGTGTGTGTACATGTTCTTTTTTAAATAACGCCCTATAATAAAACATATATTATTATTATGTGAAGACGTATAATATATGTATGGGTAATACCGATGGGTAATATATATATATGTATGGGTAATATATATATGTATGGGTAATACTGATGGGTGACGGTTAAAAAAACCTCAACACCCTCTGCATGGTTACAAATTGATCTGGCTGAATTTCCCGCAACCCATTATGCCAGGAAACACTCAAAATAATCAAACTCCATCTAAGGCTAAATACTACCACGAGACCGATAGCGAACAAGTACCGTGAGGGAAGGTTGAAAAGAACTTTGAAGAGAGAGTTAAAGAGTACGTGAAACCGTTCAGGGGTAAACCTGTGGAACTCAAACGAGCGAACGGGGAGATTCATCGCGTCTTCCGTCGGGGCCCGCGTCTCGGTGCACACCTTCGCCCTCGGCACTCGTCTGGCAGATGTCTCGAAGCTATAAAGGGACTCAGGTGTCGCTTTGACTATCATGGAAAGCTCGAGAGAATCGTAGCCGAACTCGCGCTCCAGGCCGAGGACACTGGACCCCTGTTCGGGAGACCGATTGTCGAGGAACAGTTGCTGTCACACCAGGCAGGACAGTGAACGCGCTGGCATTCGCCAACGACGTTTGCCTTCTAGCCACGACGGCGGACGGCCTTCAGCTGGCCATCAACACTTTTTCTAACTGTCTCTCAAAGGGGGGACTGCAATTGAACGCAGGTAAGAGTCAGACCATGTCCTTGGTCTCTTCCGGTAGAGAGAAGGTGAAGGTAGTGGATGGCGAATTCCGCGCATGCGGCTCGCCTCTACCCTCCACGCGGACTCTCGACACCTGGATACTTCCAGTTAGTTGTAGAATAAATCCAGCAAGCAGGTGATTCATACTAATTTCATGTATATTTTATTGACAGAAACGAATGAAGGAACTATCTCTCAGGTGGAAGGCGGTTACTTCCGAGGAACGCAAACATTTCGGGGACCTATTAAAAGAAGAAAAAAAACAATATGCACTCAAGCTAACAAATTATTTAAGAAACCATACAGAGCTGTATATTTTTATCATTGATTTTGAAACGATCAACGTATTTTACAAATTCAACTGGTGTATAATGGCTCTTTATTTTCCAGGCACATGGAAAGTGGTAGTGGTAAAGGAATAAATAGAAATAAACGCAAATCAAAAAAGGAAGCTGAAGAATCAGAGAATGCTTTGTAAGTTTATTTTTATTTTTGTCATAACTTTTTGCCCTTGAATAAATTGTGTGTGTACATGTTCTTTTTTAAATAACGCCCTATAATAATACATATATTATTATTATATGAAGACGTATAATATATGTATGGGTAATACCGATGGGTAATATATATATATGTATGGGTAATATATATATGTATGGGTAATACTGATGGGTGACGGTTAAAAAAACCTCAACACCCTCTGCATGGTTACAAATTGATCTGGCTGAATTTCCCGCAACCCATTATGCCAGGAAACACTCAAAATAATCAAACTCCATCTAAGGCTAAATACTACCACGAGACCGATAGCGAACAAGTACCGTGAGGGATGGTTGAAAAGAACTTTGAAGAGAGAGTTAAAGAGTTGCGGGTAAACGGGTGGCCGCTAGTGACGGGTCGTGAGTGTCGCATGTACCTCATAGTAACTGAAGCGCGCCACCGTGGTTGACTGCGTGGCGTTTACCCTTAAAGTTTCTTTCCAACTGCCCAATCTCACAATTGTGAGCTACGGATGCGCGTTGGATCCAACATGATATGCAGTAGTGGTACCGCGCAAGCGGCCACGGCGGTGACTCGTCTACCGTTGCGGGGGAAACCCTGCTAACACGAGTACTAAGGGGGGGGGGAAGCCTACTGACTCTCGGCTAGTCAGTACCCCTCCAGTTGGCGTCGGCCTCTTAGGTGCAGGCGGCTTCGCTCGAAGGGTCATTGAATCTGGGTTTTGTTCGTTCATGCGCGTGCAAAGAGGTTAAGTGCGGGAGGCTTCGGCCTCATCCGCAGCCCTGCGCGAGGGCCGGTGGACGCTTGTAGGAGACGGGGCACCTGCCTTTTCCCAAGGCCCCGATCCGAGTCTGCCGGTTACGCGTTCGTTGGCCAACGCCTTCGTACGTCTCGCGTGGGGTGCAGTTCTACGTGCTGTCTCACGTACAATTAAGAGTCTATAGGCGGTGCCCCTGACCTAACTCTCGATTTCCAAGGGATTCCAAATTACTGGGCCACAAACACTAGTGCGGGCTGTGAGGGGCGACCCCAGTTTGGAACCTGAGGCGCGAGATAAGGGTGCACTAGAGTACCGTAGCCGGCGCCGGGCTGGAAAGGGGAATGGGGGGTCTCGCCGACCCCCCAAACCCCCCGGCCGGCGGTCGTACCTATGACTCTCTTAACGTAGCCAAATGCCTCCTCATCTAATTAGTGACGCGCATGAATGGATTAACGAGATTCCCATCTGTCCCTATCTATCTAGCGAAACCACTGGCAAGGGAACGGGCTTGGGAGAATCAGCGGGGAAAGAAGACCCTGATGAACTTGACTTGAATAAAATTGCCCTTTACTGGAGTAAACTCCTCTACAGTTCCGTTGACGGAAAGGAACTTAGAGAAGCCTCCAGAGTATCTGCTTCGACATCTTGGATTGCTAATTCTTGTCTCGCTGTCCCCGGACGCGAGTACGTTCAGGACATTCACGTGAGAGTGAACTGTCTCCCCACCCGCGTACGAACAACTCGTGGAACGCGAAGGGTGGGTACAGACATAAACTGCAGAGCCGGCTGCACAGAGACAGAGACTGCCGCACATGTAATACAAAAGTGCTAAAAGACACACGGAGGCAGAATGCTCCGACATGATGCGGTAGTTAAGTCTCTGGCAGCGGCTCTCGAGAAAAAGCGGTTTACTATCTCTCGCGAGAAGGTCCTGAACGTAGCAGGTAACATTTATAAACCCGATTTGATTTGTGTTTCAGGAAGCCGTGGGACCATCATAGACGCGCAGGTAGTGAGTGGCGCTCTCCCCCTTGATTCGCTGCACCAGAATAAGAAGCTCAAATATGAGCTTCCGGCGCTGTTGCAGCGAATCAAGGCGGATCACGAGCTTGATGAAATTACAGTTACATCAGCTACTCTCTCTTGGCGCGGAATCTGGAGCGGGGAATCTGCAGCGGACTTGAGGCGGCTCGGGATCACCCTTGGGACGATGCGATCCATCACAACAAGAGTGCTCCAGGGCTCCTCCATCAACTTCCATCGCTGGACGGCTGACACTTCGGGACGTGGGGGCATCAGACGCGGGACCAGACTTCGACCAGACGCGGGCAGGACTGTACACCGGACCGGAATCGGCTGAGCAGTGCATCGGGTTGAACACACTTCGCTTCGGCTGCAGGAAGCACTTACCTTCATTCTCCATCTCCTTTCATATCTCCCATTGTAAATATTGTAAATAAAACTCTCCTTCTCCTCTTCCTATGCATAATGTATTAAAAAAAAAAAAAAAAAAAAAATTGCCAAATGCCTCGTCATCTAATTAGTGACGCGCATGAATGGATTAACGAGATTCCCATCTGTCCCTATCTACTATCTAGCGAAACCACTGCCAAGGGAACGGTCATCTATCTACTATCTAGCGAAACCACTGCCACTGCTTGGGAGAATCAGCGGGGAAAGAAGACCCTATTGAACTTGACTCTAGTCTGGTATTGTAAGGTGACATGAGGGGTGCAGAATAAGTGGGAGGCGGGTGAAAGTCCTCCAAACGTGAAATACCACTACTTTCATCGTTTCGTTACTTACTCAGTTGGGCGGAGGGCGCCGGCGTTAATGCCGCGCGTCACGGGTTTTTCGCGCCAAACGTGTACGGGGCGGCGAGCCGCGTCGGCTTCGGGCGGTGCGCGTGCGCAAGTACGCCGCCGTCCGTTCCGTCGCGTCAGACTACGTCAATACCTCAGACTCGAGTTTGAATTGCGGGGAGTCACTTCGGTGGGCAAAGTCACGACTTGTCTGAAGGAGAGGCTGGAGAGAATAACCGCTGAGCCTCTCAAGCCTCAAAAAAGAATGGGAATCTTGGTCACCTATTTGATACCGGCCTTCACTCACGGGCTGGTGTTCGGACGGGTCACTCAAACCCTTCTCAGATGCCTCGACATGATCGTGAGAAGTGCCGTAAGGAAATGGCTCTCTTTTCCCAATGACCTGACGACGGGTTACTTTTCCACGCATCTACCAAAGATGGAGGTCTCGGTATCCCCTCGTTCGCTTACTCCATACCGATCCTGCGGTATTACCGTCTGGTTGAACTGCGGGACTCCACCATCCCTCTGGCGCAGGCGTGTTTCAATCTGGATCTTATCCAGAGATAGATGCGCTGGTGCCAAGAGCGGATGGCTGCAAACAAGAGCAGGAATGCTCTCGAGACCAAAGCGCTTTTCGCAAAGCGGCTGAGAGAGTCAGTGGATGGCGCCGAACTCGCCAAGTCGGCCGCATCCAAGTTCTCCACCGACTGGATCCAGGCGTGTGCCAACGGAATCCCAGGGCGTGATTATGTGAACTATCACCACGTCCACTCAACTGCTTGCCGTCGAGAACCCGAACAACACGTGGGCGGCGTGTGGGGACGGACGGTAGCACGACACAGTCGATCGGGTGCCGGGCGGGGTGCATGACAACCGAAACCGGCGCCCATATCATTCAAAACTGCACCCGTACGCACGGGGGGAGGGTGAGACGGCACGACGCGATTTGTGCAAGTCTAGCCGGCGCATTAAAGGAGAAAGGATGGAGGGTGACCCAGGAGAAGCTTCATACGCTCTCCAGCGGGATCAAGCTGAAGTCCAACATAGTAGTTCGACCCTCTCAATGGCTCGTCGGGAATGGCCCGGATCGAGCTCGCAACGCGGTCAAGCGACGGCGACGCGCGGCAATCGCGAGTACCCTACGCTGCGCGAGTACTATGAGTCGGAGTGATAGTTCGTTTAGATAATATATAATATTATATAAGGAGGGGTGAACGGCGGGAGTAGCTATGATCAGCTTAATGCCTCGCCGTCTGACATTCGTCGGGGAGTACGAGTGATTGTTTATTCATATGAGATAACAGAGAGTCGGAGTGAAGGATTGTTTACAAAAGATAATATTATTAATTAAATAAATTAATTAATCAATATAAGGTTATTAATTAACTCCGCCATTGCCGGTCCCAAGCCCGGATGAGAAAGGAGGAGGGTTGGTGTGCAAGGTTAGCAGCCTACATACTTTAAAAAAGATCCAACGCTCACAGCAAAGAGAACTTAGCCTCGGACAAAAGACCTCTCTTGGACATGACCAAAGCGCGACAAAGGAAACGATTATGGAAAAGACGAAACACTGTAAGACTGGCATGCTGGAATATTATATCATGGAACAAAAGGGACCAAGAAATTATCATAGAACTCAACAACCATAATATTGACATATGTGGAGTGTCAGAGACCAAAAAGAAAGGACAAGGAACGTCTAAGTTCTCCAATTATATATTCATATATAGTGGAAAACAGAAAGAGGAAAGAGCACACTCCGGAGTTGGGATATTAGTACATGAAAGATACGAAGATCACATAGAAAATATCGAATACATCAGTGATCGAATATTAAAGATGACCATAAAATTTGGAAACTCTTTAACCCACTATGTGAGTGTATACGCCCCTGACATATCTAAGCCACAGGAGGAGACCATTGAATTTTACCGAAAACTACAACTAGTAATGGACGACATTTCAAATAATGATAGATTAATTATTTTCGGAGACTTCAATGCCAGAATAGGTAATCAAGAGTTAAACATAATGCAAATGGAGAATCACTGATACAGTTTTGTGCCCATAATGAACTCCGAATCAACAATACATTCTTTCCGCATAAGCAACAGCACAAGTATACGTTTGAAAACACTAGAGGAGAAAAATCTGTTATTGACTTAATAATCACAAATAGAAAAATACACCCATCAGAAATTATTGACATCCGAGCATTAAGCTCAGCAAATATTGGTTCTGACCATAAACTTGTGATGTGTAAAATCCGAATGGAAAGACCAAATTTCCGGAAAAAGCCCCCAAACTATGTTGAAAAATTAAATATAGAAGACCTTGAAAATGATGATAAGCGGACTGATTATAAAACCAACATAATAGAATATACAGCCAATAGTCCAATAACGGAAAATGACGATGCGGAAACGGCATGGAGTAAAATAAAATCGTATATTCACAAAGCATCTGAAAATGCACTAGGAAAAAGGAAAGTAAATCTAAATGGAGGAAAAAATACAAAACCTTGGTTTACAGAGGAGGTTAAAAAACTAGCTTCAGAAAAAAGAATAGCATATTTGACATACAAAAGTGCCGTCTCTCCACAGACATACCAGACATACATAATAATTAGGAATAGAATAAATTCAGAAATAAGAAAAATAAAAAGGGACTACTGGACAAAATTCACAAAAGACATGGAAAATGATCTATATGGAGCTCAGAAAAAAGTATGGAAAATGCTCAGAAATAAAAAGAAACCAATAAGCGAATATGTACAAACAAAGAAAATATCCTTAGGAGAATGGGAGAACTATTTCCAAAACCTCTATCAAACAGATGGAGAAAATCAATCAGAAATTACAAGTGTTAACGAAGCGAGCGAAATTGAGTTAGGGGAAATTATGGCAGCAATCAAAAAACTCAAAAACCGAAAGACACCCGGAGTTGACAATATTAACAATGAACTGTTAAAATACGCAGGGGAAAGTTTGAGTCGAGAACTATATAAACTGTTCAACAAGATACTAGCAACATCTCATATACCAGCCGATTGGAAGACTAGTATCACAACCCCTATATTCAAAAAAGGACAGAAAAGTAACCCGGACAATTATAGAGGAATATCATTGTTATGTTCAACTCTTAAACTTTTCACACAGATCCTGAAGTCCAAACTAGAAGTGACCATTCAAAATAGCGAAGAGCAACAAGGTTTCCGAAAAAATCGTTCCACAACAGATGCAGTATTTATAGTGAGGCAAATAAAAGAAAAAGCTATTGAATATAATAGGCCGGCATTCGTATGCTTTATTGACCTCACAAAGGCGTTTGACCGAGCCAGACTTAACGATATAACGCAAATACTGGCTGAAAGAGGAACGCTCCCGGAAATAGTCAACATAATCAGGCAACTCAACTCAAACACAAACACCAGAATCAGAGTAGATGGTAATCTCTCAAATCCCGTAAGAGTCGGTACCGGCATCAGGCAGGGTGACAGTCTGAGTCCATTCCTCTTCAATCTCATCATGGATGGGATTGTGGAGGATATTAAAGGACTACATAAAGGATACAGACTGGGAGAGAAAACCATCGATGTTGTCTGCTATGCGGATGATGCCGTTGTATTCGCTGAGACTGAAGGGGAGCTGCAACTACTCTTGAACACATTCCACCTCGCTAGTCAAAAATTCAATATGGCTATATCCGCTACAAAGACCAAGAGTATGGTGTTCTCTCGCACCCCAGTGGGATGTAGCGTGACTGTGGACGGCGTCTTGGTAGAGCCGGTGGAAAAGTTTAAATACCTGGGTGTGGACCTATGTGCTCAGACGGATCTGCGATGCGAAGTGATGGGGCAAGTGAACAAAGCTGCAGCCATCTCAGGATGCCTGAAAAATGCTATATGGAAAAACCCTGAGATGAAGATCGGCAGCAAGATCAAGATATACAAAACTTGTGTCCGACCCATCATGACGTATGGAATCGAAAGTAGAGCAGACACCACTGCCACAAAAAACACGCTTAGAGTGTCAGAAATGAAGACTCTGAGAAGCATAACAGGCAAGAGTCTTCGAGATAGACTGAGAAATGCCAAGATCAGGGAAATATGCGAGATCGAAGATGTCGTTAGGTGGGGAAGGCAACGAAGAAGACAATGGTATGGGCATGTGAGAAGAATGGAACCATCCAGACTCCCCCACATCGCATTGTACGGCCAACCCCATGGTAGACGACTCCCGGGCAGACCACCAAAGAGATGGGCCGATAGCTGGGAATCGACGTCGCAGGAGGCTAATCCCTCTTAAAAACAGGCCGCAAGGCCTACAATAAGAAGAAGAAGAAGGTTATTAATGAGAAGGGTGAACGGCGGGAGTAGCTGTGATCAGCTTAACGCCTCGCCGTCTGACATTCGTCGGGGAGTACGAGTGATTGTTTATTCATATGAGATAACAGAGAGTCGGAGTGAAGGATTGTTTACAAAAGATAATATTATTAATTAAATTAATTAATTAATCAATATAAGGTTATTAATGAAAAGGGTGAACGGCAGGAGCCCCCGATAGCGTGGCCCAATTATTGGGCATGGGCATTGGCTGAGGAACACTCCGTGGAATTACTACGCGAGCTTAGTACGGATCCTTCATGAACTGTAGGACGTTCAATAGAACCACCCACAATCACCCACAAATGGGCCTAGACCGAGTCAGACGAGGAGGGGGGTTGGAGAGTCGGGGTCGGATAGCTCCTGATGAGAACTCCGCGGCCGAGTTACTCGCCCAATGCGTGTGTTTAGCACGTTAAACCGACTGGTGCAGCCTCCCAGTACCCCCTAGGCGCCGCATCAGAATCACTCAAGGTGCCACACATGGCTCGTTGCTCCGTGCTGGAGTGCCACTATTTAGATGGTAGTGATCCAATTGTATATATTTATAGCAGTTTTCATGCTTATGACTAGAAATAGCCACCAAGCAATTGAAGAGCATTGGTCAGCCGATCCTTTTTTCTTGAGTCTTTTTTCGGACAAACAATATCCCGTGACCGATTCCAACTTTTGCTGCAAATGCTTCATTTTTGTGATAATCGTGTTAGAAGCTCGGATAGAAAGGTACTAGAGTCCTGGACTATTTAGACATCTTTTCTAAATAAAAACGAATAGTTGCGGGACGGTCCGCAAAAACAGAAAAGGGCTGCTAATATTTAAAAAAGGTGATATACAATCATTCAGCAGTGGTTTCTTTAATGGCTCAAGTGGTGGGACCAGAGATGTTCACACACGGACCACTCTTCACAAAGCTGCACAGGGAAAATCAACAGGTCAACAGGTGAACCTATATAAAAGCCTAATTGTGTGATCGACTATAATAAAAGTATGGGACTTGTTGATAAGGCTGATATAATGTTAAGTGGATTGAGCTGTATGAGAAAATCAGGTAAAAAATTAGGTACCTACAACAATAGTAGTTGGGTAGAAAGATGCTAGCTGTCAAAATAGAAATTGTCGCTTTATAGCTACCCGAGAATATTTGCGGTTTCGGATAATGATTGAATGAGGATAGACTCACGGCGCCCCTTTTGACATTCTACGGCGCACCAAGGCGCCGCAGCGCACACTTTGGGAACCCCTGCCTTAGAGTAATTATTTGGCTAGAGTTATATCTGTATATTTAGAATCTTCGTCTATATTCTAAACAATATGTCAAGTGTAAAGTATTAATCACCCTCGAAGTGGGTGCGATGGAGTGCGACTCTGTAACGTGTCTGTACGGGCCAAATACACATACATGCCTACAGACGGCACACACACGCGCGTCACCGCAAGCGGGTAAGTGTGACAAACGATGCGTGCTTTTATTTATTTATATTACAATCTTATTTGTTTAAATTACGATATATTTCAAGAATGATGTGACTCAAGTGTATCATAGAGTACCAAAAAGGTACAGTGAATCCCATTCAACGTTTTGTTAGTAAAATAAATTGTTTCTTATCTAAATACATCATAAAAGTAATCATTTTAAAAACGACGAAATACCGTCTCTCAGAAACAAAGTTAATGCGGTTAAAAGGTTAAATAAACACAAGCGAGGCGAGTGCCATCATTTGTATGGAAAGTGTCAGAAAGCTCCCCAGACTCATAAACGGAATGGGAATGTACGTCTGAGAATCGGGTGGGGAGCAGTAAAAAATCCAACGAGAAACTAGGCACCGATGTGCTGGCGTAAACAATTTGAGTGGAATTAGTCTTTCAGCAGCACAGTGTGCCGTACACAGCGACAATGCGCACTTCCTGCATGACAGTACCTTGTTTTATAAAACAATATAAAATTTATACGGAATAACTGTATATTTGTGCAACTTTTTCTCTGCTGGTTCATTCCAAAAACATTACATGACAGTTGGTTTTTGTTATCGGTGTAAATAATTGTTATTTAACGTTTTTAATTCCTAACCACGATCGGATGGAATGAGTCCGCTAGTTAACGACACACATGAGACGTATTACGCCCAACCTTTAGAGACGTGGCTTTACGGGAGGCGAGTTCAGGTTGTGAGCATTTTATTTCTTCTTTATAATATCACATACGATATTCCCCAATGTGAACAAATTGCACGCTTAATGTATGGCAAACAGAGTTGCGAGGGTCTGTCCACGTACCTACAAGTGAAACTATACAGTGCAGCGCGCTTCATAATCAGCTGCAATCGGAGGTCCGGCAGAGAGCCGACGGAGACTACACCTTGCTCTGGATTATCTGGTGCGGTTCCGAGTAGAACACGTCGAAGTTCAGGTCCAGAAACAGCTCTTGCAGGAAGCGGCGCGCGCCCAGCCGGTAGGTGTTCTGCGCCACCAGCTTGCACACCTCCGAGTACAGGCACACGTTCTGGAAGACCTCCGGGTACTTCTGCTTGAGGCCGAGCAGCGCCTGGCGGGACTGCTTGTGCCAAATGGGGTTGCCCATGCGCTCCGAGTGCTGCAGCACCTCGCCCGCCACGCCCGCGCCGCCCTCCGACAGGGTCGAGTCCAGGCTGGTCGGGCTGCCGCAGGACGCCGCCGGACTCTCCATCCCTACACACACACACACACACATCAAGGTACACACACATCGAGGACGAGACACTAGGCAACTAGGATACGCAGCTCAACGCCTCTCACCTGCGAAGAAAGCCTCCCTCAGTTCCCAAGTCTTCCTGGAGTCCGGGGCCGGACGGAGGCGGGAGCAGCAGAGGCAAGAGAGCTGGTCGTGCTTCGAGAAGCGGTCCCGGGAGCGGGCGTTGGCCGTTCGGCCGGAAGACTTGCCGCCGACATTCGCACCCGCAGACAGGTCCGAGAAGCTGCTGTTGAAGTTGGAGTCGTCGTGCTTCTTGGCGTTGTCATGCGGCGCTATGCGTGCGGGAAATACGGCCAGATTAATACGATTAAGTTGTAAAGCGACAAGTAGCAGTTTGGAGAAGTAGGAAGTCACCTGGGTCGGCGTCGGCCGAGGGGAAGATGTCGAGCAGGCATCGCGGCATGCTGATGCCCATGTACGTGGGTCCGGCGCACGGGGGAGGCTCCGGCTGCGCGCCGCCGCTCGCGCTTGAGAGCTCCCGCACCGACTCTGTGTTCTCCTCCGAGCCCATCAGCAGGGGCTTCCAGTCCCGCTTGAAGAAGCTGCAACCCGACATGCCAGTATGATCCCCAACTGATTATTGTCTCAGAAGACGACAGTTACCTTTGTGTGTAAGGAAAATAGATTTTCATTGTGGTTAGAATGGGCCGATATTTACCTGGTCCGAGTACATGTCGCTTCGCATTTGCATTTGGAGCATCCGGAAAAGGTGGGAACACTTCTCGTTTCCGACTTGAGAAAGGAGCTCAGTTCATCGGCGGTACTTTCGGAATACGTAGTGCTGAAATCCACAAACAACACCCCAGTGAGTCCCCGTTCCGGAGGAATCAAGAAACCCTCACTCGGGAAATATATGCCAGGGAACTCAATATCCTAACTCATTGTCTAAAAACATCAATATCTGTTTACAAAATTTCTTCAAATTCAGTGTGAAATAGACAGGGTGTTATGCAGAAAAGAGCTAGTCTTAACTAGTAAACTAGTAGTACTAGTATAGTAGACGACATACAGTCAAACTCGGTTATAACGAGCACAGTTATAGCAAGATCTCGGATATAACGAGGAAACATTAGTCAAAATTTTGGTTTCGGTTTTCTCCATACATTTATTCATGGTTATAACGAGCAACTTCTCGGCTATAGCGAGCAAAAAGAAATCGCCTTCTTTAAATGTTGTAAATATTTGATTGGATGTTTTAAAACATTTTCGACCTTAAGCAATAAAATCCATCCGGGCAATTAGATCATTGCCACCGGGATCGGATTACGTTTATGACTCTGTGTACGAAATTGGTGTTGTCACCGACAATTAAAAAAAAGGTTTCACGCATATGGGCTTCAATTGCAAGCTTTGTCATGTCTGTAAGGACCTACTTTATTACACTAAATAACTAATTTTATAGTTTTTGAACGTCATGCTTGTTTCGGGGATATTTAGGATAGTTTCCATATTTTGTGTGTTCTATGCTTACAGTGGACATTGTATAGTAAACAATTCGAGGTGGGGAATGTCAGATAAATTTTAGAGCAGGTCAGTAAAAACAAACCCTGGAATTATCAACATATCTACTAATAATAAAAAAATGTTTCTCAATTAGTAAAAAGGCTGAAATTATTAGTGAAAAAGAACATGGCACGAAAAATATTACGTGAATAAGAAGCGAAAATGTATAAAAAGTATTCATCATTCTCAACGTCAATATCGTATTTTTATCTGCATTCAAAGAACATCACGGACTCGAAAAAATATACAAACTGTGATCGTCTGAATTGTGATGAAACTGTCACGATGGTTTTGTACTCAAGCAGCGCAGGATTTTCCAATTTTTATAGGAAAACTGGATTGACAGAAAAATGACATGTGTGTAATGGGTGAATTATATGAATTTTGTTTTAATTACGACATATTGTGTATGTGACCATTCCAGATAACATACTTCATGTTACGGGTATGTTAATTTTTTTTACCTATTCTCGGATATAACGAGGAACGGTTATAACGAGCAAATTCAGTCGGTCCCTTCATCTTCGTTATAACCGAGTTCGACTGTATAAAGGAACATTTCAGGTGAGCTAAAAAATTAAAATTCAAAAGATGTATGGAAGAGAAATATTAGTTTCAGTTACTGACTAGAGCTGGCAATTTGATGTTCGGCACTTCATAAATTGTATCCATTTATTTAAATCACAATTTTAATTATTTTTTTAATTGCTGATACCCACTAAACCACCTTGTGTGTCTTGTTGGTGGAGTTCTTTTTTAATTCATTTTTATTTGCCATCCGCTAACATTAATGAAAAAGTATGTTTCTATGGTGACCCCCAACATTCCTCAAAACAAAAAGTTTGTAATTGGAACAATACGATAATTTGCAAGTCATATATCAAGCTTTGTTTTTTTGATCCACTCACATTTTTATTAACAACCAACTAGTTTCGGCAACAACCTGTTGCCCTCTTCAGGGTTTAATTTATGTCATAAATGTTGCCGAAACTAGTTGGTTCTCAATAAAAATGTGAATGGATCAAAAAAACAAAGTATTTTTATTTCTCAAAATAATATATCAATATGATCCACAAAGTTAATGCTTTCAATATTCAAAACAACATATCGCTCACTCCTTTCAAGAACGTCATAAATCAAAAAAATCGATATTTCAGGAGAACGTTTTTAAAGTTTAAAAATATAATACATTGTATTAAAAATAAATATCATTCCACTTATTGAACTTTTTACTGTGCAACGAATCTTTTAAGTAAAACCTGAAGGTTTTTTCTACATTTGAAAAATATTTAATATATTTAAAAAAATAATTAAACAATACCTTTTCTTCAAAATGCAAAAACAACACTTTCTGTCCCGTAGCGGGTAAATATTAAGTTAAAAATATGCCTCTTTTGCTGGGGTATAGTACATTTTCTGGGCATTCCGAAAACATGTACAACTGAAAATTGTCGATTTTTGATTTATGACGTTCTTGAAAGGAGTGAGCGATATATCAAGCATTCATATTGCATTGTATTCCAACAACACAAACACAAAAAATCCGTGAGAAATGCTGATTTTCTTCTTATCACCCTTTACAATTTACCTTTTGCTCATAAAAAATGTGAAAAACTAATATAAACATAAGAGACATATCGCTCACTCCTTTCATCTTCATCTTCAAACCCTTATCTGCACCCCAATGGTGCATAGGGCACTGCGTTATATAAACGCAGTGTTATCTTGATCGATAATACATTAAGGAAAGGTGATCAGCCCTCCGGTTCAGGCACCAGTCCAGAGTAGGTAATATTGAATAAATATTAGAGTGAAAAAATCACTTATATTTATTTGACCCCCCTGGGAATCGAACCCGGGACCTCCAGAACGGTAGCCGAGCATGCTGACTACGGAGGCGGACATACATATCGCTCACTCCTTTCAAGAACGTAATAAATCAAAAATTGTCAATTTTCAGTTGTAAATGTTTTCGGAATGCCCAGAAAATGTACTACACATATCCCAGCAAAAGAGGCATATTTTTGACTTAATATTTACCCGCCACAGGGCAGAAAAGGTTTTTGCATTTTGAAGAAAAGGTATTGTTTAATTATTTTTTTTAATATACTAAATATTTTTCAAATGGGTAAAAAACCTTCAGGTTTTACCTAGAAAGATCTGTTGCATAGTAAAAAGTTCAAAAAGTGGCTCGATGTTTATTTTTAATACATTGTGTTATATTTTTAAACTTTAAAAATGTTCCCCTGAAAAATCAAGTTTTTTGATTTATGACGTTCTTGAAAGGAGTGAGCGATATGTATGTTAAGTGTATATGTTAAAAGTTTCACATTCTTACTATTGACGGATAATGCATGACTGACAACTGGTAAAAAATGGTATATTTTTTAATATTAAGAATTAGCATTAACATAGTTGTGAAATGAATTTGAGAGAATTGAGCAGAATTACCGTCTAAGTCGACTCAATGACCTTATAGTCACATAGCCGCAGAGGTCTCTTTGGCTCGGCGGAGAGCTCGCAATGTCGGAGCCACAATAGCCTGAAGACAGAAAACAAGCGCGTTAGTTACAAACAACAACACCATCTCTGGGCCACAAGCGCAAGCGGACTCACTGTGTGCCGATATTCTGCGCTGAGCGGACGGTCTTCTTCTGGCTATCGGCACCGCCACCCTCTTCATGGCCGACAGGCTGGACGAACTCGGTATCGGGCTCAGAGTCAGTATTCTGTCGCTGAAAGTTCAACCCGTTAGCAACTGTACAGTCATGTAAAGTAACGGAACGAGAGGCAGCATCATCCACGGACATACTTGTAGTTGTACTTGCCGAGCACCGAGTCGCAGCTGCTGACGCCCGAAGTGCTGGACTCGCTGTTGTTTCGGTTCCTACAAGTGAAGCCCCTCTGCCACAGCTTGGCGGTCGCATTCTCCGATATGGGGCCGATGGAGAACGTTCTCTCGTGAATGTTATCGGCGGAACCCTCTTCACTTTTCAACTTGTCCACGGTCTTGGATTCAGACAGCGACTCTGGTGTTTTCTGGCTGCGGGATACGGCCTTTGAGGAAGCGTGTGACTCTTCAGTCTCCTTTCTGGCGGATCGGAGCTCTCGCTAACGGAGCGTACGTAGTCCGCGTCCAGTTTGTCCGACGCATCGCCTTCGCAGCTGTCGCAGCTCTCCTCGGTGAGGGAGTGCTCTACGGTTGCGGAGGTGACCAACGCTCGGTCGCCAGTCTCGGCACCCTTGTCCGGGGGGCGAGCACACTTGCCGTACAGTTGGCTTTCCGAAGCGGTTTTAGATAGACAGGGCTCTTCTCGAATTATCGGCCATCGCTCGTGCCTGTCGTGTCGAACACACAGCCAACCTGCAAAAACCATGCACCATTAAGGTAACTCCGTCTCGATAATAACGGACCCGACTTCCGGCCAGTAGAGTACTCACCCAAGGAATGCAAAATGTTTGCCCCTTCGTACGTACAGCCCATGAGTCCGAGAACGTAAAAAGCCGTTCCTCGGATGGAGTACACTTGGCTCGTCTGCGCGAGCTTCACAGCGTCCGAGAAAACATTACTGTCAGCATTTCCCAGCGACGACAGAAGCTCCACGCCGCCCGCCGAAGTGGCGGCGTGTCCGCAGGCCCACAAGGCGGACTTCAAATCCATGATTTCCTGGTCCGTGGAGCACGATCCTCTCTCGATGCACTGAAAGCAGAGAGCGCAACTCAGCGGAGGTGGACAGGGCGGCGCTGGCAGCGACAAGCCGCGCGGGCTGGTGCGGGGGGTAGGTACCCCTAACCTAACCTAACCCGCGCAGGTGCGCGAGGTGGTGCAGGTCGCCATGGCGCTCCAGCATGAGCTGCCCCTCCGGGTGCAGCACCAGTTGCGCGTACAGGTGCGGCGGCGGCGGCGCGTGCGCACGCGGAGGAGGCGGGCCCGAGCTGACGCGCCGCCGGTAGCGCCCGTCCTCGGCACGCTGCAGCAGAGTCAGGCACTCGTGGATCTCTCCTTCCACCAGTCGCGTGTACCTGTCGCATAACTTCAAATCAAATCATCCGCCAGTGCCATACGTACCATCACGCACACGGGAAGTAGTGTGACGGACCTGTAGTTGTAGTGCTCCACCCAGTAGCGAATCTGCCGCCGCACGTAGCCCGCCTCCACCAGGGCCTGAAAGCCGGGCGCCGTGCCGGAGAAGCGGATCCATAGCAGGTAGCCCTTGTCGCCCAGATCCTTGACGTGCGGCTTCATGGCCACCAGCTTGTTCAGGTACGCCTGCAAGGGGACGCTAGCGTGAGTAGGAGGTAGGAGTAGTAGGAACGCGCCGGGTGGCTTTGCGTACTCACGGGCACGTTGCAGGCCTCGTTGAGGGTGTCGAGCGCACACAGGGACACGGCCTTGGCGGGGTCCCGCGCCTGCCGACACAGCAGCTCCAGCAGCCAGCCGTCCACGTCGGCCAGCTGCGACGTCCGCGCAGCGCGCAAATCGCGGCAACGCGCCCGCAGCAGCACCAGCAAGAACTGCGTGGCGTACAGCCGCGACGCCTCCACCTTGCACTGCAGCGTCTGCGCCATGATCTGGCGCGGGTACGAGTCCAGCGTGTAGTCCAGGCAGGACACGGTCAGCTTCACGTAGCAGCTGTGGTGGGTGGTGGCGGCCAGACGCAGCAGGCTGCAAGTGGGAGAGTGGGATCAGAGCCGCTTCTCGCCGCCCGGCTCCCCGCAACGCCCGCACTACCTACCTGTCGTACAGGCCCGTCTCGTGGAACAGTACCAAGCCCTCGCGGCTGGAGCAGAGCCGGCCGATGAGCAGGAAGTACAGCTGGCACATGGTGGTGCTCATGTGCTGCGGACTGAACAGGCACTCGTGCGCGCTGCGGGACCCCGAGATAGCCAGCACCTGCTTGGCGATGTCCAGGAACAGCTCTTGGAGGAGGCGAAGCGCTTCGGCCTGCAATATTTGACTCGCTATACCGGGGCGTCCTCTTACAGAAGGATGGAGAGCCTCCGACTGCAGGAGGTGGCAATAATCCACTAGTTGACAAGCAGAAGACTGTCGTATTAACCTTTTACACGCGTCATGGATATAACTTTCCTCCTTTGCGTAATCTAAATTACGACTTTAAACAATAACAACGTATACATTTCAACAAGCCGTGTTAAATAAATCATCAACAGCATTATGAAATAGAAGGCGGCGCCATATGGACACTACACAAGTAGATGCATCACACATACATACCGTACTAAAGAGCCGTGCGCGGGTACCGCACAGACTGTCGCCTCCGTGAGCCGTTATAGTTATAATGACATAAATGACATAACGATTGCTATTTTAACTGTGACAAAGTTTAATACTTATTTTTATCACGATACTTTTGAAAACATTTGTCTACGCAAAGCGGCACATTACACTCGGCACACACAAATTTAGTTTGTTTTCTCATTTTCTTTATTTTAGAAGTGGCACAGTACTTTTTGAGAGGGTGGAATTTTAGCGGGTACGTGTTTATATGTCCTTGACTAAATTACTACTCCATGTTATAGGACGGAGAATAGAGGGACATTTGGAAGTTTGCCAAGCTAATTTTATTTTTATTTCACAGTTTGAAACATGTGTGCATTTAATTCATAAAGATCTGTGGAAAGCAATTGTTCTGCACCATTTAACTGACTTCCTCATACTGCTCAAGTTGCTTAGCATCGTGTCTGCTTTGTCCACCAGCCCCATGTTTTTATTATAATCTAGTATACATTTTGCTTCCGCTCCTTTCAAAATCCGAGTCTATCGACTCTTACTGACATCCTGACATTTTAAATTTAAGAAGTAAAATGAAATATATGAATTTAAAAATCACGTAATTGTAATTATACTTTTTCTTGGCACTACATAAATCAGTTCACGAAAATTTAAATACATAAAACAAAAAAAGTATAAAACACAAAGTTCGATTCACTTTCTACAGATATTAAAATATCTTACTACATATAAGCATTTTATACCAAACACATTCACCGCATATTTACTGTTTGCATATTAAATCATGATTCACGTCCTTACTAAATTAAATCAACTTAACCCTTTCAGGACAACTGGTTACTGCTGCTAACCACAAATTTAAAATAAATTGCCTACAGGTTTCTAGTTAAAACCATAGTGCAATATGTAATGCCTATGTAACAGAAATAGTGCTTGTATGGATTTCATGTTGGTATCATTGTCTCGGAGCTTATTTTAGACTATTTATTGTGGCGATGTGCACATGTCGGGATATTTATAGGTTATATTTATCAATTTTGTGAGGTTATTGAACGAAATAAACAAAATGACAGGTGAGTTATAGTCATAATAATACTAAAAATGAGTAGTGTTATATATTACCTCATATTTTCAAGAATAAATGCTTTTATTTATACTTTATAAAACACGGTCTTTGTTGCTAACTGCCAGGCGCACGTGTATTTTCAATTTTGTTGAGGGATAAATATTGTATCGATCTGTGAGCACAACTTTCAGTAAAATTTTGTTTACACTACACTTATTTAACCCGATGGTTGCCACAGACGAGATATCTCGGCAAATGGCGGAGTGCCCGTATTGCCAGAGACGAGATATCTCGTAAGTACTTTTGATGACGTATTACTCCGCAGTTTTAACTCATATTGTATCACTTTCAGCTGACAGTTTACAGATGTCATTAGGGCTACCACTCAAACCACTTGAAATATTGATTATTTTAATCGATTGTTTTGAACGCCAGGGGTTTTTATTTTGCTCAGTTTTTTTGTGTTTTTCTTATTATTTTAAAATATTATTAAGAAAATATTTGTTATTACCTTTCGCGTTATATTTACTCCGATTTTATCAGTGTTTTGCTAGTGATATTGGTTTCTTTTCACAACTTTTTAGTAAATAAATTAATTCTTTGTGCTAAGTTCTTTGTTCTTCTTTGTGCTAAGTGTTTTACAACTCTTCAAAAAGAATTAATTTCTTTGTTCTAAGTTCTTCTTTCTAGTGAAGTGTTTGTGAGTATAGCTATTTTTGGTATTTATTCTATATAAAAATAACATTTATTATTTATTTACGATATTCCTCTAAAAATGGACCCAGAAGATTTTTTGAGCGAATTACAACAAGATCTTGGAATTACATTAGAGTCGGATGAAAGCGATGTAGAATTGGATGATTTAGAAGATATTTCTGAATACTTTGATCAGTCTGCTGGACAATCTTCAGATTTTCAATGGCAGACTGGTGATTTTACTCCGACCATACATCAGTTTGACTGTTCATTATCAGGTGGAAAACTTGGTGATCAAGAAATGACAGAATTGGATTTTTTCTAAAATTTTATGGACAATACACTGGTCAGTTTTATAGTTAATGAAACCAATAAACAATTTCTGTACGTCAAAAGCCAATGCGAGACGTTATCATGGAGGCTGATGCAATGGAAGGAGACTTCCTTGGATGAAATGTATTTATTCCTCGGAATGTGCATGCTGATGGCCCTTAATTCAAGAAACAGACTAGTTGACCATTGGTCTACCGATCCCTTTTTATACAGCCCTATTTATTCAGAAACCATGTCGAGGAACAGATATCAGCTCATTCTTAGAATGTTGCATTTTTGTGACAATAGGGAGCAGGTTGCTGGTGATCGTCTTTTCAAAATCCGTTTTGTAGTTGACCATTTAAAAAAATTGTTCAAAGATGCGTCATACCCCTACATGAATTTGTGTATAGACGAAAGCTTACTTTTGTTCAAAGGGCGTTTAATTTTTAGACAATATATATCATCTAAAGCAAGCCGCTTCGGTATAAAATTCTTTATCTTATGCGACTGTGCAACAGGGTTTGTTCTGGACTTCATGTTTACACAGGGGAAACCACTGAATATGTCCGACATCCAACATTAGGAATGTCCGGAAGTATAATAATGACGCTTTTGGAACCCTATCTGGAACGAGGACATTCACTTTATATCGATAATTGGTATACGAGCCCAAAATTATTTGATAAATTACACTCTCTGAAAACGAATGGTTGTGGAACCGTTGGAAGAAACAGGAAAGGTATGCCCAAATTCAAGGAAAAACTAAAAAAAGGTGAAATGAAATCATTTCACACAAATATTATGTCAGCCCAATTATGGAAAGATAAACGAGAGGTAGCTATGCTATGGAGCGTGCTCCACCCGCAAATTTTAACGGATACAGGGAAACAAGGGAGGTTAAAAAACAACAATCTGTCTTTCTTCTTTTTCCATGTTCGCTCCCTAGGTGGAGCATATGGCCAACACGAGTCGTCTCCAAGTCACTCTGTCACGCGCCATCTCCTTGGCTTCCTCCCAGGTCAGTCCGGCGTCTCGAAGTTCCGCTGAGTATAGTCGGTGAATGGTCGTCAGCGGCCTTCCGGGGCGCCGGAATCCTCGGGGTTGGAAGAAGAGACATGAGGGGTTGATGCCCTCAGGTGGCATTCTAAGGACATGTCCCAACCATGTCCACCTTCTTCTCTTCAGGACTTCCAGTATGAGGGGCTGTTGAGTTCTTCTCCTCACATCGTCATTCCTGACGAAGTCATACCACTTTATACCCAGTATTCGCCTCAGGCATCTATTTTCAAAACTTGCTAGTTTCTTGCTTTGAGCTTTGGTGAGGTGCCACGACTCACATCCGTACAGCAACACTGTTAGGATGCAGGCGTTAAAGAGACGACACTTGGTTTTTGTCGAGTAAAGCAGTGAGTCCCAGACATTGCGCATTTTATTGAATATAGCTCCTGCCATTCCGAGCCGTACATTCAGTTCCTTCTGGACACTACCATCCTCCACCATGAGTGTTCCAAGGTATCTGAAGGTGTCGACTCGAACGAGCGCTCGTCCCTCACAAGTAAGATGTTGATCTCGGTCCGGACAGGCTGAGTTGCACATGACATTGGTCTTTTTGGCGTTCACTCTTAGGCCTAACCGAGCGGAGTTTATTTGGAGGGAGTCAATTATATCTTGCAGGGCTCCGATCGATGTATCTATTAGAACTGCATCGTCCGCATATTCTAAATCGCATAATTTCTGAGCAGGACTCACTGCAATTCCTCGATCCGGTGGAATTGACATTCGTAGGATGAAGTCAAACATGATGATGAAGAGAAATGGGGCTAGTACACAGCCTTGCTTCACCCCAGTAGAGACCTCAAATGGTTCACTGCACACATCATCTATTCTAACGCAGCATTCGCTGTTAGTGTGAAGCGCCCTGATAATGGCCACAATTTTGACAGGAACTCCATATGCTTCTATGATATTCCAAAGAGAAGACCTATGCGGGCTGTCGAAAGCTTTTTCGTAGTCTACAAAACAGCAGGCAAGGGCGCAGTTCCATTCGTTACTTTGCTGTAACAGGCATCGTAAGTTATGTATATGGTCAGCGCACGCCCTGCCTGGTAAAAAGCCCGCTTGGTTCTCTCTGAGGACTCGCATTATTGGTTTTTGGATTCTTGCCAAAATTATTTGTGCCAGAATTTTTCCAGGAACACTTAAAAGAGTAATGCCACGGTAGTTATCACACAACAGCGGATCACCCTTTTTGTGGAGGGCTATAACTTCCCCGTTTACCCAATCCTTCGGGCACCTTTCCTCTTCCCATACCTTTGAAAGTAGGTGATACAGGGGGTCGAGGAGAGCGTCCATGCCACTCTTGACGTATTCCGGATGTATTTCGTCGACACCAGGCGCCTTTCCGTTTTTCAGCTTTTTAATAGCTGATATAATTTCAGTATGCGTTGGAGTGCTTTGCGAAATATCGTGTGCTCGCGGAATGTTCAGTTGGGCAGAGACTGAGGGCACATGGAGGGGGTCTAAGGGGGGTGGACGATTTAGCACGCGGCAGAAGTGATCTCTCCATATGCTTTTCACGCATTCGGGCTCAGACTCGATTTGGCCGCTCGGGCCACGAACTGGGCCTGCGGTCGGGGGCCGCTTACCACAGATTTGGTGCGTAATCTTAAAAAGCTTAGAAGTATCACCTCTACGGGCTGCTTGTTCGGCTGCTGCTATTTGTGTGTCCAGGGAACGGCGTTTATCCCGCCTTGCGGATCTTTTGACAGCCAGGTGCTTCCATTTATATTGCGCTCGGAGACTTTCGAGCTTACCCTGGTCAGTTTCCGCATCTTTTAAGAGTTTTATGTTGGCCTGTACAATCTGTACAGGACTACAATAGAAATATGGGGGCTGTACATAAATGTGATATGGTATTATCATCTGTCCATTCTTCAAGGAAGACTTTGAGGTGGTACATAAAATTATTTATGCACCTTATGGACCTATCTCTGCTCGACGCGCGTATCCTGTACACGGAAAAAACCGGGAAAAAAGGGTTCCTCTTGCCACCTTTCAATTACAAGTCATAAAGCAGTTAGTGTATACTCATAAAAAAGAACAACCCGGTACTTCTCATGGCAGAAAACGGAAGGCAGAATTTCCATCGCGACTTACAGAAAGACATTTTTTGGAAAGACTACCACGGACCGAAAAAAAATCATCCCCGACTGCGAAGTGTATTGTGTGTACTAGCAAAAAACTAAGAAAAGAGTCTAGTTATAGGTGTAAACAATGCAGATGGCTCTTTGTGTTATACCGTGCTTTGAGAAGTACCACACAATGGAAAATTACTAATTTATCACATTTCTAACTACAGTAGAATCGCGATATAAGTAATCGCGATATATCGAAAAATGACGTATATCGAAAAAAAAAAATTTATTCCCTAAAACTAATTTTTCATACAAAAATGCATTTATATAACGAAATCCCGTTATTATGTATAACAAAATCACTTTTGTCCCGTACGAAAAAATGCCAATACATTTAAGTAAATTTATAACAAATAAAAAATGTTATGATAAAAATATTTTAAAGCCGCGCCGCCGCGGCGCCGCGCCGAAATAAAAAATGTTAAGATAAAAATATTTCAAAGCTGCGCCGCCGCACCATATGATGCGGATGGTTTTATGGCGATTTTTAAAAGTAATTCAATACAATATCCCATCAGCTCGAGTAATTAGTAATTAGAGTCAATGAGTCAGTGAAATGATTTACTTTAGCAATAATAATTCTTTAGTTGTGTCGCCTACTTTCAAAATCCGCTAGATCCAGTTTTATAAGATTTTAAAATAAATACTCTATCGGAATGCCAGTTGTGGGTTTTATTGTTCAAAATTTTTAAATACTTGAAAACCCCGCTAAAAAATACTTAAAAACAGCGTTGTATTTCAAATTCCGATATATTCATGAAACTTGCCTTCTGACCCATATCGGTCAATCAGAGAGCGGAGATAGGTCAAAAGTTAAGATGACATCATTATCGATTTGTATCTCGTGTTTTTTTTTGAGTACTGAAAAACTTTCCAAAAAAATGGGAAAATTCTCTATTTTATAATATTTTATATAAAGATAGACAAATCTTTGAAACATAAATGTTATCCGGAGAATTTGGATTTTTTTTGTAAAATCGACTTATATGGATCTGGCGGATTTTGAAAGTAGGCGACGTAGTTATAATCTCTCTTCTTATTTCAATGAAATTATTTCCGTAGGCCGTAAAAATTCTCAAAATCAGTCCACCTGCTTATCTCAATGGTAGACAATAATAATTCTCAAATTACAATCCATATTTTAATCTCAATGAAATGATTCTGTTGACAATAATAATTCTCAAATTGCATCTGTCTTTTATCTACATCGTAAAGGCATTTGTCCACTACACGGAATAATTTTACCCTCGTCCGGTACGTCAGTTTGCGTTTTAAAACGACGATTTTACGATCGAATTTACGCGCAACGTGTTCACGCACCGATCAAGAGCTCCGATCCGAAGAAAGATGGACAAAAGCACAAGCCAATCGTCATTTTAAAACGCTAACTGACGTGCCGGACAGTAAAATTACACGGAATTTCGGGTAGTGGACAAGCGCCCTAAGTGGGGCGTAGTGTCGGGTAAGACAATCTGCACACTATTGGACTAGCGGAGTAACGTGTTACGACGTACGACATGCACGCATACTTACAAAGCACGCCACACGCGCAAACAGAAACGTTTGTGTATTTTTACGATTTTATGTTAGGATTTCATTCCCGATTTTTTTACAAATGATTTATTTCCGTCGCTGCAAATGAATGACATTATGAATAACATTTACCAGACCCAACATTACAAAATTGTTTAATTCAACTTTAAATATGGCCAATAAAAGCAACTAGGAATATTAAATATGACGGACAAATTTGGATAAATACTAATTTGTCCGTTTTATACGGATTTTGAAGGAATAAAGAGATCAAACGGAATTTGAAGGATTATAACGGAATTTTAACGGATTTTAGGAAATTTTTAGCGACGGCGAAAAAAAATTCATCGCGTAAATTTTGGAAAAAATTTTTTTTTCGCCGTCTCGTAATTTCGCAATCTCAATATCGAAAACTACTCTGACGTCTGACGACACTGGCCGTCAGTAGCGCGCAAGCCGTTCTCGTTCTCGGCTTTGGCGGCTACTTGTGATATTATTATTATTATATTTGATGTTATTATTCTCATTTTCAGATACATATTTATCAGACCCAACATTGCAAAATTGTTATATTTCAACTTTAAATATGGCCAGTAAAAGCAACTAGGAATATTTACGTTTTTCCGGTTTTAAAATCACATTCTCATATTGTGTACAAAATACATACGAGTATCATCGATTCCCGCGGCACTTTTATCACCGTAAGGTTAATAAGAAAACTAATGAAAATATGTAGGTATTCAGTTCCCTATAGCCCCCTTCCTCCTTTGTTTGCAGAACTTGCGATCTTTTTGAAAAGCCGCTCAACATTTTTTGCAACGGCGCGATTTTAAATGATTAAATGAATTAATTTTGATTTAAAAAAAATTCGTTATATGTGGGAATTCGTTATTACGAATTAATATTTTTTGGTCCCTTGGATTTCGTTATATCGCGATTCTACTGTATACTTCATTCTAAGATACCTGATAAATAATAGTTAAGTGTTAATATTAAATTTACTATTTTTTTACATTTCAAACTATATTCCATTGATAAATAATAGTTTTGTGTTAATATTAAATTTAATAAAAACTTGCGTGTGCGACTCAGTGTGACAACCCTGTCTGAGATGAAAATTTGAAACTGGTTTAACTTCAAGAATAAAACTCTAACAATCGATGCGGGATATAATATTTGGTAAGTAAATTATAATTTAATAAAAACAACAAAAAAAAAATCTTTAGACAACTTTTTTTTTTCAAAAAAATACTTGGCCTGATAAGCACTGCGGCGTAATTTATTTGCGGCTATGAAAAGGTTAATAATTTCTAGAAATAAAAATATGTTAAGTAAAAAATATTTTTTATTCTGTCCTCAAAGGGTTAATAAGATTAATGATAATTGTTCGCATTCACAAAATAAAGAATACTTGTGTTTCAAGTCAGTGCAGGCCACCGCTTATAGGCTCGCTACGGCGCGGGAACATTTAATCAGAATTAGGGCTTGTCTTTAAAGTGTCGTCTGATTGGCTTACTTTTATGACCTTACTTTTATGAGTGATGCCAAAAGATGTCAGTAGTGTGATTCACGATTTTTTAGAGTATAAGTTTTGCCACCGGCCAGTATATTTTCATTAAAATATGGCAGGAGAAATTTTACGTTCTCCTATATGAGTCGCCCACAGCCGTCGGGTTAATAGTAACGCTCTCAGCCGATTCCAAGAAAACTAGTGTCTTCTATTTTGTATTCTAGCCAAATAAACCTTTTATTTAGCGAGATGTGTCTTGTACCTGCTGAACCTGCAGGAGGTAGGTGACCAGGTGCAGCGCCGCCATCGCCTGGTCCCGAGTGTTGAGGGGGCCGGCCAGCAGCAGGTCCGAGTGGGAGAAGCGGTTGGAGGACGGGCGCAAGTAGTGCACCAGCCGCCGCACCAGCGCCGCCTGCTCCACGCCCCACACGCCGCTCTGGATACACACATCTCCGTATATTTCAACCCTTCCCTCCCACTTACCATATGATACAATTACATATAGCCTTTCAACTGCCTACACCATATTGCCACATCTCGAGTGATGTGCTGACGCGGTCGCGGAAGGTAAAAGGCTACGTTAGGAATCAATTACAAACCTTTAAAATAACCCCTATAATACTCCAATCCCAATCGAAACCGGCAATATTCTGGAGAACGTGAGAATCTCTAATTAAATTATCAGTATCTTTAAGATTTTCCCACAGATTCAATATCTTTTTGTTCTTCACCACTTTGCCGACCGCGGCACTAGTCCGAGCGCCGACACTTTTACTTTTCACTAAGACGCCTCGGTTCTTGTTGGGCGGCTCCTGGGCGCGGTCGTCCTGCGGCGGGCGCGCGGCGGGAGGCGGACACGCGGCGGCGGGCGCCTCGGAGCGGCAGCAGGCCAGCACGTGGTCCAGGAAGAGGCTGCAGGAGGCGGGGCGCGACTTGAGCAGCGCGTTGAGGTTCTGCAGCGCGGCCACGGCGGCCAGCGCGGGCGGGTGGCCGGCGGAGGCGCGCGCCAGCAGCGAGGGCAGCGCGGGCGACATGTTGCACGTGTCGGGCGGCAGCAGCGCGTGCACCGAGTGCAGCAGCTGCCCCAGCAGCACCGTGGCGCGCACCGAGATGAACGTGTCGCTCGTCACCGCCACCTCCACCAGCGCCTCCAGCAGACCCACCTGCTCGACAAGACACGCATGAGCCGTGAGCCCGATGAGACTACTACCTGCATTAGCGGGCGAGGACGTACCTCCAGGAAGCAGTACAAGAGCAGCGCCAGGTGCAGCTCCATGAGGTCGGGTCCCGTGGCCGCCAGGTGAGGGAGGATAGACTTGCCCTCGGCAGCCACAAACCCCTCGCTGAGTCGCCACGAATCCTGCATAATGGTTGCCAATGAGAAACCAGGCGTTGGTCAGTGATAGTGGGCAGTGACAATGATCGGGCTCGGCGCGAGCGCGGTACCTGGAAGTCGGAAGGGTCCACAGCGGCCAGCGCGACGGAGAGTTCATCGGTCCACTCCGGCTGCGGCAGTCCCAACAGCTCGTACAGTAAATCCAATATGGCTTTCTGAAATGAGGATCGTATACTTACATCCGACAACTATTTGCTATGCATTCTATACATTGACCGAGTTAGTCAATTTTCAATGTTAGTGGCCTGAGCATGACAGTTGTAAATAACTGATACTTGTTGAGTATCGCGTTTGTGTATTATGTGAGTAAAATTTTGTGTGTCGTTTCGTGTATTTTGTACGTAAAACTGGGTGTTGTTTCCTTACTTTGTGCATAAAACCGTGTTTATATTTAGGAGCACAGAAAAATGGATCGCTCGTTGAATGAAGACGAAATCACTCACTTTAATGACAAACTACTCACAACTCCCAATCTTCTCCATCGTCCCAATGTTATTTTCAAAAACATATTCTACCCATTTGAGAATGTTTGTATCAACATTCAGTGGTTGATAACTTCCGTAAAAAGGTAATATTTCATATCAAACTGATGATATTTATTGGAAATGTAATGTTTTTTATGTTGATAAAAATACTTTTATAAAAAAGAACTCACTCCACGGAACATAACTTTTTACTACTGTGGAGGTTAACAGACTTCATCTATGTTCCGAGACCCATCTTCTTATAAAAGGTGGACATGTCAAAAAGCGAGCATTTATTTCTGTTATTGTATGTCAATAACAAAATGGTTTGACCTTTTCTGCACTTCTACAAATGAATTGACCGAATAAAAAAGTACACATATATATTTTTTTTAAACCCCAACCCATTAATTACTTTTTTAATTAATGTTTTACTTAGTAAATACCACTATTTCTTAAAATCTACTGTGACACGTGTTTCGATGCATTCCGCATCATTTTCAAACACCGTATGTGAAGCTAATTCTAAATTTTTGAGTTGGGTCCTTGGGACGTTGAAGGTTGAAGAGGGGGTAGTAGCTGTTTCTTATTTATATTTCTTATCAGAGGGAACATAGACAAAGGGTTTATTGTTATTTATATTCTTATGAATTTCTATTGTTTCGAAATGTTTCAGTTTATGGCTTTTCGTAGTGATTATTTTTAGGATTTCTGCGGACAATACACTGGTCAGTTTTATAATTAATGAAACCAATAAACAATTTCTGTACGTCAAAAGCCAATGCGAGACATTATCATGGAGGCTGATGCAATGGAAGGAGACTTCCTTGGATGAAATGTATTTATTCCTCGGAATGTGTATGCTGATGGCCCTTAATTCAAGAAACAGACTAGTTGACAATTGAAATACAAAAAAAAATCTATAATTAACCACAATTATTTGCTTTAAACATTTTTCTGCAGCGATTCAGGGGCCATTTTGAGTGTTTCCTGGCATAATGAGTTGCGGGAAATACAGCCAGATCAATTTGTAACCATGCAGAGGGTGTTGAGGTTTTTTTAACCGTCACCCATCGGTATTACCCATACATATATATATTACCCATACATATATTATACGTCTTCATATAATAATAATATATGTATTATTATAGGGCGTTATTTAAAAAAGAACATGTACACACACAATTTATTCAAGGGCAAAAAGTTATGACAAAAATAAAAATAAACTTACAAAGCATTCTCTGATTCTTCAGCTTCCTTTTTTGATTTGCGTTTTTTTGCTTTTTTGATTACCACTACCACTTTCCATGTGCCTGGAAAATAAAGAGCCATTATACACCAGTTGAATTTGTAAAATACGTTGATCGTTTCAAAATCAATGATAAAAATATACAGCTTTGTATGGTTTCTTAAATAATTAGTTAGCTTGAGTGCATATTGTTTTTTTTCTTCTTTTAATAGGTCCCCATAATCATATCTACGTCCTAATGATCATATCTACATGCTTCCCATCAAACCCAATTGATTTGTGGATCAAGTACAAGGATTATATGTGTGATGATATTTTATATCAAATACGGAATAGAATGGGAAATCCAAATATACAAATCAGTGAAGAAATTTACAATGAAGCATTGATTTCAATTGAGGACATGTGCTTGATGATATCAAACAAACTATTAATTCAATTAGGTCTGGCCGCGCCTAATCGTCCAATGCATGATGCTTTTAACCAAGAGTTGCATCGAGAAAAACTGTATGATCTCAACACTTTGAAAGAATTAATTCAAACAAATCTTCCACTGTTGAATGAACAACAGAAGTATGTATTTGATACTCTTATGAAAGTAACAAATGATGAAACTGGCGGGATTTACTTCTTAGATGCACCTGGTGGTACAGGAAAAACTTTTTTGATTTCTATAATATTAGCAACAATTCGCTCACAAAATAAAATTGCACTTGCACTCGCTTCGTCGGGAATTGCAGCAACTTTGCTTGAAGGTGGTCATCAAACAGCCCATTCAGCACTAAAATTTCCATTAAATATGCAAAGCAATGAAACTCTAACCTGCAACATTTCGAAGAACTCTGCAATGGCAAAGGTTTTGCAGCAATGTAAAATTTTTGTTTGGGATGAATGCACGATGGCACATAAAAAATCTTTGGAGGCTTTAGACAGAACCTTAAAAGATCTACGGAGCAATTATAACCGATTTGATGGTGCATTGATTTTATTAGCAGGAGATTTTCGTCAAACATTGCCAGTGATTCCACAATCAACGCCAGCAGATGAACTCAATGCATGTCTAAAGTCCTCCAATTTGTGGAAACATGTCAAAGTACTTCATTTAAGCAAGAATATGCGTGTCGAGTTGCAAAATGACCAATCTGGAAACATATTCTCTAAACAACTCATTGACATTGGTAATGGCAAATTCCCTATAGACACGTTGACTGGCTGCATTAACTTTCCTCAAAGTTTTTGTCAGTTAACTCGATCAAAAGATGAACTCATTCAGAAGGTGTTTCCAAATGTTTCTCAAAATTACAGAAACCATGATTGGTTGAGCGAACGAGCTATATTGGCTGCAAAAAACATTGATGTAAATGAATTAAATTTCAAAATTCAAGAACAAATTACAGGCGAATCGAGGATATATAAATCAGTTGATCGGGCTACTAACCAAGATGATGTAGTCAACTATCCACCGGAATTTTTAAACTCGCTGGACTTGCCAGGATTGCCACCTCACAATCTTCAATTAAAGGTTGGATCGGAACACGGTTAGCGATAAAAAAATTACTAAACAACGTGATAGAAGCAACTATACTCAAAGGAAAGTATAAAGGAGAAGATGTTCTCATACCGCGCATCCCAATGATTCTGACTGATGTGCCATTTCAGTTTAAACGACTACAGTTTCCAGTGCGGCTTGCTTTTGCTATGACCATAAACAAGTCCCAGGGGCAATCATTAAGTGTTTGTGGTATTAATCTGGAAAACTCATGTATCTCACATGGTCAATTGTATGTTGCCTGTTTCCGTGTTGGAAAACCATCAGATTTGTTTGTCTATGCGCCAGGTAATCAAACAAAAAACATTGTATATCATAAAGCACTACAATGATAATAAAACTATTTTTGTTAATAATTATGATTCACACGATTAACAATAAAGCTATTACTTTTAAATCCTTATATAATATGTTTTATTTAATTATTTTTTATTCACAACTCCCTATCATCAGGGTGACGGTTCTGTTCAGGAGAATTTTTTGCCGACTATAAAATACGTGGGATCAAAAAACTCCCACATTACAAATCTTTTTGACAGGACGAAGTCTGTCGGGTCCGCTAGTTTAAAATAAAATTTTAATTGCATTATGAACAAAAATTTATCTCGAAATATGAACTCAAGAAAAATCCCAGAATCATTTTGTGGTTTTTGGAGCTAACCGCCACGTTTTGTATTTGAAGATAATTACTTGGTTGCATTTTGTTAAAAATTCTATCTATTATGATGTTGACTTAAAATATAGTTATAAAATTAAATACAGAAATTATTTGAATTCAGTAAAAATAAAAATGTATACAGCCACTACTTCATGCGCATGTGCGCGCGCACACGCCGACCACGTTCACGCGCACACGCCGACCACGCTTCACACGCATGCGACGATGATGCGCGAAAATGATGCGCTCGGATAATTTAAATTCAAAACTATCGAAAACTTGAAAATTCTCATACAAAACTTACGGCACATCATCCTATTGCTATGTAGCCTATTTTGATAAAAACCCGACGAAAAAAGGCTCTTTCTGTACTGGGTCTGGTCAGAGCAACCACCGCTGGGCGCTTTTTGTTCGAGGGCATCGGGCTTTAGGTGTTATTAAAAAAATAAATTTAAAACAAATGAATTGATTTTGTAAATTAAAAATGATAATTAAAAATATCCGTGAAAAAAGATGGCGGAATGCTAGTTCCACGGCGTTACATGAAATAAAAAGCCATAAAAATGCACATCTCAAAATAATATATGCGATGACGAATTATGACACCTTTAATAAAGCTGAATTAATTTAAGTATAAATTATAGTACATACCCTAGTATCAGCTTCCGTTATGTAGATGCAATCCCGGATTGCTTCTTTCCGTGGAATATATGTACACAATTTGATTTAATTTAGTTGTGTATCTTCGAAAACAGCACAGGTACTGATATGAAAGTTACAATGTAGAAAAGATTTACTGTAGGATCAGAACGGTAGGATACTTACAACAATATATTAGTGACGCCACGTGGAGCTCCAACAACGCGGCACTATCTGCCGTACCAGTGTCGCACACCGCCAGTAAAAATATGCAAATAATACACAAAGAACTAAACGAACGCAATTGTCTTAATTTCAGCTCGAATCCCATAAGAATCTTAACTTAAAAGAACGAGAAACCCCGTGAATCTATAATACGGACGCCGGCCACCATCAATCGAAGAGAAGAGAACCGGAAGTTGAAAATACGCTTGCATCTAAAAACAAAAAAACATATCCTTTTTGGTTGTGCTCATTTTTCTATTGGAAGTTTATCGATCGATCGATTAGGTAGGTAGGTAGGTAATATCGCAAAAATCGTGGCAAGCGTCAAATTGAAGAGTATTTTCTCTTTTAACCATTATCCGCACCCTAATGGTGCATAGGGCACTGCTTTATATAAACGCAGTGTTATCTTGATCGTTAAACCATTTTTTTGTTTTTAAATTAACATACATTGTATGCATTTATTTAAAGAACAATTTTAAGCATATTTAAAATACTTTTTGCAGATACCCACCAAGCCACCTTGTGTGTCTTATCGGTGCAGTTCTTTTAACACGATTTTTTTTATCGTTTTTATCTATTTTAACCTAATATACATACAAAAAAGGGAAAAATTAGGAATACAAACTATTTACAATTTTTATATAATTAACTATTGATCATTTACCCATCCCTTTATTTTGCCTTTGTTCCATATTATTTTGACCTCTAACCTCCGTCATGAAGGAAAGGTTATCAGCCCTCCGCTTCAGTTACCAGTCCAGGGAATTATTGAATAAATATTACATTGAAAAAATCAGTTATATTTATTTGATCCTTCTCTGGGAATCGAACCCGGTGCCTCCAGAAAGTTAGTTGAGCGTGCTGACCATTACACTATGGAGGTGGACACAATGGGTATTTAAGTGAAGTATAAAGTTTAATTTCAGTAAATGGGGTATAACGACTCATGGAACTTTATTGATATTCTCATTACTCATTTTCTATTTTGTTTCCTATGTCATAAAGATCAGTATTCCATTAGATATCTATATACATACCACTTAAAGGTCCAAAAATAAGGATTGATCACTTGCCGTCATTTATAATGAATTAATACATTAACACTTCATCGGATCGAGACCCATTGCACCGTTTAGGTGCGGATAAGATTCTCATAATATAAAAGAAGTAAAAATAATAATAATAATGTAAGCTCATTTTAACAAGATGGCAAATGTTTATGCGTAAAAATTTTCATTTAAAAATGACAACAAATTATTGTAACTTAAAACATGAAGAGTAAATCCACTCATAAAAAGGCTATAAAACTTATAAGATTTCGATATCTCTTGGGCGTAAAGTAATTAAAAAAAAAAACATTTAAAACTCGTTATGAAAATATCGACATAATAATCGATAATTCTCGTTTATCCAAGCAAGCACTTTCTCTTTGGCCATTTTGAGTACATCGTTTTTTGCGAAAGTCTGGTAAAATTTTCACGGTGTAAAAAGGACCGAAGAGAGAGCAGCGTCAACGGGGGACTTCACCCCGAAAATTTTCTTCAAAATTTTCGACCGTCTGGTACTATGTATTGAATATTGGTAATATTCAACTTATTAATGATTCAATATTTAGTTTTATACATTGTTTTTTTTTTATATATCTGTTACTTGTGTCGAGTAAAATCGATTACAAAGTGTTTTACGTAAAATAAATTAAAAAAATTGTTCATATTTTGCTAGGTTTCCACTAGAATAGCAAACACTGATCGGCACGGTGAATGCATGTAGTGAACTCGTATATACCATAATTCGTAAACGTGGTGACGTTGAAATTTGATGTGTACCTCGGGTTTGACGATTAAATAATGTACGCAAGTTAGCGGTTGTGGCAACCGTGATGTCTTAATTTGGGTAATCGAAGCTTATCATTATCATCCGAATTAGGTTTGTTTTTTTTTAATGTTTTACATCTGGAATTTCCACGTCATCTTGATAGGATTTTCTGTTATTAGACCACTTGTGTTACTATATCTACCTGTGTTCATTATTTCGTACGACAAGCAGATATGAAAACTAATCGGGACTGTAATTTCAAAACGTATTTTATAATAATTACCAGAAAAAAGATTGTACGAGTAAGAATATAAATAAAACACTTTTTTAACTACTTAATTATTTATTGTTACGACTAGTTTCGGAAGCTATAGATGCTTTTAAATATGCGATAGAATATTTTTTAAATACTCAAACTCGTAGATGGAAGCATCTGTAGATTCCGAACTAGTCGTAATAATATAATCCACAAGTGGTAAAAAACAAGTGTTTCATTTATAATTTAATCACGTCTTATGGTAATAATAATAATAATAAAATTGGATAACTTATATAGCGCCATTTTCGTAAAAAAATACCTCAAGGGCGCTTCACTGTGAATGAATTATGGCGGTAAAGTGATTGCCGAAACAATAAATATCACACGAACAAGAATAATGATTATTTTCAAATAATTTTTACAATAACCTTAGAATAGAAATATAAAATACATTGATGTTTGCTTGTAGTGTCGTAAATGTAAGTTTTTGCATTAAAATATGAGAACATAAGATGATGTTGAATTTTTTATTTCATTATTTTTTCTACCATATTTATCGAAAAATTACGTTGATAATACCGTTCATCTTACCTTCGATTATTTTTAGTTTATTTTATTGGTACCTTGTATGTTCGTATCAATATAATCTTTGGTTCGTGTGTTGTTTTCAATATTCGATCAATCGGGTTGGTCGACAATCGATCCGCTTATATTTGGTTACAAACAGATACACCCAATAGCTTTATTTTTTAAAATTATTTGCACGCTTCAGTTGGATATTCTGCGGATACTCTCCAATACTTCCGTATAATTTTTGAATACTTACTTTCTTAGCTGTCACCGCGGGGGCGGCGGGCGCCTTTTCCAGGGGGGGTCGACTCGTAAACGTCAGATTGTTCAAAAAACGACCAGAAAATGACGAGACACACTAATACACTAACAAAAACACCAAAACGGGAACGAAAAATACGAGATACCAACAAGTTGTTCAAATATTTCAAATAAATATAGACAGACTATGGCTATAGACAATTATCGATAGAAAAATAGAAATCGGTCTATGAAGAACTTCATAATATTGAGTATTATGCCAAAGTTAAAGTTAAATTTTGCGTATGAAAGTGTAGTTTTTCTTACTTAACACAACGCTCCCTTGAACTTCTGCAGCACCCCCCAAATGCAAAAAAATTTAAAACGCCTAGCCAGACTTCCAAAACGCCCACAAAGGGGCGCTGGCACCCCCGTTAAGAAACATAACTTCAGAAAGTGGTGGGCACTCCTTCCGCCCTTTTAAAATATTGTATTTTCTAGAATTTTAAATAAAATATAGTAATTTGAAAATTCTATCGTTTTTGTTTTTGTTGAAAAGCCTTATATTTATACATAGTTTTGGATAATAATTTCAAAAAAGTTACCATTACCATTTACCATTGTAAGGCTGAGTTGAGTAACCATTATTAATCGCCTGAACTCTTTTTATAAATGTCGCGTTTTAGCCGTGACCTTTCTATTTTTGTTTACACTGAAATAAATAAATTTAGATAGTGAAATATCTTCTTTGTAATATTAATATTATAATTTTGAAAATATGTAATACAACAAATTTCAATATAAATACCATTTAACCTGAAAAATGAATGATAAATATTTCGGCGGGTGGATTTGACATTCAGCCGCGGCGAAGTCACGCCCAGCCGGGAGCTTAGTACTTCTAGCCGTTTACGTCACTTCCGGCCGCTGGTGAATATCACTTCCAGCCATAAAAAATCGAGGTAGTTGGCGGTCTTTATATAAAATAGTTAGTCTGTGGCCTTTTCTTCGCGGGCTCCGTCTGGATTCAATTTGGACTCGGACTCTTTCCTGTAAGTTTAACCTTTTCATAGCCGCAAATAAATTACGCCGCAGTGCTCAACAGGCCAAGTATTTTTTTGAAAAAAAAAAGTTTTCTAAAGAAATTGTTTTTTGTTGTTTTTATTGAATTATAATTTACTTACCAAATATTATATCCCGCATCGATTGTTAGAGTTTTATTCTTGAAGTTAAACCAGTTTCAAATTTTCATCTCAGACAGGGTTGTCACACTGAGTCGCACACGCAAGTTTTTATTAAATTTAATGTTAACACAAAACTATTATTAATCAATGGAATATAGTTTGAAATGTAAAAAAAATAGTCAATTTAATATAAACACTCAACTATTATTTATCAGGTATCTTAGAATGAAGTTTAGTTAGAAATGTGATAAATTAGTAATTTTCCATTGTGTGGTACTTCTCAAAGCACGGTATAACACAAAGAGCCATCTTGCATTGTTTACACCTATAACTAGACTCTTTTCTTAGTTTTTTGCTAGTACACACAATACACTTCGCAGTCGGGGATGATTTTTTTCGGTCCGTGGTAGTTTTTCCAAAAAATGTCTTTCTGTAAGTCGCGATAGAAATTCTGCCTTCCGTTTTCTGCCATGAGAAGTACCGGGTTGTTCTTTTTCACTTAGCACGAAGAAGAACAAAGAACTTAGCACAAAGAAATAATTTATTTACTAAAAAGTTGTGAAAAGAAACCAATATCACTAGCAAAACACTGATAAAATCGGAGTAAATATAACGCGAAAGGTAATAACAAATATTTTCTTAATAATATTTTAAAATAATAAGAAAAACACAAAAAAACTGAGCAAAATAAAAACCCCTGGCGTTCAAAACAATCGATTAAAATAATCAATATTTCAAGTGGTTTGAGTGGTAGCCCTAATGACATCTGTCAACTGTCAGCTGAAAGTGATACCGATAAATCACTTGAAAGTATTTAAAAACTTTATAAAATATTTTGTGAGAACTTCAACAGATGGCAATGTATGTTCCGTTTTTGACAGATTGTCAATATGAGTTAAAACTGCGGAGTAATACGTCATCAAAAGTACTGACGAGATATCTCGTCTCTGGCCATACGGGCACTCCGCCATTTGCCGAGATATCTCGTCTCTGGCAACCATCGGGTTAACAATGTTTATATGTGATTAATTAATATTATTGCTAATTGTGTGACAAGTTATCAGAGGAAAACGCGTTGTATTACCGCGTAATGATCAGTGTACAATATGTTACCACTAAAAAATAATTCTTATTTAAATTATCGTTTACGTTATTCTCACATTACATCGTATATGCTGCCGTATTTACAATGATTCCTGTAATTACTAAGCGTATGAGGGATTATCTACGGAGAATCGGAGAAATGAGTAGTCTAATAAAAATTCTTTGTATTATTGTAACATCTTGTGTCTAGCGTTATTGAAATCGAAATGTTCAATTTGGGATTATAATTTCACGATGAACTATGAAACGATTCAAAATGTTGCTTTGATTATTATTTTGCGGTTTATTTTACATATTCCGTAGTTTAGTATCGATGTTAGATTAATTTATTTTCATGTAGGTATAAGTTTAATACTCGCACTATAATATTGACAAAAATACTTCTGCTAACATAGAATCATAGAATTGTTTAAAATCCCGCCTTTAGCGAGATAGCGAGTGCTTTTGCCTAGAATTTTCATTAGTGAATTACAAGAAATTATAGTAATTTAAATATTAAATCGCTGACTCCTTTCAACATCATATATCAAAAAAACTTGATTTTTCAGGAGATCTTTTTTTAAGTTTAAAAATATAATAAAATGTATTCAAAATAAATATCAAGCCACTTATATTAAACCTTTAACTGTGCAACAGATCTTTTTAGGTAAAACCTGAATGTTTTTTCTCGATTTGAAAAAATATTTAGTTTATTTGAAAAATAATTAAACATGTCACAATTTTTTTTTATGTGAGTAGTCCACTTGTAACCATGTTATGTTTTAAAAAAATAGTTTTTTAGCAAATGATGGCAGCCGTTACAATATTTAATCCTCTACCGATTTGAATTTTATTGAGAGATTTTAGAAAGTGAACTGTGGATCGGCAAAGCGAATTTTACAAGAGAATTGATTTTTCTATTCCATTTTGTTCCGAACTTAACAAGTTTTTGCAGATTATGTTAAATATGGAAGTTAATATTTTTAATTTTACCGATTGGATATATTTTCTTAAATCTTTTTTTACATAACGTGGTTTGCAAGTGGACTACCCATGTGTTTTTTAACAATAAAATAAAATTTAGTAGACTCGTAAAAATTTAGTAAAAATCAGTGTTTGATTATAACATTTCGCTCACTCCTTTCAACAACGTCATAAATAAAAAATTGTCAATTTTCAGTTGTGCATGTTTTCGGAATGCCCAGAAAATGTACTATATCCCAGCAAAAGCGGCATATTTTTAACTTAATATTTACCCGCTACAGGGCAGATAGTGTTGTTTTTGCATTTTGAAGAAAAGGTATTGTTTAATTATTTTTTTTAATTTACTAAATATTTTTCAAATGGAGAAAAAAAACCTTCAGGTTTTACCTGAAAAGATCTGTTGCACAGTAAAAAGGTTCAGTAAGTGACTTGATATTTATTTTTTATACATTTTATTATATTTTTAAACTTTAAAAACGTTCTCCTGAAAAATCAAGTTTTTTGATTTATGACGTTCTTGAAAGGAGTGAGTGATTTATTTGATGAATTTATTGGTCGTGGGTTCTTCAAAAAATATTTTTATTTTGGTTTGGGTGTCTTTGCAAATTAAAAATTGACTATTGATGAAGCAGCATTCATGAAAGAGTTAAACTGTGGGTTGGATGGTTGCTGCATTACGTAGTCCAACTGTGCGTTGGTTGAGTATTTTCAAATTGATTGATTCTCGTTGATGTTGCCATTGCGATAATTCACTCCGCCGTGTTGGTATTCCTAGTTTTGGGTTGTAATAGTCTCCATCTGTTTTGCAGAATACGAGGTCCGACGCAGGAGTACCTTGAGCTCCTGCCTGCACGAGTGGATAGTGCTGCTCGCCACCTTCACACGCGAGTGTAACAATAAGTTGTATTTCAAAGTTTGCTTACACAAAACGACAATAACAAAATTGATTAAATGTAGGTATTATTTTTTGACATCTCATTAACCTTTTAAACGCGTTAACTTTGTTCCTAAGAGACGCTCGTTTCGTGGCTGTATTTCGCCGTTTTTTAAATGATTACTTTTATCATGTATTTAGTCATAAAATGATTTATTTTCCTAAACAAAAACGTTCAATGGGATTCATTGTGCCTTTTTGGTACTCTATAATACACGTGTGTCACATTATTCTTGAAATATATCGTAATATAAACAAATTAGATCGTAACATAAATAAATCAAAGCACGCATCATGTGTCACTCTTACCCACTGGCGATGCGTAGCGTCGAGAGTGAGACAGATATAGGGCATGATTATGGCGCGGTGACTAATTACCGACCGCAAGAAAAATCAGGGATCTGTTGTTTTATTTATCCTTGTGATGTTACAAATTATTAGTCAGATATTTCAACAGATGTCATAAGGCCGAGGATTGACGTATTATTTTATCCAAAGTTCCACACCATGAAAAAATCCCTCCAAGTTGAACTGAGGTTCGAAACTTGGAGCAAAGTGGAAAACACAAACGCTTATGTCAGCCGCGTATGGGGCATGTCCTGTTAAAACACATACGGTTATGCGAGCCGCGTGGATCCGGTTAAAGATGAAGAAGAATATGGAAGTCTGGGCATTTACACTTTACACACATGTAACGTTCACCAATTCTACCCATTATTGACAACCACACTACTCAAATTCTTGGAATCTCTATATATATGAAGAAATTCAGAAACATTGTTCTTGAATCACTATTCAAGAACAATGAACCTGAATTGACCTTCGGATCTCACATACTGATATAAGAGTTTCTGCTCAACAAAAAGCTTCTTTTCATCTCACCAATAGATGTTTCTAGTGAAGTTCTAGTGATTCAATAACAATGTTTCCAAATTGGTTCTTATTACAGAGTTCTTCTTGTTATTATTCTGAGTTATTCTTATTATTATTTTTAGTACAGAAAACCATAATTAAAGTTATTTTTTGACATCTCATCAAAGATGAAGAAGAATATGGAAGTCTGGGCATTTACGGGGCTTACGACCGTCATAGGCTGGTTTGAGTGATCACTTTACACACGTGTAACATTCACCAATTCTACCCATTATTGACAACCACACTACTCAAATTCTTGGAAGTTCTATATATATGAACCAATTTAGAAACCTTGTTCATGAATCACTAAAACTTCACTAGAGACATCTATTGGTGAGATGTAAAGAAGCTTTTTACTAAGCAGAAACTCTTATATTAAAGCTTCTTTACATCTCACCAATAGATGTCTCTAGTGAAGTTTTAGTGATTCATGAACAAGGTTTCTAAATTGGTTCATATATATAGAACTTCCAAGAATTTGAGTAGTGTGGTTGTCAATAATGGGTAGAATTGGTGAATGTTACACGTGTGTAAAGTGATCACTCAAACCAGCCTATGACGGTCGTAAGCCCCGTAAATGCCCAGACTTCCATATTCTTCTTCATCTTTGATGAGATGTCAAAAAATAATATGAAAATAACTCCTGTAATTGGAGATAATCCAGATTTTGTGAACAAGTATTTGGACACACTCAAAATGTTGTAAATAATTAAAGTTATTTTGAAAAAAAAATATATATCCAACAAAATTATTATTTAAAAAATTTCAAGTCCCAAATATAGAAACCATTTATAAAAAAAATGCAATTTTTCAAATACTAAAGGGTGACAATTATTTAAATTAAAAAATTATCATCGAGATTATCAAACGATTTTTCTACTCCAAAATGCAACACCAAGCAATTTCAGCAAAACTTCAAATATTTGGCAATCAAACATTAAATGGGTGAGATCTCCTTCTTGCTCGAAGATGAAGTAGGAGCTCGGATGGGAGTGCCAAGTGGGCCAATTTTGGTAAGCAGAACTGGCGCTGTGGGATGAACCAAACGCCGAGTTAAGGCGCCCAATGAACGCTCATCGGAGACCATAAAAGGCGTTGGTCGCTCAGGACAGCAGGACGGTGGCCATGGAAGTCGGAATCCGCTAAGGAGTGTGTAACAACTCACCTGCCGAAGCAACCAGCCCTGAAAATGGATGGCGCTGTAGCGTTCAGCCTATACTCGACCGTCGCAGGCAGGTGGGACGTTCGCGCGGCGCCCGCGTCGCGCGATCGTTTTGAGGCCGCGACGAGTAGGATGGCCGCGGCGGTGTGCGCAGAAGGGTCTGGGCGTGAGCCCGCCTGGAGCCTCCGTCGGCGCAGATCTTGGTGGTAGTAGCAAATACTCAAGCGAGGTCCTTGAGGGCTGATGTGGAGAAGGGTTTCGCGTTAACAGCCGTTGCACGCGAGTTAGTCGATCCTAAGCCCTAGGAGAAATCCGATGTCGATGATGGTGTAAAGTTATATTATTATATATTATAAATGCGGCCACCGGCGCAAGCCGGTTGCGGCGTTTGCCCTTTTTTTATGCAATTTTTTTTTCCGAGTACGAGAGTTTTTTTTTTCATTTCTATATCATAAATTTATATTCCTCCATCGTCTTCAATAATTACTTATCGTGACGATGGAGGAGAGTTTTTTTTTTCATTTCTATATCATAAATTTATATTCCTCCATCGTCTTCAATAATTACTTATCGTGACGATGGAGGAGAGTTTTTTTTTTCAAATGTACACGTCGAGACGCTCGTGACACATAAAAATGTACACATACGAAGAAGTTATATTTTGCTTTCAAGTTTTTAAATAGTAAAATGAAATGTGTCTGTGTTGAGTTCCTTACCGAAAATGGAACTATAACGGAGTTCTGATCAATTGGTCCAGGGAAGAGTCCCGGAACGTGAGTGAGAGCATTCCTAAACCTCCCTCTTGAACCGCAGCATGGATTTAATAAAACGAAATATTCATTGTAAATTATTCCCTAATTTTCGATTGGACTAATATATCAAGCTCTTTGTTGTTACCCAATGTCGACTGGTGAAATAGGCAGAAAGTTTTGCACTTCCACTTTGGGCCTTCAAAGCTGTCCAGAAGGATTTTTTAAGGAGTGATTTGTGTGTAATGAGATGGTAATCCAAACATCACACGCCACTCCCAAATACTTCCACTAAACCTCACTATTGGGGTCTTCAAGTTTTGTTATATCGCCAAAGCTGCAGATTATTACAATTGAATTGTAAATCGAATCTCTCCAATTCCCGCTGCCCAGGTGAGCGATTTCACCAAAAGAGATTGCTTCTTAAACTATTCTGGACGGACTCATCCTGCGGGGACTAGTCACGGGATGCTGCTAAGATGCTCCAGAACCCTGTATTTGGCAGACTTCATAAATCCAAAACTGGAACCTTTCCACTCATTAATACATCAGCTCTAGTGCCGACGGCCTCTATCCTCGCCACGCACTCAATTCCTTCCCGGTCCACCTTGCCTTTAAGGAAGAAATATTAATGTTAGGTTTCGTGGACATCGGGGTGCTTCCTTCTGAACGCCGGGCTATAACTGCGGGTCATGTGGGTATATTCAGTCCATGAGAAGTACCAGACGACCACACACAGGGCAGGCGGGGATGATCGTCACAGGTACCGGATCTGTCGGACTAAAGTGTCGGGGTGTTGGTTATTGTAGTAGTGTCCGAGGCTCACATGTTGACCTTTTCCAACTTGCTATATAAAATAATGTACCAAAGGAAGTACCGGGGATCCCGCTCGCGCAATGTGCTTATAGTTCGGCACACAATTCATACTGGGAGGTTATACTAGTCATACGTGTCAGGCGAAAACCATCCGACGCAAGCTCTTTCCTCTACATCTCTCCACCCTTAATGATCTCAGCTCATTCGCGAGTGACTGCTGTGAGTTGTCGTTCTATTCAACATTCTTTAATGGATGAAGGGATCCGAGAGCGCTCGCGATGTTGTTCAACAGAGTTCCTCAACCAGATGCAGAGGTTCATTAACTGGGCTCGGAGCCACATTCGCAGTCTGCTCTTCATATTAACTTCAAACTTTTGTTGTCTTACACCTCGTCTGGCACTCGGCCGACAATCTCGCAAAGCTCTTTAGACTCTCGAGCATTTCTGCTCCCGTTTTCAGCCATCCGCTATTGTCGCCAGATTCTATTCAATTGGAACCCCGCATCAGAGAGAAACGGTTATGCTGCAGGATTAGAATAGAATAACGAAATGAAGGGATTCCCTGACCATCATCTTTGGTACTTGCATATAAATATCTCGTCATTACGCCCTTGGAAAAAATTATCACTTCCTTATGACAGTTGTCACCAAAATATCTAGGTGCCTCAGTAGTCCGCACCGCAACCAGCCCGCAAATGAAGGTCAGGATCAGGTATGCGACCAAAATCCTTATCTATTACACGGAGGCTTGAGAGGTCCAACTGTTATTCTCTCAAGTTGTTCCTGTAGACAAGTAGTGATTTCCAAGTCAAATTTGGTCCAAGGTCCACATTTTATAAGACAATCAGAAAAGCCGTTGATCGGCATCTGTAGAACATCCGTCATTATATCAAGCGGGCGAACGTCCTCAGCCAAAGTCAACATATTTTTATTATTTACACTTTCTATACGCATGGCTTGCAGGGATACGGCTTTAGGCTACAAATCTTGCGGAGGTCGCTAACTGTCCTATAGTATTTTAGATTAGTTATTGCGAACAGTTCCATATCCACCAACATGCTACTACCCGAAGATAAGATCTCTGCTTCAGCTCTCGTCGGCCGCCCTATTTTGGCAACCAGGCAAAGGGACCAGTTCACTCGGTCTAAGACACAATTTCCGAGTTCTGAGTTGCTTCGAGTCTGCCCGAATTTAGTTGGAGTTTCATCAGCTGCTGGTTCACCAAGGAGGCAAGGTTCGCCCGTATGATGAGCCCGTATCTCCACCTCATCGTCGGTGTACTGAGTCATCAGAGATAGTTAATCGGTTCTCACATAGAGAAACCATGTTGACTGGAGTGCGCTGGCGTAATCTGAATCCCGGAAAGGTTTCGAGTGCCGCTTGGATTAGAGGCTGACAGGCTGACAGGCCCTAGGGCGGTGAGCTTTCAACCCGCCGCCACCTGTAGCCTGTCCGTATGCTTCTCCCAGACCACTCTGAAGGCCCCTCTGTTCCAAACGGGTTCTGAACTCTTAGCCCTCCGCATTGTGACAGAGACTCCCATTTTCTCCGGGTTAATCACTGGCGCGACACACATAGCTCATACCCCTGGAATGTTCAGTAAGGCCATAGGTGTATCCACGGCGTAGTTAAGTTACTCCAGCCGCTTTCATGCACATAATTGAATTTTATCATATTCTCGGAGAATTCTCCTTAGTTTCCCTCCGCTTGCCGATATGCTCGACCATGGCGAGTAATCTCTCCAATACCTTCTATTCCGCTGGCAGTCAGCTTCTTCTCACGGGGACCTTCTGCCAGTCTACTTATGTCTCCATACCTTAACTATTCAAGAAAGAATATTACTACTATGTACTACTACTAATACCATCACGCCGTTTCCCCGCAGGGGTAGGCAGAGAGGATGGAACGCCACACTCTTCTGTCCTGACATACACTCCTCGCCTCCTTCACATCCATACATCTAGTCATACATGCCCTCCGATTACGCAGACTTTTGACACCGCCAGATTTTAGGTTCTGATTGATCTGATCGTGCCAAGTCTTTTTCGGTCGTCCACGTTCTGTTTTCCCTCTCACATTCGCCACATATATTTTCTTAGTCATTCTTTCGCTATCCATTCGCTCCACATGTCCATACCACCGCAAAGAACTCTTCCTAATCTTTTCAATTATTCCTCGTTCAGCCTTACATTCCTTTCATTAATTTTACATATTTCTACCAAGTGTCAATAATCCATGGAAAAATAAAGTATTGACTGAAAATAATTTTATGGTAATTTTTTATTTTATACATGTATACACACCTAGATCTTCTTGTTCCTTCTTATAGATCCGAGGATCCGTTTGTTCCATTATCCGTCTCTTATTATGTGGATTGCCAGCTGTCACGTCATCACTTTGAAGGTCTTCCAGGTGGTCCTCTTCCGTCTGGGTTCTCTTGAGGAGCAATACGAGCCAGTCTATTTTCTTGCATTCTATTGACATAGGGATTCCAGAATCATCTTCGCTGTCTTCCTCATCTGATTATATACTCCGTACCGTAGTAATAAGAAACACGGAAATTCGTAAAATTCTTATTTGGTCTCCTAATGTGTTTCGGGTTATTCACCTCGATGTCTTCATTTCTGAAGTTCTTAGAAGACATTCGGTTCTCGCTGGTCTCTATCCCATATGTGACAATCGGTATTACACATGTCCCATGTATTTTTACTTTGCTTTTCAATATTCATGTGTTTAATCTCGTGTTCCACTTTCCAGTTCTTGATTTTATTGACAAAGTTGAGAGAACATAGTGTAACGTCAAGAATACTTTCAATTAATTTTCGTCCCGGTACGACTTGGAAGGTAGGTGACTTTCCGGAGTTTAGAACTGCAAGTGAATTTGACGTAATGAAGTTTGCCAGGTTTTTGCCTTTTAGGGCATCCCCACAGCGTGTGTTTGCAGTTAAAGTCGCCTCCAAGTACAAAGTCATTTTTGGTATTTTTTAAAACGTTCTGTACAGCGTCAATCATAGTTTTGACGTTAGAGGTAGTCTCAATGTATACAGACATAAAATTGACAATTTCCCCGTTTTTGCAGGAAATACTCACAGTGGAAATATTTCTGTTGGACGATGTATCACAGTTTTGCCAACATACAAGTTGAGTTATCTTGAAAATTTAGAAATACAAAAAAACCTGAATTCTAATAATAATTTATTAAATAATATGTAGTGGTCAGCAAGCCAGTAACCCCTACTGATAATACGAGCGAATTCTCAGAATGCAATCACTGCAACTTGCAGGAAAAAAGGAGGCACTGACCGAGAACAATGAAGTGCACACGTCCCATTGCATTTTATTGTGACTAGCACTTTCAAAGACAAAAGAACAATGGGTTCCCAAACGATATAAAAGAGGAACAACCTCGGACTCCCTATCTCACTCCTCCACCGGGAGCTCGTCGAGTACCATCTCATTTCTCCACCGGAATCGCGACTACGACGACCGACCTCTCACTCCTCCGCCGGGAATCCGCCAAGTAACACCGACGCCGTCACAAGACCGCCGCATCAAGACCTCGCTACGATCTCCAGTCCCACCGTCACGAGACCGCCGCATCAAGACCTCGCTACGATCTCCAGTCCATCACCCTCGTCAGCATCAAGGAGCTACTCCAGCCAGCCCGACAGTACATCTACGCCGCACCGTCTTGTGTAACATTTATTGTTAAATAAATATCTATTCAACACGACCGTCTTCCTCCTCGTTACCACATCCCCAAAAATATATTGTTTCAAAATTCTTCGCCATTGCTTTCAATTTTTCCTTTGTTTTCAAACTCTGTTCCTTGACTAACCCCTTCCCCTTACTTTCCCCTCTCCTTATTTATAGAAAAATTTGTAGAAAAATTTACCTCAAGTGGTAAAAAACGAAGTGTTTTCTTTAATTATTATACAAGTTGAGAGTTGACGACAATTATAGTAGCTTTATTGGGGCTGTTCTTGGAGCCGGTGGAGTTTTCGAATATCCTAACCTCGGTATAAGGTTTGCATTTCCCAGAATTCCCGACAAAGGGTTCTTGAGCTATTATAATGTCGCCTTTCGCTTGTATGAAGTTTATAATTATCTCAGAATATTATCTCTATAATAATTATCAGAAAAACTGAAAACCCAGACCATTTTGCAACCAGCAAGCTGTGTCCGCTTCGTTGATTTATGGATTAAAGGGCTAGAGAGAGGGTAGATTACTTATGCTAAGGACGCTCACCTATATATCATTCAATGTAACCTCCAACGAAATCAAGCTGCAACAGACCAGATAATTATAAACTTCATACAAACCTCCCTGGTGGATCAATGAAATTCAAGAAAGTCACCGCGTCGAAGCGCAAAATTTCCAACGAATCGGGAAAAAGATAAATATTCGTCATGATTCATCACAAAATGTTAAAGAATAATCTACATCTTGCAATTGACTCCGCTAAACTAGTAGCTGGAAAGATATTTGTTCATTGCCTACAAAAGATAGAATATGGGGAAAAGACAATAAAACAGTAAAACCAACATTAGTAACATCGCTCGCGGCGAGCATCACCGAGCATCCCAAACTATGGATGGAGCGCTCGGCTCGGTGTACTGACTGCCTGAATGCTCGCATCGTAACATGTTACGTTACAACGAAATGCTCCGGTCAGTCTCCGCTTTAACAGCCCCGAAGAAACACTAAACTTGCTTTTCCAAACCTTTTATCCGCCGGATGACCCATCCTTAGACAACAATCAGCGAGACCATATAAGAAGGTCTTGTGCCTATCCTCATGCAAATTATGACGGCCCTTCGCCTCCAAATCATAAGAAAGCCCCTGGTCACGATCATCTCACTGCTGACATCTGCTTACAGGCAGTTGAAGCATGCGCGAAAATTTTCTCCCACTTGATCAAAAGGTGCCGAGCTCTAGGATATTACCCAAAAATCTGGAAAACATCGTACGCGACTATTATTCCTAAAGCAGGGAGGGATGACTACAACTACATACGATCATACAGGCCCATTGGTTTATTACCTGTTTTTGGGCAGACTCTAGAAAAAGTTGTATGCAGCCGTCTAATTTCGGACCTACTACAGAGAAACAAATTATCCAGTAAACAGTTGGGATTTTCGCCACAGTGTTTAACTGAAGATGCGGTCTACAACATTGTGAAGGAAAAAAGAAGGTAGCCATCATCTCCTTGGATATCAAAGGCGCCTTTGACAACAGACCAAAAAACGACTTTTACAGTTCTCACTGAAAGGCAAATAAAAATTTTAATTGCGGGAGTAAGCGACACCCGGCCAACACCAAAGGGTGTGTACAGGGGTCAATTGTAGGCCCAATTATGTGGGATATTATTATAAATGACCTTTTAGAGCTGTTGCAAGATCCATACATTTTTGTTCAGGCGTATGCGGACGACATTATTATTATTGCAGAATAACTGTAAATACTGAGCATAAATGGGGTACAAAGGCAAAAAGAAAATAACAATGTTCTACTCTTTAAACCTGGCAAAACAACTTATCCCAAGATAATCATGGATAATATGGAAATCAAAGAAGTCGAGCAAACATGCGCCAAAGCCCTGAACACCCATTATGAGATAATCCATGCGGCAAAACAAACTTGGGGTCTTTCTAGTGCAATTTGCAAACTGATCTACCAATTATCACTTATGGAGCAGGAGCTTGGGGCAGCAACCTTAGCATTTTTAACAAAAAGAAGCTCATCTCCACACAAAGATCCTTTGCGATAACGCTCTGTAAGGGATACAGGACCATTTCTACCAACGCAGCGCTGGTAATATCTGGAATTGTACCGATCCACCTGAAAATAAACGATATTTACCATACCAAGCTGGGATTGATTCACCATCATGGGATTATCTAGTGACGGACAGATTCAAAAGAGGATTTCTTTTAAGCATTTGAGACACCCTGCAGAAAGGACTCCGATAAACATTTCTTTCCCAGGTGAGATTTTCGTCCCCGAAGGACGACAGCATAAAGACCGACCGACGAATGAAGTGTTTTTCAGGCAAAGCTGATAGCTATAAGAGAAGCTGTAAAATGGAGTAATGACAATTCACAATTGAGTCCAATAAACATTTATTGACTGCAAATCGGGGTTGGCGGCTCTGCAGGTTAGCTCCTCTTCAAACACCGTTATTAACTCGATCCACGAGCTACTGCGTTGTGCTAACTCTTCAATACACCTGATGTGAGTGATATTTACGTTAAATTCAGTAAAACAACACTGGTGTAATATTTAAAACATTAAATTTTGTAGAAAGATAACCAATAACATCCTAAACACGACGTACAAAAGAAACAATTAACAGCTTAATGAATATTTTGTATGAAGGTAGGTAATTCAGATATGCTTTTTTTTAAGAGAAATATTTGTATTCTTATTATACACACAAACATTTCTATTTCAATACGATCTTCAAAAAGCCTAAGCGGCTTGTGTTGAAAATAGGGATCAGGTTGTTGCAGAGTAACCTCAGATCAGAAGTCTGGGACACTAACCGCTAGATCACTACCCGACCTATATAAATATCAAGTTTTTCCTACTGCCTACCCCGAATAAAAGTTCTGTGCGTGCGACTGCTTTAAGAAAACAATAAAATTATTTGTGCGCTTAAATATATATTATATCTACACAAAATAAATAAAGACAGATTCAGCACTCTGTGAAAAGGATTATTTTATTTTATTTATTTACGGTTCACAAACAATGAAAAACATATTACAATAAACGAAATACAGTGCAATACAGATAGTTTTGATGTTTTTCATCAATTACATGGGAACACAACAAGCTTACAGAAACAATAAAGGTGCAGGTTAAACACATATATAAACAATAGTAATTTGGTGGTAAAAAAAAGGGTAGTAACAATTAAAAGTAATGAAGTAAGAAATTAAAAATAAAAATTAGAAGTAAAAATAAAAAGTGAAATTAAACTACGCTACATAAGGTATAAAATTCCACCAAATTGATGAAATCAATTTGAAATTGATTTCACCAATCCGGTAATAGTCCTCTTGTATTTCTCCGTGCCATCATTAAATATGTCGATGGTCACATTATCAGTATTTTCTAAATTATTATACAATCTTAGCATCCTAGAAATGGAGTTAAAGTGTGCCATATTATTGTTATATACTGGGAGAGAAAATGTGTTGTGCCTCCTTAATAGCCGAGAGGGAATATTCATTGCTATCTTCTCGACACAAAATGCTGAATCAATGTTACCATGGATTATATTATAAAGATACATTAAGTCTGCAATTTGTCTCCTGATTTCCAATTTGTCAATATTGAAATATTCTAGGCGCTCCTCATAACATAACAGAGTTCGGCCTAGGTGACATTTAAATGTGAGCATACGAAGAAATTTTTGCTGCACAGACTCAATCATATTTACATAAGTCAAATAATGAGGTGACCAGACAACACATCCAAATTCTAAGTTACTACGAACCAATGAATAATATAAAGAGATTAGTGATGCTGGATTTTTAAAAGGTTTAGCAATTCTAAATATGAAGCCCAGCATTTTTAATGATTTTTCTTTGACTTTATTGAAATGCGTGGAGAATGTGAAGCGCGAGTCTAGAGTAATTCCAAGATCTAGAATTGTGTTAACAGAGTTAAGGTCGACATTATTAATGGAATATATAAAGTTTTTTTGGATTTTATTTCTTGTAAACGTAATTTTGAAACATTTTTGAACATTTAACTTCATATCATTCAACATACACCAGTTGTTCAATATATTTAGATCATTTTGGAGGAGTTGAATGTCCGTTGTAGTTTTTATTTTTTGAAATATTTTCAAATCATCGGCATACAAGAGAAAATTACATTTTAACTGAGATCCAAGATCATTGATAAAAATTAAAAACAATAGTGGACCAAGGTTAGATCCCTGCGGCACACCTGATGTGACGAGTATTGGAGATGATTCATATCCATTCAGACAAACCACCTGAGTTCTATTTTTTAAATAGGATGTTATCCAGCGCAGGAGGTTGCCATGAATGCCAATTGCTTCTAGCTTTTTTAATAATATGTAATGATTAACTTTATCAAATGCTTTTTGAAAGTCAGTGTACACTGCGTCCACCTGATACCCTTCATTCAATGCAGAACAAATATAATCACAAAATTCAAGTAGGTTCGATGCTATTGAACGCTTTGGAACAAATCCATGTTGTTTAGAGCTTATTAGTGGCCTACAGTATGACATAATTACAGCGTAAATTAGTTGTTCAAATACTTTTGAAAAGCACGATAATATGCTGATAGGTCGGTAATTTCTCATGCAAGATTTGTCTCCTGATTTATGGATGGGAATTATATTAGCCATCTTCCACAAATCGGGGAAGATACATTCATTTAGAGATTTGGTGAAGATAATATGTAATGGCACACACAATTCGTCACTGCAATTTTTTATAAAAACACTTGGGAGCTGATCAGGTCCTGGACCTTTGTTATTATCTAGTTTTTTAAGACACAACCTTATAGTCTCTACACTTATATTTATGTTAGAAAGATTGAACTGGCTCAATGTATTGAGGTGATCAACAAATGTATTAGATAACTGACTAGGATTTGATTGATGAAAAACAGATGCAAAATATTTTGAGAATACTTCTACTATGTCTCCTCCATTATTTGCATGTATATCATCAAAGTTCAAAAGTTTGGGAACGCAATTTGTGGCACGAAGAGATTTAGAATATGACCAAAAAACTTTAACATTTCCCACCAATCCTTCTTCAATGGAATTTATATAATTTTTAAAGCATTCCTTTTGTAATGCTTTAGATCTTTTCCTTAATGTTGAAAATATTTCATAATCTAGGGGGTTACCATTATTTTTTGCTCTCATTCTGTATTTATTCTTTTCTTTCAAAATTCTAATAAGTGGTTTGCTAAACCATTTTGGATAGTGACTGTTCATTTTATTATTTTTCATTGGAACGTGATTATTTATAATATCCCAAAGTATATTATAAAATGTTAAGACCATGTCATTTGTACCCGATTCTTTAAATTTCATGGACCAGTCTACTGACAAAAGGTCTTGACGACATAGTTCATAATTACATTTACTAAAGTTGTATTTCAGAGGGTTACAATTTTCATTTAGTAGCTGAACAGTTTCAATTTTTAGGGAAATCTCAAATGGGGGATGATGTTGATCAATTGGAGTCAAACCAATTGTAGAATTAATTTCAATGTTATTTTTGTCAGAGAAAACGAGGTCTAATATGCGGTCATTATGATTACAGATATTATTAAATTGATACAGATTACAAATACAGGTAAAGTCAATTAAATTCAATGCTTTTGGACTAACATGATTCGTAGGAAAGAGAATTTTGTTGTTAAAAGATGCATCTGACATCCATTTAATTTCAGGTACATTAAAGTCACCTAATATTACATATTGAGATTTAGAGTCTTTACACTGAATATAGTTGTACTGAAGTTTTTTAATGCAATCATTGTAGCTAGCATAATGCAAATTTGGTGGAATATATACTACGCAGAGATGTATACAAAAACTAGAGTTGGCGTTTGGTTTGATTGTTACCCATAAATCTTCACCACTACTCTCGAACACTGTATTTCTCCAAGACACCAGTTGTTTGGAGACAGCTATTAGAACTCCGCCTCCTTGTTTGTGAGTAGAACTTGAGGATTCACGATCTCTTCTGTAGACAGCGTATCGCGTATCAAATAATTCTTCACTGAATATTGTCGAGTTCAACCATGTTTCAGTCAAACAGATGACATCATAGTTGTTGGACAAGACCTCTTGATAGAAACTTATAGTTTTCGTCTTTAAACCTCTTGTATTTTGATAAAATATATTTAAGGATGCGAAAGAAAGTTTTGAATGTTTTATATGTTTTTTGACACTGTTGATATAATCGATGGTAAGGAGTTAATATATTTGATAGTTAGATTCGTCTCACCATTTTTCATTCTTGACTCCATTTCATTTCTGAGGTCCGTCAAGTAGGCTCGTTGCTTGGGCGTCAGGTCTGACTTGATTTTGAGATTATCAGGTGTTTTAGATTTAGATCGTAGCAGCCGTTTGACTATCAAGGAGTCACGAAGTTCGACTTTTATAGGCCTGTTAGTACCATCTCGTTGCGTACCAAGTCGATATATTTTTATTATGTCGCCGTTGGTTACTGGTTCGATTTGTTTGATTAATTCGGTAGTAATTTTTGTGTCATCTTCGCTTTTCCGTGTTTGGGTTGGTGAGGGGCTCTCAGGTACGTTATAAATGATAAAGTTTTTGGAGCGCTCCTTTCTCTCTTCCATCTCCGAAATAGCTTCGAGAACGTCGTTTGGATTATTATTACATTGCTGAGTCGGGGGGGGACCGCTTTGGATTATTGTTTTGTAAGATATAATTTCTCCCTCTAAGCTCCCCATTTTCACTGCCATTTGGCTTATTGTCCCCAACAGGTTTGAAAATTTGGGAGATAATTTTGCGATGTGATCTTTAGTGAATTTGTTACTTTGATCATTAATAAAAATGTTTAAGTTAGTTATAATGTTTCTCGCTTCTTCGATATATTGCATAGCTGTATTATTGGTACTCGACATTTTATTTTTCGTAAAAATACAATTTAATTTAGTTTATAATAAAGTTATAATAAGTTCAGGTTGAGTACCCCTGGATATATTCAGCGCTAATTGCCGGTCAAAGTCCAATTTGATAGAAGCGGCGTATTGGTAGGTACGATCGATCGTTAACCAATCACATGGAAGTTTCGTTTAATATCAGCGAGGAACACTAGATATGGCTTGTTTATATATTTTTCGAAATGATGTTTTTATGTTATTATTGCACAGTTCTGTGTCACAGTTTAACAAGTATCCGGTAAGAAGAGTCGATATGAAGGTATTCGACTATGTTTTTTTGACAATTGGCAAGAAAATACCACTTTTTACACAAGTTTGCTTTGGTAATCAAAACGGTACGTCTGCACTTTATTGATGTATTGTTGTAATATAAGTATAATTATATAAGTATATTTTTAAATAATGTACACAGATTGTAATACTAATTCTTTCCTTAATAAATAAAATACACTTACGATCCATCTCTTGGTCCTGACCGGTGTCATCATATTTACATTTGAATTGACAATGTTGACAAATTGCGGTATGTTTCTTGTTCAGCAGGTTCCTGAGTGAGGGAATGGACCAGGGAATGACGAAAGAACAAGCGTTAATGTATTCTTAGGGTATTTATTGCTATATTTGCACTCTCGCGTACATTTCAAGACGATTAAAACTTTTTTACATAATATATTTAAATATGTAGATCGCAATTATACACAAGTAACTTAATAGAAGTCAGTAAAAATAGTATCAGCTTAAAAATAAAATATTAAAAAATATATAAGTATGTGAGAAAAATTCATAAAAAGAAAGAAATAAAATGCTCAGAATAGAAATGCAGTTTTCCCGAGCTAACCACGCCACGGATACAAGTACCACTCTAAAGTATTTGTAAGTTATGCGTATTGCCGGTGTGAGGGCGAGCCCCTTGGATCTGAACAGGTTCAGCGGGAGACGAGAGTGTTCGAGACGGTAAACTAGAGGGCCGAGAGTGATGTTTGTCACACACCAAGCGTGGGGGGAACCCTACTACACAGAAAGCTGCCTAAAGTTCAGCCAAAATAACCAAATGCGCAAGTCTCTCTGGCAGGATCCATCTGGATCCCACACAGTCGGAACGCATGCGCATATTGTATTCTTGTCGTTCGGCAAGAAGACAGAAGTACGAGTCCGTATGAAGAGCGCACTTGCCGAAAACGCAGAAAGACACTTTGGTATGTCTGGGTCCAATAATTGCCCTAGGCATCGGTGGAGCGTTTTGAACGAATGCGTGTCAGTCCCCTGAGTTTTGTTATCACGTCACGCACGTCAGTTATCTCTGCTAATATTTGTATCATATCTGTGTAATACTACAAAATCTTGTTGAATATATAGATAGTTAATGTAAATTATAATTGCTTTATTCCAATTATATTATACCGCAATATACCATACTATGATAGTATTTTTATCAAAGCTTAACTTATATTTTAATTGGCAATATAACTTTTTGCAGAGCTTGCATTGACCGCATGTTTTTTTCTCAATTTCAGAATGACTGCAAATTTCTCATTGGTCTATTTTTGGGTTGAAATGCGTGAGAGTTGATTTTGCAGAGAGTTGATGAGCATTGCCATCTAAGGTTTTGACTAGCGTTAAGACAAAAATCAGTAGTTATTGTCAAAAAATGGAGCAAAGGTGGATACAATAACTACGGAAAATTGAGGATCAAATGACATTTTCTCTTACAACAATACTTGTGAGAAGCATAAATTGTAGTTTTTAGATAAATTTAGATTAGTTTGAGGCATAAACACACTAGAGTTATACCTAAAAGAATATTATTGGTATTCGACGGCATGTAATATTGTGCCATGGAAGGAATATTATAGCCTCTTGTACACTTCCAATCGGGCAGATTTCCAAAGGGGTACAAGAGGCAAGGAATAAACATAATAAAGTCCAGGAATAGGTAATTATTATCAAGAAAAACTTGTAAATGGAAAACTGCCGCCAGACTGGAAAAAGGCCATTGTTACTCCCACCTATAAAAAGGGGACGAGTTTTCCGCTGTTAACTACAGACCCTTAGTTAACAGCGGAACTTTCAAGTATTATAAGTATACCAGTCTTACGAGTATAGTCTGTAAGGCTATGGAGAATACAGTTGTCAATAATATTAGAGGATTCCTTTCGCAAGAAAATGTTATCGTAGAAGAGCAACATGGATTTGCCGAAACGATCAACAGGACTCGAGAGTGGAATAAACGTCATCCTACAGATGTCATATATCTTGATTGCGAGAAAGCTTTTCATCGAGTGCCAATAAAACAATATTGGAACACTTTAGTATCCGTGGAAAACATTCGAGTTGGATGGAGGATTTCTGAAATGATAGAACATTTCGAGTGAGAGTTGGGGGAATTTCTCAGACCCTCTCGCAGTTCTGAGCAGCAGTAAAATAATATATACTGCGGATGGAAACCAAGTACAAGCAGTAATGCCACGAAAAGATCGATTGCTGGTGATCTTAAATGTGGGGATCACACATTATTGAAATTGTCAAACGCGCCAATTCCCTCTTATACCTTATAAGGAAAACATTCTCACACATCACACAAGATTTATTTACAAAACATATGTTCGTTCACTCATAGAGTATACCTACCAAATCTGTCATATTTCATAAAAGACAGAGTTGTTGGAGAAAGTCTAGAGAAGGGCAACTAAAATGGTAGTTTCTCTAAAAAAAAACCAAGTATTATGAGCACCGCTTTAGGGAGCTTGGGCTAAGTTCACAGGAAGAGCGAAGACAGCGTGGTGACTTGATCGAAGCAATAAAATTGTTTTGTACATTTACCCAAGTTGAAGTCCATGTTCACTATGAATGAAAACTGCCATCTCAGAGAAGGAGTTCCTAACAAACGAGTTGTGGAGTAATGGAATGGCCTTCCTGAGAATGCGGTTGGTGCAAGTTCAAATCAATTTATAATGTTTTAAAAAGCGTGTACATTAAAATTAGATTTACACACATCAGCTTAACAGCTGCCAGTGTATTCATAATAATAATTGCCGAGGAAACATGGTCCTCAATGCGAAAATTTGCCATTACAAGTCCCAGCCTGTGTCCCACAGTTGCCAGCCCCTCGGCCTTTTAAAAATTGGAGAAAGTGGGAGTCAAGAGAGGTCGGGGGTTGTAGTCTAGGGGGCCAAAAGTGATGTGCGAGCAGAGTGTCGTGTCCATAGCGTAGATGTCTCTGTCACAATTGTGGGGGGAGCTAAATCCCTTTCGCCTTTACAAGTCCCAGTCTGTGTCCCACTACTAGCACGGTGGGACGGTACCCCTGCTACAGCCCTCATGCCGTTACTTAATACAGACAGCTGGGTAAAAACAAGGGGGCGTGGGGTTGCCAGCCCCTCGCCCTCTCATTACGTGTTGGTACCAGTTTAAACAAGAGCCTCGGACACTCCACGGATAGTGAGCTGTCCGCACCGACAGCTCCGCCAGCACCTCAACCCGATGCGCGGCCTAGTCCGATAGGTCCGGCATCATCGACTGCCGTACACGCCTGCCCAGTGTGTGGTTCGTCGTTTGGAACTTCCCGTGGTCTGAAAACCCACATGACTCGGAGTCATAAGCCGCCCGTAAGTACGATGGATGTTGTGGGGCGCCCTGCAGAGGCCTCGATCCAGTTTCGATGTGAGGTCTGTACGGTTTCATTTAACACAAAGAGCGGGCTGGGAGTTCATATGAGAAGGAGGCACCCCGACGTCCACGAAGCGAAGGTCGTCATCCCTTCAGCAAAAGCTCGTTGGACGGAGGAGGAACTGAGCATCATGGCGAGGATCGAAGTCGAGGGCATCAAAGTCCAAACTAACAATATAAACGCCTTCATCGAGGAAAGGCTCCCTCGTAGGACCTTCGAGGCCATCAAGGGCCAAAGGAAGGCGCAAAAGTATAGGACTCTGGTGCAGCAACACCTCGCGAGCATTGACGACGCTCCCGATTCTCCCATCGATGCCACTCCTCTCGTGGAACAACCAGCCACACTCGCTCAAATCGGGCCTGCACCAGAACAGGCAATCCATGATAATACTTTGAGAAGCAATCCACTCTTTGATGAAATAACTCGTCTGGCCAACGAGTTATCATCGTCCTTAATTTATAATTTAAAGTTGTTAACATCGATCGGCAAAGATGTCGTAAACGGCGCCGATGTCGATCAATCCTTCTCAGCATTGTCCGAGTGGCTAAGTGGTACATTTCCACTTCCGTCAGGTAGCTTTAATAAACGTTCAAGAACTGCCCCGCGAAGGGTCGGCTTTCCAAACGGGCGATGCACGAAACCAAAAGCTCTCCGCAAAGAGGAATATGCGACAACGCAAAAAGCGTTTAGAAAGAACATGTCGCGATGCGTCAAAAGCATCTTGGACGGAGAGTCTCTGGCCCGGCCCGAGCAGCTGCCACCGTACGAGAGTATGGTCGGCTACTGGTCGGCCGTCGTGTCTGAACCCTCCGAACCCTTCTCCCCGCGACTAGGCGAAAACCAGTACGAGGAGAAGGCAGAACTTAGTGCAATTTGGAAGCCGATTTCCCGAGCGGAAGTAGATAATGAACGGGTACCGCTAACTTCAGCGGGGGGACCAGACATGGTCTCTCCAAGAGTCTGGAGGGCTGTACCAAACGATGTTAAGTGCCTTCTGTACAACATCGTGCTAGCTCTCGGCGGATTCCCTATCTCCGCCTTGGCTAGCAGAACTATTTTCGTGCCCAAAAAGGGAGGCACAAGGGGACCAAGCGACTACCGCCCCATAGCGATCACTTCCGTAATCGTGAGGCATTTACATAAGATCCTGGCCTCACGTTTACAAAAATTAAGGTTAATTGACCCCCGCCAGCGTTGCTTCGACGACGGCTGCGCGGAAAATATCTCTATTTTGGCGTCTACTATACACGAGACAAGGCGAAATCGTAAGCCCCTATTCATGGCAACACTAGATATGGCGAAAGCTTACGATTCCGTCTCCCATGGAGGACTACTAAACGCACTAGCGTCAACGGGTGTACCCCGCCAGCTGATCAATTATATCGAACGCCTATATAGTAATTGTAGCACTTCATTTAGCCTTCATGGGCGGGAATCCCCCGCATATAGGAGTAGAAGGGGAGTTAAGCAGGGAGACCCTCTGTCTACCCTGCTCTTTTCTCTGGTCATCGATCGGATTTTAGCTCTACTTCCGAGAGAAGTGTTTGTGGATCTTCTCGGGTTGAAGCTCTCGTCGTTTGCTTATGCGGACGACGTTTTACTTTTCGCAACAACCCAAGCAGGTTTACAGGCCGCCATAACGGCTTTTGAACGCGAGGCCGAGAGGTTCGGTTTACTTTTAAATTCACATAAGTGTGCCGTTCTATTAATAGAACATAATCTGAATAAGCGCCAATTTAAGGTCACCACTAAGGATATGTTTGAAGGTTTGGACGAGTTGCGACTTTGTCTAAAACAGGATCTCTTCAGCCCTTAGGGCTATAACGGTCAGGGAGAACACCCTAGACCGCCTAAATAAAATTGCCAATTACTGGAGTCAACTCCTCTATAGTTCCGTTGACGGAAAGGAACTTAGAGAAGCCTCCAGCGTATCTGCTTCGACATCTTGGATTGCTAGTGATTGTCTCGCTGTCGCAGGACGCGAGTACGTTCAGGACATTCACGTGAGAATAAACTGTCTGCCCACCCGCGTAAGAACAACTCGTGGAGCGCGAAGAGTGGATGCAGACATAAACTATAGGGCCGGCTGCTCAGAGACAAGGCCTCTGAATGTCAATGTGAAGAAATTCAACTAAGCGCGGGAGTAACTATTGACTCTCTGGGGATTGGTTCATCCCCCTTCAAATAGCTTCAATAGCTTAATTAAGTATTTGAAAAAAAAAATTACATTTTTATACTTTTTTCTCTCTCTCCTGTTGTATAAGTTTAAAACTAAATGTTCCCAAATATCCATACAACCTTAAGTAAAATTTATCATTGTATTTTAATATTTTTTAAAAAGTAATACTAATCGATATAAGGGAATGAAATAATAGTGGAGTGCAAGCAAAGTATGGCTGACATGCTATACTGATTTTTTTCTGCTCAACGATCTTTCCATCTGCCTTATTTAACGTTTTTCTTCTAAATTATTTCCCATTCTTAGGGATTGGAGTTGAATCCGGGGGGAGTGCTGATAGCCGAAATGGCAACGCAACCCAAGCCCACGTGGCAAACCCCTGAATAGTTGGCGGTAAGAGTGACTTCGGTACTCCCACCAAAGATGAAACGATTAACCATGCTCTGGCGACTCGGTGGGGGGGTCATCGTCATATGATCCCCCGCACCACCAAAACCAAAATCCAATAATGAATACAAATCAAATAGCCTCGGACGGCATCAATGTGGGGCCCACAGGCCCCGCATCATTGTTGGGCGGGCGAGTCGACCGCACCGAACTCTCGGAGGGTGCTGACGTGCTCTCGGCTCGACCAACAGCCTCCGCGTCTGATGACGCTCAGGCCATTGCTTTGACATTCGTGTACGAGCTTTGTGTCCCGAACCGCGTGTTTTCCACGAAAATCGGGTTGGGTGTTCACAGAGCCTCTAAACACAGAGACGTGACTAACGAAGAGATCGCGGTGGGCCGAACGAAAGCTCGGTACACCGACGAGGAAGTTGAGCTATGGGCTAGATGCAAAGTTTTTCTCATCAACTCCAGGAAAACCGACTGGGTGAACCAGCGGTTGATGGAGCTTTGGCCAGGCGCTGGCAGATGTCTCGAAGCTATAAAGGGACTCAGGTGTCATGGAAAGCTCGAGAGAATCGTAGCCGAACTCGCGCTCCAGGCCGAGGACACTGGACCCCTGTTCGGGAGACCGATTGTCTAGGAACAGTTGCTGTCACACCAGGCAGGACAGTGAACGCGCTGGCATTCGCCAACGACGTTTGCCTTCTAGCTACGACGGCGGACGGCCTTCAGCTGGCCATCAACACTTTTTCTAACTGTCTCTCAAAGGGGGGACTGCAATTGAACGCAGGTAAGAGTCAGACCATGTCCTTGGTCGCTTCCGGTAGAGAGAAGGTGAAGGTAGTGGATGGCGAATTCCGCGCATGCGGCTCGCCTCTACCCTCCACGCGGACTCTCGACACCTGGAAGTACCTCGGACTCGAGTTTGACTTGCGGGGAGTCACTTTGGTTGGGCAAAGTCACGACTTGTCTGAAGGAGAGGCTGGAGAGAATAACCGCTGAGCCTCTCAAGCCTCAAAAAAGAATGAGAATCTTGGTCACCTATTTGATACCGGCCTTCACTCACGGGCTGGTGTTCGGACGGGTCACGACATGATCGTGAGAAGCGCCGTAAGGAAATGGCTCTCTTTTCCCAATGACCTGACGACGGGTTACTTTTCCACGCATCTACCAAAGATGGAGGTCTCAGTATCCCCTCGTTCGCTTACTCCATACCGATCCTGCGGTACAACCGTCTGGTTAAACTGCGGGACTCCACCATCCCTCTGGCGCAGGCGTGTTTCAATCTGGATCTTATCCAGAGACAGATGCGCTGGTGCCAAGAGCGGATGGCTGCAAACAAGAGCAGGAATGCTCTCGAGACCAAAGCGCTTTTCGCAAAGCGGCTGAGAGAGTCAGTGGATGGCGCCGAACTCGCCAAGTCGGCCGCATCCAAGTTCTCCACCGACTGGATCCAGGCGTGTGCCAACGGATTCCCAGGGCGTGATTATGTGAACTATCACCACGTCCACATCAACTGCTTGCCGTCGAGAACCCGAACAACACGTGGGCGGCGTGTGGGGACGGACGGTAGCACGACACAGTCGATCGGGTGCCGGGCGGGGTGCATGTCAACCGAAACCGGCGCCCATATCATTCAAAACTGCACCCGTACGCACGGGGGGAGGGTGAGACGGCACGACGCGATTTGTACAAGTCTAGCCGGCGCATTAAAGGAGAAAGGATGGAGGGTGACCCAGGAGAAGCTTCATACGCTCTCCAGCGGGATCAAGCTGAAGCCCAACATAGTAGTTCGACCCTCTCAATGGCTCGCCGGGCAAGGCCCGGATCGAGCTCGCAATGCGGTCAAGCGACGGCGACGCGCGGCAATCGCGAGTACCCTACACTGCGCGAGTACTACGAGTCGGAGTGATAGTTCGTTTAGATAATATATAATATTATATAAGGAGGGGTGAACGGCGGGAGTAGCTATGATCAGCTTAATGCCTCGCCGTCTGACATTCGTACGAGTATGAGTACGAGTGATTGTTTTTTCATATGAGATAACAGAGAGTCGGAGTGAAGGATTGTTTATAAAAGATAATATTATTAATTAAATAAATTAATTAATCAATATAAGGTTATTAATGAGAAGGGTGAACGGCAGGAGTAGCTATGATCAGCTCAAGGGTAAACGGGTGGCCGCTAGTGACGGGTCGTGAGTGTCGCATGTACCTCATAGTAACTGAAGCGCGTCACCGTGGTTGACTGCGTGGCGTTTACCCTTAAAGTTTCTTTCCAACTGCCCAATCTCACAATTGTGAGCAACGGATGCGCGTTGGATCCAACATGATATGCAGTAGTGGTACCGCGCAAGCGGCCACGGCGGTGACTCGTCTACCGTTGCGGGGGAAACCCTGCTAACACGAGTACTAAGGGGGGGGGGGAAGCCTACTGACTCTCGGCTAGTCAGTACCCCTCCAGTTGGCGTCGGCCTCTTAGGGGCAGGCGGCTTCGCTCGAAGGGACATTGAATCTGGGTTTGTTCATCATGCGCGTGCAAAGAGGTTAAGTGCGGGAGGCTCCGGCCTCATCCGCAGCCCTGCGTGAGGGCCGGTGGACGCTTGTAGGAGACGGGGCACCTGCCTTTTCCCAAGCCCCCGATCCGAGTCTGCCGGTTACGCGTTCGTTGGCCAACGCCTTCGTACGTCTCACGTGGGGTGCAGTTCTACGTGCTGTCTCACGTACAATTAAGAGTCTATAGGCGGTGCCCCTGACCTAACTCTCGATTTCCAAGGGATTCCGAGTTACTGGGCCACAAACACTAGTGCGGGCTGTGAGGGGCGACCCCAGTTTGGAACCTGAGGCGGGATAAGGACGCACTAGAGTACCGTAGCCGGCGCCGGGCTGGAAAGGGGAATGGGGGGGTCTCGCCGACCCCCCAAACCCTCCGGCCAGTGGTCGTACCTATGACTCTCTTAACCTAGCTTAAGGTTGCCGAATGCCTCGCCGTCTGACTAATTAATTCGACCCTCTCAATGGCTCGTCGGGCAAGGCCCGGATCGAGCTCGCAACGCGGTCAAGCGACGGCGACGCGCTGCAATCGCGAGTACCCTACGCTGCGCGAGTACTACGAGTCGGAGTTATAGTTCGTTTAGATAATAAATAATATTATACAAGGAAGGGTGAACGGCGGGAGTAGCTATGATCAGCTTAACATCTTGGATTGCTAATTCTCAACATCTTGGATTGCTAGTTCTTGTCTCGCTGTCTCCGGACGCGAGTACATTCAGGACATTCACGTGAGAGTGAACTGTCTCCCCACCCGCGTACGAACAACTCGTGGAACGCGAAGGGTGGGTGCAATATGAGCTTCCGCCGCTGTTGCAGCGAATCAAGGCGGATCACGAGCTCGATGAAATTTCAGTAACATCAGCTACTCTCTCTTGGCGCAGAATCTGAAGCGGGGAATCTGCAGCGGACTTGAGGCGGCTCGGGATCACCCTTGGGACGATGCGTTCCATCACAACAAGAGTGCTCCAGGGCTCCTCCATCAACTTCCATCGCTGGACGGCTGACACTTCGGGACGTGGGGGCATCAGACGCGGGACCGGACTTCGACCAGACGCGGGCAGGACTGTACACCGGATCGGAATCGGCTGAGCAGTGCATCGGGTTGAAAACACTTGCTTCGGCTGCAGGAAGCACAATAACCTTCACACTCCATCTCATTTCCAACTTCCCATTGTATACATTGTAAATAAAAACTCTCCTTCTCCCCTTCCTATGCACAATGTAATAAAAAAAAAAAAAAAATTGCCAAATGCCTCGCCGTCTGACATTAATTCGACCCTCTCAATGGCTCGCCGGGCAAGGCCCGGATCGAGCTCGCAACGCGGTCAAGCGACGGCGACGCGCGGCAATCGCGAGTACCCTACACTGCGCGAGTACTACGAGTCGGAGTGATAGTTCATTTAGATAATATATAATATTATATAAGGAGGGGTGAACGGCGGGAGTAGCTATGATCAGCTTAATGCCTCGCCGTCTGACATTCGTCGGGGAGTACGAGTGATTGTTTATTCATATGAGATAACAGAGAGTCGGAGTGAAGGATTGTTTACAAAAGATAATATTATTAATTAAATAAATTAATTAATCAATATAAGGTTATTAATGAGAAGGGTGAACGGCAGGAGCCCCCGATGGTCCCCCGATAGTGTGGCCCAATTATTGGGCATGGGCATCGGCAGAGGAACACTCCGTGGAATTACTACGCGAGCTTAGTACGGATCCTTCATGAACTGTAGGACGTTCAATAGAACCACGAGCCGCAACAATCACCCACAAATGGGCCTAGACCGAGTCAGACAAGGAGGGGGGTTGGAGAGAGTCGGGGTCGGATAGCTCCTGACGAGAACTCGTAACATGTTAAACCGACTGGTGCAGCCTCCCAGTACCCCCTAGGCGCCGCATCAGAATCACTCAAGGTGCCACACATGGCTCGTTGCTCCGTGCTGGAGTGCCACTATTTAGATGGTAGTGATCCAATTGTATATATTTATAGCAGTTTTCATGCTTATGACTAGAAATAGCCACCAAGCAATTGAAGAGCATTGGTCAGCCGATCCTTTTTTCTTGAGTCTTTTTTCGGACAAACAATATCCCGTGACCGATTCCAACTTTTGCTGCAAATGCTTCATTTTTGTGATAATCGTGTTAGAAGTTCGGATAGAAAGGTACTAGAGTCCTGGACTATTTAGACATCTTTTCTAAATAAAAACGAATAGTTGCGGGACGGTCCGCAAAAACAGAAAAGGGCTGCTAATATTTAAAAAAGGTGATATACAATCATTCAGCAGTGGTTTCTTTAATGGCTCAAGTGGTGGGACCAGAGATGTTCACACACGGACCACTCTTCACAAAGCTGCACAGGGAAAATCAACAGGTCAACAGGTGAACCTATATAAAAGCCTAATTGTGTGATCGACTATAATAAAAGTATGGGACTTGTTGATAAGGCTGATATAATGTTAAGTGGATTGAGCTGTATGAGAAAATCCATGAAGCGGTATAAAAAAGTTTTTTTCTTCATTTTATAGGCTTATAATTACTAAATGCACATATATTCTTTACATGTTTATAATGAGAAAAAGATAAGTCTTTCTGAATTTCAGTCAACTGTAACTAAGCAGTGAGTTGGAAAATACCAAGAAAGTTTAATCATCCATCTATATCTGCTGATAAATCCTCGAGGATTATGTTTCCAAATGGGCTTTAAAATATATCACGAAAAAAAACAGTATTGCGAGCTTATAATGAATTTAAATCCCTTAGAGCAGGGGTTCCTAATCTTTTTCAGCCCGCGGCGCACTTACAAGTTTAGTATATTGTCACGGCCCCCTACCTTAGTAAGCTATTTGGAATAGATAATGTGACCATATACATATGTTTATATATTATAGTGGAAAAAACATTAGGTACCTACAACAATAGTAGTTGGGTAGAAAGATGCTAGCTCTCAAAATAGAAATTGTCGCTTTATAGCTACCCGAGAATATTTGCGGTTTCGGATAATGATTGAATGAGGATAGACTCACGGCGTCCCTTTTGACACTCTACGGCGCACCAAGGCGCCGCAGCGCACACTTTGGGAACCCCTGCCTTAGAGTAATTATTTGGCTAGAGTTATATCTGTATATTTAGAATCTTCGTCTATATTCTAAACAATATGTCAAGTGTAAAGTATTAATCACCCCCGAAGTGGGTGCGATGGAGTGCGACTCTGTGACGTGTCTGTACGGGCCAAATACACATACATGCCTACAGACGGCACACACACGCGCGTCACCGCAAGCGGGTAAGTGTGACAAACGATGCGTGCTTTTATTTATTTATATTACAATCTTATTTGTTTAAATTACGATATATTTCAAGAATGATGTGACTCAAGAGTACCAAAAAGGTACAATGAATCCCATTCAACGTTTTGTTAGTAAAATAAATTGTTTCTTATCTAAATACATCATAAAAGTAATCATTTTAAAAAGACGAAATACCGTCTCTCAGAAACAAAGTTAATGCGGTTAAAAGGTTAAATAAACACAAGCGAGGCGAGTGCCATCATTTGTATGGAAAATGTCAGAAAGCTCCCCAGACTCATAAACGGAATGGGAATGTACGTCTGAGAATCGGGTGGGGAGCAGTAAAAAGGAAGGTAAGTGAAAAATCCAACGAGAAACTAGGCACCGATGTGCTGGCGTAAACAATTTGAGTGGAATTAGTCTTTCAGCAGCACAGTGTGCCGTACACAGCGACAATGCGCACTTCCTGCATGAAAGTACAGTAGAATCGCGATATAAGTAATCGCGATATATCGAAAAATGACGTATATCGAAAAAAAAAAACAAATTTATTCCCTAATACTAATTTTTCATACAAAAATGCATTTATATAACGAAATCCCGTTATTATGTATAACAAAATCACTTTTGTCCCGTACGAAAAAGTGCCAATACATTTAAGTAAATTTATAACAAATAAAAAATGTTATGATAAAAATATTTCAAAGCCGCGCCGCCACGGCGCCGCGCGGAAATAAAAAATGTTAAGATAAAATTATTCAAACCGCGCCGCCGCACCATATGCGGATGGTTTTATGGCGATTTTTAAAAGTAATTCAATACAATATCCCATCAGCTTGAGTAATTAGTAATTAGAGTCAATGAGTCAGTGAAATGATTTACTTTAGCAATAATAATTCTTTAGTTGTGTCGCCTACTTTCAAAATCCGCTAGATCCAGTTTTATAAGATTTTAAAATAAATACTCTATCGGAATGCCAGTTGTGGTTTTTATTGTTCAAAAATTTTAAATACTTGAAAACGCCGCTAAAAAATACTTAAAAACAGCGTTGTATTTCAAATTCCGATATATTCATGAAACTTGCCTTCTGACCCATATCGGTCAATCAGAGAGCGGAGATAGGTCAAAAGTTAAGATGACGTCATTATCGATTTGTGTCTCGTGTTTTTTTTTGAGTACTGAAAAACTTTCCAAAAAAATGGGAAAATTCTCTATTTTAAAATATTTTATATAAAGATAGACAAATCTTTGAAACATAAATGTTATCCGGAGAATTTGGATTTTTTTTGTAAAATCGACTTATATGGATCTGGCGGATTTTGAAAGTAGGCGACGTAGTTATAATCTCTCTTCTTATTTCAATGAAATTATTTCTGTAGGCCATAAAAATTCTCAAGTATATTCTCTCCCATAATCAGTCCACCTGCTTATCTCAATGGTAGACAATAATAATTCTTAAATTACAATCCATCTTTTTATCTCAATGAAATGATTCTGTTGACAATAATAATCCTCAAATTGCATCCGTCTTTTATCTACATCGTAAGGGCATTTGTCCACTACACGGAATAATTTTACCGTCCGTCCGACACGTCAGTTTGCCTTTTTAAAACGACGATTTTACGATCGAATTTACGCGCAACGTGTTCACGCACCGATCAAGAGCTCCGATCCGAAGAAAGATGGACAAAAGCACAAGCCAATCCAAGCCAATCGTCATTTTAAAACGCTAACTGACGTGCCGGACAGTAAAATTACACGGAATTTCAGGTAGTGGACAAGCGCCCTAAGTGGGGCGTAGTGTCGGGTAATCTGCACACTATTGGACTAGCGGAATAACGTGTTACGACGTACGACATGCACGCATACTTACAAAGCACGCCACACGCGCAAACACAGAAACGTTTGTGTATTTTTACGATTTTATGTTAGGATTTGATTCCCGATTTTTTTACAAATTATTTATTTCCGTCGCTGCAAATGAATGACATTATGAATAACATTTACCAGACCCAACATTACAAAATTGTTTTATTTAAACTTTAAATATGGCCAATAAAAGCAACTAGAAATATTTAATATGACGGACAATTTGGACAAATACGAATTTGTCCGTTTTATACGGATTTTGAAGGAATAAAGAGATCAAACGGAATTTGAAGGATTATAACGGAATTTTAACATTTTAGGAAATTTTTAGCGACGGCGAAAAAAAATTCATCGTGTAAATTTTGGAAAAAAAAAATTTTCGCCGTCTCGTAATTTCGCAATTTCGTAATTTTGCAATCTCAATATCGAAAACTACTCTGACGTCTGACAACACTGGCCGTCAGTAGCGCGCAAGCCGTTCTCGTTCTCGGCTTTGGCGGCTACTTGTGATATTATTATTATTATATTTGATGTTATTGTTCTCATTTTCAGATACATATTTACCAGACCCAACATTACAAAATTGTTATATTTCAACTTTAAATATGGCCAGTAAAAGCAACTATGAATATTTACGTTTTTCCTGTTTTAAAATCACATTCTCATATTGTGTACAAAATACATACGAGTATCATCGATTCCCGCGGCACTTTTATCACCGTAAGGTTAATAAGAAAACTAGTGAAAATATGTAGATATTCAGTTCCCTATGGCCCCCTTCCTCCTTTGTTTGCAGAACTTGCGATCTTTTTGAAAAGCCGCGCAACATTTTTTGCAACGGCGCGCAACATATACATACTAAGTATGATTTAAAAAATTCGTTATATGTGGGAATTCGTTATTACAAATTAATATTTTTTGGTCCCTTGGATTTCGTTATATCGCGATTCTACTGTACCTTGTTTTATAAAACAATATAAAATTTATACGGAATAACTGTATATTTGTGCAACTTTTTCTCTGCTGGTTCATTCCAAAAACATTACATGACAGTTGGTTTTTGTTATCGGTGTAAATAATTGTTATTTAACGTTTTTAATTCCTAACCACGATCGGATGGAATGAGTCCGCTAGTTAACGACACACATGAGACGTATTACGCCCAACCTTTAGAGACGTGGCTTTACGGGAGGCGAGTTCAGGTTGTGAGCATTTTATTTCTTCTTTATAATATCACATACGATATTCCCCAATGTGAACAAATTGCACGCTTAATGTATGGCAAACAGAGTTGCGAGGGTCTGTCCACGTACCTACAAGTGAAACTATACAGTGCAGCGCGCTTCATAATCAGCTGCAATCGGAGGTCCGGCAGAGAGCCGACGGAGACTACACCTTGCTCTGGATTATCTGGTGCGGTTCCGAGTAGAACACGTCGAAGTTCAGGTCCAGAAACAGCTCTTGCAGGAAGCGGCGCGCGCCCAGCCGGTAGGTGTTCTGCGCCACCAGCTTGCACACCTCCGAGTACAGGCACACGTTCTGGAAGACCTCCGGGTACTTCTGCTTGAGGCCGAGCAGCGCCTGGCGGGACTGCTTGTGCCAAATGGGGTTGCCCATGCGCTCCGAGTGCTGCAGCACCTCGCCCGCCACGCCCGCGCCGCCCTCCGACAGGGTCGAGTCCAGGCTGGTCGGGCTGCCGCAGGACGCCGCCGGACTCTCCATCCCTACACACACACACACACACATCAAGGTACACACACATCGAGGACGAGACACTAGGCAACTAGGATACGCAGCTCAACGCCTCTCACCTGCGAAGAAAGCCTCCCTCAGTTCCCAAGTCTTCCTGGAGTCCGGGGCCGGACGGAGGCGGGAGCAGCAGAGGCAAGAGAGCTGGTCGTGCTTCGAGAAGCGGTCCCGGGAGCGGGCGTTGGCCGTTCGGCCGGAAGACTTGCCGCCGACATTCGCACCCGCAGACAGGTCCGAGAAGCTGCTGTTGAAGTTGGAGTCGTCGTGCTTCTTGGCGTTGTCATGCGGCGCTATGCGTGCGGGAAATACGGCCAGATTAATACGATTAAGTTGTAAAGCGACAAGTAGCAGTTTGGAGAAGTAGGAAGTCACCTGGGTCGGCGTCGGCCGAGGGGAAGATGTCGAGCAGGCATCGCGGCATGCTGATGCCCATGTACGTGGGTCCGGCGCACGGGGGAGGCTCCGGCTGCGCGCCGCCGCTCGCGCTTGAGAGCTCCCGCACCGACTCTGTGTTCTCCTCCGAGCCCATCAGCAGGGGCTTCCAGTCCCGCTTGAAGAAGCTGCAACCCGACATGCCAGTATGATCCCCAACTGATTATTGTCTCAGAAGACGACAGTTACCTTTGTGTGTAAGGAAAATAGATTTTCATTGTGGTTAGAATGGGCCGATATTTACCTGGTCCGAGTACATGTCGCTTCGCATTTGCATTTGGAGCATCCGGAAAAGGTGGGAACACTTCTCGTTTCCGACTTGAGAAAGGAGCTCAGTTCATCGGCGGTACTTTCGGAATACGTAGTGCTGAAATCCACAAACAACACCCCAGTGAGTCCCCGTTCCGGAGGAATCAAGAAACCCTCACTCGGGAAATATATGCCAGGGAACTCAATATCCTAACTCATTGTCTAAAAACATCAATATCTGTTTACAAAATTTCTTCAAATTCAGTGTGAAATAGACAGGGTGTTATGCAGAAAAGAGCTAGTCTTAACTAGTAAACTAGTAGTACTAGTATAGTAGACGACATACAGTCAAACTCGGTTATAACGAGCACAGTTATAGCAAGATCTCGGATATAACGAGGAAACATTAGTCAAAATTTTGGTTTCGGTTTTCTCCATACATTTATTCATGGTTATAACGAGCAACTTCTCGGCTATAGCGAGCAAAAAGAAATCGCCTTCTTTAAATGTTGTAAATATTTGATTGGATGTTTTAAAACATTTTCGACCTTAAGCAATAAAATCCATCCGGGCAATTAGATCATTGCCACCGGGATCGGATTACGTTTATGACTCTGTGTACGAAATTGGTGTTGTCACCGACAATTAAAAAAAAGGTTTCACGCATATGGGCTTCAATTGCAAGCTTTGTCATGTCTGTAAGGACCTACTTTATTACACTAAATAACTAATTTTATAGTTTTTGAACGTCATGCTTGTTTCGGGGATATTTAGGATAGTTTCCATATTTTGTGTGTTCTATGCTTACTGTGGACATTGTATAGTAAACAATACGAGGTGTTTTGATGTTCGTGATGATTGATGGCAATTTGATGTTCGGCACTTCATAAATTGTATCCATTTATTTAAATCACAATTTTAATTATTTTTTTAATTGCTGATACCCACTAAACCACCTTGTGTGTCTTGTTGGTGGAGTTCTTTTTTAATTCATTTTTATTTGCCATCCGCTAACATTAATGAAAAAGTATGTTTCTATGGTGACCCCCAACATTCCTCAAAACAAAAAGTTTGTAATTGGAACAATACGATAATTTGCAAGTCATATATCAAGCTTTGTTTTTTTGATCCACTCACATTTTTATTAACAACCAACTAGTTTCGGCAACAACCTGTTACCCTCTTCAGGGTTTAATTTATGTCATAAATGTTGCCGAAACTAGTTGGTTGTCAATAAAAATGTGAATGGATCAAAAAAACAAAGTATTTTTATTTCTCAAAATAATATATCAATATGATCCACAAAGTTAATGCTTTCAATATTCAAAACAACATATCGCTCACTCCTTTCAAGAACGTCATAAATCAAAAAAATCGATATTTCAGGAGAACGTTTTTAAGTTTAAAAATATAATACATTGTATTAAAAATAAATATCATTCCACTTATTGAACTTTTTACTGTGCAACGAATCTTTTAAGTAAAACCTGAAGGTTTTTTCTACATTTGAAAAATATTTAATATATTTAAAAAAATAATTAAACAATACCTTTTCTTCAAAATGCAAAAACAACACTTTCTGTCCCGTAGCGGGTAAATATTAAGTTAAAAATATGCCTCTTTTGCTGGGGTATAGTACATTTTCTGGGCATTCCGAAAACATGTACAACTGAAAATTGTCGATTTTTGATTTATGACGTTCTTGAAAGGAGTGAGCGATATATCAAGCATTCATATTGCATTGTATTTCAACAACACAAACAAAAAAATCCGTGAGAAATGCTGATTTTCTTCTTATCACCCTTTACAATTTACCTTTTGCTCATAAAAATGTGAAAAACTAATATAAACATAAGAGACATATCGCTCACTCCTTTCATCTTCATCTTCAAACCCTTATCTGCACCCCAATGGTGCATAGGGCACTGCGTTATATAAACGCAGTGTTATCTTGATCGATAATACATGAAGGAAAGGTGATCAGCCCTCCGGTTCAGGCACCAGTCCAGAGTAGGTAATATTGAATAAATATTAGAGTGAAAAAACCACTTATATTTATTTGACCCCCCTGGGAATCGAACCCGGGACCTCCAGAACGGTAGCCGAGCATGCTGACTACAGAGGCGGACATACATATCGCTCACTCCTTTCAACAACGTCATAAATAAAAAATTGTCAATTTTCAGTTGTGCATGTTTTCGGAATGCCCAGAAAATGTACTATATCCCAGCAAAAGCGGCATATTTTTAACTTAATATTTACCCGCTACAGGGCAGATAGTGTTGTTTTTGCATTTTGAAGAAAAGGTATTGTTTAATTTTTTTTTAATATACTAAATATTTTTCAAATGGGTAAAAAACCTTCAGGTTTTACCTAGAAAGATCTGTTGCATAGTAAAAAGTTCAAAAAGTGGCTCGATATTTATTTTTAATACATTGTGTTATATTTTTAAACTTTAAAAATGTTCCCCTGAAAAATCAAGTTTTTTGATTTATGACGTTCTTGAAAGGAGTGAGCGATATGTATGTTAAGTGTATATGTTAAAAGTTTCACATTCTTACTATTGACGGATAATGCATGACTGACAACTGGTAAAAAATGGTATATTTTTTAATATTAAGAATTAGCATTAACATAGTTGTGAAATGAATTTGAGAGAATTGAGCAGAATTACCGTCTAAGTCGACTCAATGACCTTATAGTCACATAGCCGCAGAGGTCTCTTTGGCTCGGCGGAGAGCTCGCAATGTCGGAGCCACAATAGCCTGAAGACAGAAAACAAGCGCGTTAGTTACAAACAACAACACCATCTCTGGGCCACAAGCGCAAGCGGACTCACTGTGTGCCGATATTCTGCGCTGAGCGGACGGTCTTCTTCTGGCTATCGGCACCGCCACCCTCTTCATGGCCGACAGGCTGGACGAACTCGGTATCGGGCTCAGAGTCAGTATTCTGTCGCTGAAAGTTCAACCCGTTAGCAACTGTACAGTCATGTAAAGTAACGGAACGAGAGGCAGCATCATCCACGGACATACTTGTAGTTGTACTTGCCGAGCACCGAGTCGCAGCTGCTGACGCCCGAAGTGCTGGACTCGCTGTTGTTTCGGTTCCTACAAGTGAAGCCCCTCTGCCACAGCTTGGCGGTCGCATTCTCCGATATGGGGCCGATGGAGAACGTTCTCTCGTGAATGTTATCGGCGGAACCCTCTTCACTTTTCAACTTGTCCACGGTCTTGGATTCAGACAGCGATCTCTGGTGTTTTCTGGCTGCGGGATACGGCCTTTGAGGAAGCGTGTGACTCTTCAGTCTCCTTTCTGGCGGATCGGAGCTCTCGCTAACGGAGCGTACGTAGTCCGCGTCCAGTTTGTCCGACGCATCGCCTTCGCAGCTGTCGCAGCTCTCCTCAGTGAGGGAGTGCTCTACGGTTGCGGAGGTGACCAACGCTCGGTCGCCAGTCTCGGCACCCTTGTCCGGGGGGCGAGCACACTTGCCGTACAGTTGGCTTTCCGAAGCGGTTTTAGATAGACAGGGCTCTTCTCGAATTATCGGCCATCGCTCGTGCCTGTCGTGTCGAACACACAGCCAACCTGCAAAAACCACGCACCATTAAGGTAACTCCGTCTCGATAATAACGGACCCGACTTCCGGCCAGTAGAGTACTCACCCAAGGAATGCAAAATGTTTGCCCCTTCGTACGTACAGCCCATGAGTCCGAGAACGTAAAAAGCCGTTCCTCGGATGGAGTACACTTGGCTCGTCTGCGCGAGCTTCACAGCGTCCGAGAAAACATTACTGTCAGCATTTCCCAGCGACGACAGAAGCTCCACGCCGCCCGCCGAAGTGGCGGCGTGTCCGCAGGCCCACAAGGCGGACTTCAAATCCATGATTTCCTGGTCCGTGGAGCACGATCCTCTCTCGATGCACTGAAAGCAGAGAGCGCAACTCAGCGGAGGTGGACAGGGCGGCGCTGGCAGCGACAAGCCGCGCGGGCTGGTGCGGGGGGTACCTGCGCGAGGTGGTGCAGGTCGCCATGGCGCTCCAGCATGAGCTGCCCCTCCGGGTGCAGCACCAGTTGCGCGTACAGGTGCGGCGGCGGCGGCGCGTGCGCACGCGGAGGAGGCGGGCCCGAGCTGACGCGCCGCCGGTAGCGCCCGTCCTCGGCACGCTGCAGCAGAGTCAGGCACTCGTGGATCTCTCCTTCCACCAGTCGCGTGTACCTGTCGCATAACTTCAAATCAAATCATCCGCCAGTGCCATACGTACCATCACGCACACGGGAAGTAGTGTGACGGACCTGTAGTTGTAGTGCTCCACCCAGTAGCGAATCTGCCGCCGCACGTAGCCCGCCTCCACCAGGGCCTGAAAGCCGGGCGCCGTGCCGGAGAAGCGGATCCATAGCAGGTAGCCCTTGTCGCCCAGATCCTTGACGTGCGGCTTCATGGCCACCAGCTTGTTCAGGTACGCCTGCAAGGGGACGCTAGCGTGAGTAGGAGGTAGGAGTAGTAGGAACGCGCCGGGTGGCTTTGCGTACTCACGGGCACGTTGCAGGCCTCGTTGAGGGTGTCGAGCGCACACAGGGACACGGCCTTGGCGGGGTCCCGCGCCTGCCGACACAGCAGCTCCAGCAGCCAGCCGTCCACGTCGGCCAGCTGCGACGTCCGCGCAGCGCGCAAATCGCGGCAACGCGCCCGCAGCAGCACCAGCAAGAACTGCGTGGCGTACAGCCGCGACGCCTCCACCTTGCACTGCAGCGTCTGCGCCATGATCTGGCGCGGGTACGAGTCCAGCGTGTAGTCCAGGCAGGACACGGTCAGCTTCACGTAGCAGCTGTGGTGGGTGGTGGCGGCCAGACGCAGCAGGCTGCAAGTGGGAGAGTGGGATCAGAGCCGCTTCTCGCCGCCCGGCTCCCCGCAACGCCCGCACTACCTACCTGTCGTACAGGCCCGTCTCGTGGAACAGTACCAAGCCCTCGCGGCTGGAGCAGAGCCGGCCGATGAGCAGGAAGTACAGCTGGCACATGGTGGTGCTCATGTGCTGCGGACTGAACAGGCACTCGTGCGCGCTGCGGGACCCCGAGATAGCCAGCACCTGCTTGGCGATGTCCAGGAACAGCTCTTGGAGGAGGCGAAGCGCTTCGGCCTGCAATATTTGACTCGCTATACCGGGGCGTCCTCTTACAGAAGGATGGAGAGCCTCCGACTGCAGGAGGTGGCAATAATCCACTAGTTAACAAGCAGAAGACTGTCGTATTAACCTTTTACACGCGTCATGGATAAAACTATCCTCCTGTCACACGCGGCGCTCTATTTGCGTAATCTAAATTGCGACTTTAAACAATAACAACGTATACATTTCAACAACCCGTGTTAAATAAATCATCAACAGCATTATGAAATAGAAGGCGGCGCCATATGGACACTACACAAGTAGATGCATCACACATACATACCGTACTAAAGAGCCGTGCGCGGGTACCGCACAGACTGTCGCCTCCGTGAGCCGTTATAGTTATAATGACATAAATGACATAACGATTGCTATTTTAACTGTGACAAAGTTTAATACTTATTTTTATCACGATACTTTTGAAAACATTTGTCTACGCAAAGCGGCACATTACACTCGGCACACACAAATTTAGTTTGTTTTCTCATTTTCTTTATTTTAGAAGTGGCACAGTACTTTTTGAGAGGGTGGAATTTTAGCGGGTACGTGTTTATATGTCCTTGACGAGGATGCTCCAAGTAAATTACTACTCCATGTTATAGGACGGAGAATAGAGGGACATTTGGAAGTTTGCCAAGCTAATTTTATTTTTATTTCACAGTTTGAAACATGTGTGCATTTAATTCATAAAGATCTGTGGAAAGCAATTGTTCTGCACCATTTAACTGACTTCCTCATACTGCTCAAGTTGCTTAGCATCGTGTCAGCTTTGTCCACCAGCCCCATGTTTTTATTATAATCTAGTATACATTTTGCTTCCGCTCCTTTCAAAATCCGAGTCTATCGACTCTTACTGACATCCTGACATTTTAAATTTAAGAAGTAAAATGAAATATATGAATTTAAAAATCACGTAATCGTAATTATACTTTTTCTTGGCACTACATAAATCAGTTCACGAAAATTTATATAAATAAAACAAAAAAAGTATAAAACACAAAGTTCGATTCACTTTCTATAAATATTAAAATATCTTACTACATATAAGCATTTTATACTAAAAACATTCACCACATAATTACTGTTTGCATATTAAATCATGATTCACGTCCTTACTAAATTAAATCAACCTAACCCTTTCAGGACAACTGGTTACTGCTGCTAACCACAAATTTAAAATAAATTGCCTACAGGTTTCTAGTTAAAACCATAGTGCAATATGTGTTGCCTATGTAACAGAAGCATGTAACAGAGTTAAAAGCCTAGAATATACACCTAAAACAAAGAGCAATATTGTTAAAGACAAAAACGGAAACCTATTATTTGAAAATGAAAAGGTAGCTGAGCGATGGAAGGAATATCTAGAAGATCTGTACTGTGGAAATGATATCGAAGACGAAAGGATTTATTTGGAACCAGAAGAAGAAGTAGATCCCGATTGCAAAGGACCACCCTTGACAAGGGCTGAATTCGATTTTGCAGTGAAGGCCTTAACGGATAGGAAAGCAACTGGGATAGATGATATACCTGCTGAGGTTTTAAAGAATGTAGACGAACGGACGAAGACAGCACTATATAACATCATAAGTGAGTGCTATGAAAAGGGAAAATTGCCCAACGACTTCGTAAAGAGTAAGTCTATAACAATACCTAAAAAGGGAAATGCAGCAGACTGCAACAACTATAGAACCATAACACTTCTATCCCACGCATCCAAAGTGCTCCTGAACACTATAAAGGGCAGGTTGAAAAAGAAAGTGGAGGAACAGCTTGGAGAAGATCAGTTTGGTTTTAGAAGTGGAGTGGGAACACGAGAGGCAATTTTGGCACTGAGACAGATACTGGAAAGACGACTGGATGTGAATCTTATAACATACACGACCTTTATAGACTTAGAGAAGGCTTTTGATAGAGTGGATTGGTACCTCTTGTTTAAAGTCATGAAGAAAAGAGGAATTGATTGGAAGGACAGAAGAACCATCCTCAAATTGTACAAGGACCAATCCACTCTCATAGATATTAATGGTTCCTCAAAAGAAGCCAAGATAAGAAAAGATGTGAGACAGGGTTGTCCGCTGTCACCCTATCTATTCAATTTGTTCATAGAGGAAGCCATTGAAGAGTTGAAGGAAAAAACAAATGGAGTAAAAATAAACGGTCAACAAATACATTGTATAAGATTCGCTGATGACATCGCCCTGATAGCAGAAGACGAGAATGCTCTGGATAAGTTCCATTTGAAAATTAATGCCGCCAAAACAAAATCAATGATCGTTGAAAAAGAGAAATCTGACCTCCATCCAACAATACTTCTCGGAAATAGAGTAATTCAACAGTTGGATCAATTCTGTTATCTGGGTAGCACGCTAACATATAACAATAAATGTACCCTAGACATAAAAAAGAGGATAACGCTAGCCAAGCACACTTTTATGAAAAAGTACAGCCTCCTATCAAACAAACATTTAAAAATTGAAGTAAGAAAAGGATTCATAAAGGCTTTTGTTTGGAGTGTTTTGTTGTATGGGTGTGAAACCTGGACCATCCAAAAGTACGAAAAAGACCGGCTTGAAGCATTTGAGATGTGGGTTTGGAGGAAGATGACCAAAACATCATGGGTCGTAAGGAAGTCCAACGAAAAGGTGTTGCAGGACGTAAAAGAAAGAAGAGAGCTTTTAAATCATATTTTGAAGAGGAAGGCCAAGCTAATAGGGCACTCAATTAGACATAGCACCTTTCTTAGCAACATCTTCGAAGGAAGAATCTTGGGAAAACGAACAAGAGGCCGCCCAAGAACTTCATACTTCCAGGATTTGAAGCGGCTCATGGACGTCTCCTCCTATTCGCAGCTCAAGAGGATGGCGACTGACAGAGACAAGTGGCTGACACAACAAGGCGCTGCCTTTAGAAGATGATGATGATGTAACAGAAATAGTGCTTGTATGGATTTCATGTTGGTATCATTGTCTCGGAGCTTATTTCAGACTATTTATTGTGGCGATGTGCACATGTCGGGATATTTATAGGTTATATTTATCAATTTTGTGAGGTTATTGAACGAAATAAACAAAATGACAGGTGAGTTATAGTCATAATAATACTAAAAATGAGTAGTGTTATATATTACCTCATATTTTCAAGAATAAATGCTTTTATTTATACTTTATAAAACACGGTCTTTGTTGCTAACTGCCAGGCGCACGTGTATTTTAAATTTTGTTGAGGGATAAATATTGTATCGATCTGTGAGCACAACTTTCAGTAAAATTTTGTTTACACTACACTTATTTAATCCGATGGTTGCCACAGACGAGATATCTCGGCAAATGGCGGAGTGCCCGTATTGCCAGAGACGAGATATCTCGTAAGTACTTTTGATGACGTATTACTCCGCAGTTTTAACTCATATTGTATCACTTTCAGCTGACAGTTCACAGATGTCATTAGGGCTACCACTCAAACCACTTGAAATATTGATTATTTTAATCGATTGTTTTGAACGCCAGGGGTTTTTATTTTGCTAAATTTTTTTGTGTTTTTCTTATTATTTTAAAATATTATTATGAAAATATTTGTTTATTTATACCTTTCGCGTTATATTTACTCCGATTTTATCAGTGTTTTGCTAGTGATATTGGTTTCTTTTCACAACTTTTTAGTAAATAAATTATTTCTTTGTGCTAAGTTCTTTGTTCTTCTTCGTGCTAAGTGAAAAAGAACAACCCGGTACTTCTCATGGCAGAAAACGGAAGGCAGAATTTCTATCGCGACTTACAGAAAGACATTTTTTGGAAAAACTACCACGGACCGAAAAAAATCATCCCCGACTGCGAAGTGTATTGTGTGTACTAGCAAAAAACTAAGAAAAGAGTCTAGTTATAGGTGTAAACAATGCAGATGGCTCTTTGTGTTATACCGTGCTTTGAGAAGTACCACACAATGGAAAATTACTAATTTATCACATTTCTAACTAAACTTCATTCTAAGATACCTGATAAATAATAGTTGAGTGTTAATATTAAATTTACTATTTTTTTACATTTCAAACTATATTCCATTGATAAATAATAGTTTTGTGTTAATATTAAATTTAATAAAAACTTGCGTGTGCGACTCAGTGTGACAACCCTGTCTGAGATGAAAATTTGAAACTGGTTCAACTTCAAGAATAAAACTCTAACAATCGATGCGGGATATAATACAATATTTGGTAAGTAAATTATAATTTAATAAAAACAACAAAAAAAAATTTCTTTAGACAACTTTTTTTTTCAAAAAAATACTTGGCCTGATAAGCACTGCGGCGTAATTTATTTGCGGCTATGAAAAGGTTAATAATTTCTAGAAATAAAAATATGTTAAGTAAAAAATATTTTTTATTCTGTCCTCAAAGGGTTAATAAGATTAATGATAATTGTTCACATTCACAAAATAAAGAATACTTGTGTTTCAAGTCAGTGCAGGCCACCGCTTATAGGCTCGCTACGGCGCGGGAACATTTAATCAGAATTAGGGCTTGTCTTTAAAGTGTCGTCTGATTGGCTGGGAACCTTACTTTTATGAGTGATGCCAAAAGATGTCAGTAGTGTGATTCACGATTTTTTAGAGTATAAGTTTTGCCACCGGTCAGTATATTTTCATTAAAATATGGCAGGAGAAATTTTACGTTCTCCTATATGAGTCGCCCACAGCCGTCGGGTTAATAGTAACGCTCTCAGCCGATTCCAAGAAAACTAGTGTCTTCTATTTTGTTTTCTAGCCAAATAAACCTTTTATTTAGCGAGATGTGTCTTGTACCTGCTGAACCTGCAGGAGGTAGGTGACCAGGTGCAGCGCCGCCATCGCCTGGTCCCGAGTGTTGAGGGGGCCGGCCAGCAGCAGGTCCGAGTGGGAGAAGCGGTTGGAGGACGGGCGCAAGTAGTGCACCAGCCGCCGCACCAGCGCCGCCTGCTCCACGCCCCACACGCCGCTCTGGATACACACATCTCCGTATATTTCAACCCTTCCCTCCCACTTACCATATGATACAATTACATATAGCCTTTCAACTGCCTACACCATATTGCCACATCTCGAGTGATGTGCTGACGCGGTCGCGGCAGGTAAAAGGCTACGTTAGGAATCAATTACAAACCTTTAAAATAACCCCTATAATACTCCAATCCCAATCGAAACCGGCAATATTCTGGAGAACGTGAGAATCTCTAATTAAATTATCAGTATCTTTAAGATTTTCCCACAGATTCAATATCTTTTTGTTCTTCACCACTTTGCCGACCGCGGCACTAGTCCGAGCGCCGACACTTTTACTTTTCACTAAGACGCCTCGGTTCTTGTTGGGCGGCTCCTGGGCGCGGTCGTCCTGCGGCGGGCGCGCGGCGGGAGGCGGACACGCGGCGGCGGGCGCCTCGGAGCGGCAGCAGGCCAGCACGTGGTCCAGGAAGAGGCTGCAGGAGGCGGGGCGCGACTTGAGCAGCGCGTTGAGGTTCTGCAGCGCGGCCACGGCGGCCAGCGCGGGCGGGTGGCCGGCGGAGGCGCGCGCCAGCAGCGAGGGCAGCGCGGGCGACATGTTGCACGTGTCGGGCGGCAGCAGCGCGTGCACCGAGTGCAGCAGCTGCCCCAGCAGCACCGTGGCGCGCACCGAGATGAACGTGTCGCTCGTCACCGCCACCTCCACCAGCGCCTCCAGCAGACCCACCTGCTCGACAAGACACGCATGAGCCGTGAGCCCGATGAGACTACTACCTGCATTAGCGGGCGAGGACGTACCTCCAGGAAGCAGTACAAGAGCAGCGCCAGGTGCAGCTCCATGAGGTCGGGTCCCGTGGCCGCCAGGTGAGGGAGGATAGACTTGCCCTCGGCAGCCACAAACCCCTCGCTGAGTCGCCACGAATCCTGCATAATGGTTGCCAATGAGAAACCAGGCGTTGGTCAGTGATAGTGGGCAGTGACAATGATCGGGCTCGGCGCGAGCGCGGTACCTGGAAGTCGGAAGGGTCCACAGCGGCCAGCGCGACGGAGAGTTCATCGGTCCACTCCGGCTGCGGCAGTCCCAACAGCTCGTACAGTAAATCCAATATGGCTTTCTGAAATGAGGATCGTATACTTACATCCGACAACTATTTGCTATGCATTCTATACATTGACCGAGTTAGTCAATTTTCAATGTTAGTGGCCTGAGCATGACAGTTGTAAATAACTGATACTTGTTGAGTATCGCGTTTGTGTATTATGTGAGTAAAATTTTGTGTGTCGTTTCGTGTATTTTGTACGTAAAACTGGGTGTTGTTTCCTTACTTTGTGCATAAAACCGTGTTTATATTTAGGAGCACAGAAAAATGGATCGCTCGTTGAATGAAGACGAAATCACTCACTTTAATGACAAACTACTCACAACTCCCAATCTTCTCCATCGTCCCAATGTTATTTTCAAAAACATATTCTACCCATTTGAGAATGTTTGTATCAACATTCAGTGGTTGATAACTTCCGTAAAAAGGTAATATTTCATATCAAACTGATGATATTTATTGGAAATGTAATGTTTTTTATGTTGATAAAAATACTTTTATAAAAAAGAACTCACTCCACGGAACATAACTTTTTACTACTGTGGAGGTTAACAGACTTCATCTATGTTCCGAGACCCATCTTCTTATAAAAGGTGGACATGTCAAAAAGCGAGCATTTATTTCTGTTATTGTATGTCAATAACAAAATGGTTTGACCTTTTCTGCACTTCTACAAATGAATTGACCGAATAAAAAAGTACACATATATATTTTTTTTAAACCCCAACCCATTAATTACTTTTTTAATTAATGTTTTACTTAGTAAATACCACTATTTCTTAAAATCTACTGTGACACGTGTTTCGATGCATTCCGCATCATTTTCAAACACCGTATGTGAAGCTAATTCTAAATTTTTGAGTTGGGTCCTTGGGACGTTGAAGGTTGAAGAGGAGGTAGTAGCTGTTTCTTATTTTTATTTATTAATTTAATTTTTAATTTGTTATTTTTATTTCTTATCAGAGGGAACATAGACAAAAGGGTTTATTGGATAACAAGACTGAGAAAAACACAATCAGGTATGACGAATACTTGAAAGTGGTCAGGTTGTCAGGTAGAAGTCGAAATAATCGGCGGGTTTGTATTGAAATAACGTGGAAGAGGCGAAGGCTGTTTGAGAAGACAGAGTGGTGTGGTGTTCTATTCTCTCTGCCTACCCCTACGGGAAGCGGAGTGGTGGTTAGTTAGTGTAGATTGTTACTAGTGAGAATCTGTACTGTGTGCATTATGAAAATATTAAAATATTTTCAGATAAAATATAAATATATAAACCCCTGTAATTATTTATGAGAAAATGTTTACCATCTACATACTACATCGGTCATCGGTCCCGAGTTTCAGTGTCTGTACATAGTCAGAGCGTTTCATGTCCTAATATTTATTTTAATAGTGTACAAAAGAATAAATGCATCAGAAAAATTATATATTATTTAACGTTTTTGGATGAATGTGTTTAGATATTAGTTTACAATGATATTCTTAAAAACTTTTTAAATTAAATTTAAATAAATTGTATTACAATTTATCTAAACCCATATCAAAATAAATATAAATAATTTGAATACTTTGAACATACTGTGAACATAACTATGAACCTTGTATTTAAGTACTCGGGACATTATAATAATGAAAAATCAAATAACATTTATTTTAAAGTGAGGTAGTATTTATTAAAAATTGGCGCGATATGAAATATCTTTTATGTTATTATTAATTATTGTCTTACGACGAGTAAAAGGTAAAATAAGTTATGCATTTGAAAATAATAAGTAACTTACTGAACTTTTTTATATTTTTGGTTGGACGTGCATCAGCGTGAATCTAATGCAACGGTGTTAGAAATAGACTGACACAAATATTGTATCGCTGTCCGCAAACAATATCCCCTCCTATTGTATAAACGACATACCTACCTAGGCTAGTGTCGGTTCTAGTTGATTGACGTAAATTTCAACGCTCTTGGTTACGTTGGTAGATTTTACCGAAGAATTCATTCACTGTTTGAATTTAAACAGCAGAAAATTAAGTTGGCGCTGTTGAATGTTTGGCCTTAATGTCCACCTCCTTTTGTACGCCATACGCATTACACTCGAGATAAACGACTTAATTTACCACATCCGGCATTGAAAGGAATAGAGCAGGGGTGTGATTAATATATACAAATACTTATTTATTTAGTTATGTTATTGTTGATCAACCCTGACACGTAAATGTATCTTTTTTAATAATATCACAGCTTTACACAACTTATTTTTAGCGGAAGAAAAAGGTTTAATATGCTTTATTTTTCTCGTTTCTGTTTAAGTATTTTTGTAACTTAAAGTTTTGTAATATTACAACAATTGTAAGATGTAAATGATCCATAATTCTAAATTTTAACTTATATTATCAATAATGGAAAAAATAAATAATGAAAATAGAAAAATTTTGCACAACCCTGAAAGAATCCCTAACACACTGTCCAAAATGTATCTGATACAGTAAAAGCTCAATATAACGGACCTATATTTAACGAACTTCAGATATAACAGACAAAAATTCCAGGTAGATGAAGGTGACTATGGGTTCATACCCATAGTCATCATTGACTGGAAGTGAAATAGCAGATGAAGTTACGAAACTAAAAAATGAGGATGAAAGTTGGGATAGTGAAGAAGAAACAATACTGCCAAAAATGAAGTGGTCAGATGGCATCTCGACGATCTAATAAGATTTATTGACTATTTTGAAAGCAGGATTACCGAAAGCAAAGCACGATGAGTGTCCCAAGACATTAAATAAAATGTTGTTTCTTTTGTGCTATTTATGTATATTAAGTGTATATAAGTTTTGATTTATTTATTTTTAATCTACATTTACATCGCAAGACAAAAAAAATTACGAGTTTACGTGCTCCCGCACCCCTTGACTTCACTGAACCTTTTTTCTAAGAAATCCTTTATCGATACCTCTTTCTTTTGTTCGATAAATTAAGGACACTATGTGTCACCTTTCTACGATATTTACATTTTAAAATGTCTCAACAGTCTTGTTTTACCTGCGTTTGAGTGAACATAACTCAACAATCATGGAAAGTGCAAAGAAAATGTCGATTGCGATAAAATCCAAAATAATCACAATAATAATCAGTCCAGACGGCAGAAAGATAGATTGATAAAAACCTGGGGAAAGATACCATCCGTCATGCGTCACTCGAACCGTTTAACATTCACCCTACATCATGATTTAAGGGTGCATGACAGCGTACGGTTTGGGACCTCTAAATTTTGTACAGGGTACAATGAATGCCATCCAGTACAAAAAAGTGTTGAAAAACCATCTTATTCCAACAATCGAGGACATTACGCAGTATACCGCGGACCCGATTTTTCAGGACGATTCTGCGCCGTGCCATAGAGCCCGCACTGTGAGTACAAATATTTATTTTTTAAACGCATTTTGTGACCACTTGATAAATAATTTATTGTTTTTTTTTACAGATCAATGAATTCAATGATAAAATTGGCTTAAAATCGTTGACGTGGCCCGGGAATAGTCCTGATTTGAACCCGATAGAAAATTTATGGGCGATTATGAAAAAAAAAGTCGGGAAAAAAAATAAAAAAACATTGAGGAATTAAAAAAAAAAACTTGATTCAAGTTTGGGAAGAAGAAATAACATCAGAAATTTTAGATTCGCTTTACGCTTCGTTAAATAATAGAATTTTACATGTTATAAAAAATAAATTTGAATTCACTAAGTATTAAATAGTTTTAAATGTTATGAATATGTTTAAATGTAAAATATCTTAAAATAAAGTGATAAGAACCTACTTCTTAAATATGAATTAAAAAAATAACATGTCTTTTATTATTTCATCACTTACACTTGAACATAAATGAACTGTTATGGGTCTCTAAGGTTCTGGTAATCTGATACGTGATATACATATAATGGCAATTTCTAAGTACAATTCATGAGTAAGACTTTTATTTTAACCTTGAAGTAACGAGTAGTCATCACATATGTCAAACAATACAAAAAAAACTGATTAAATATCAAGAATAATTCATTATATTATATTATATCGCTCACTCCTTTCAAAAACGTCATAAATCAAAAATCGTCAATTTTCAGTTGTGCATGTTATCAGAATGCCCAGAAAATGTACTATATCCCAGCAAAAGAGGCATATTTTTAACTTAATATTTACCCGCTACAGCCCTGTAGCGCTCTGCCCAGAAAATGTTTTTTTTTGTAATTTGAAGAAAATGTATTGTTTAATTATTTTTATAAATAAATTAAATAATTTTCAAATGTAGAAAAAACCTTCAGGTTTTACCTAAAAAGATCTGTTGCACAGTAAAAAGTTCAATTAGTGGCTTGATATTTATTTTTAATACATTGTGTTATATTTTTAAACTTTAAAATCGTTCTCCCGAAATATCAAGTATTTTGATTTATGACGTTCTTGAAAGGAGTGAGCGATATGTCAATTTTTGTCTTTTTTGAGGGCTCGTAATTTTCTTTCTCCTGTGTTGTATGTAACATACTTTCAGTTTCAACGGACACCCCCTCCCCCCAATTAGTCTATTATCTTCATCTTCAAACCCTCATCCGCACCCGATGGTGCATAGGGCACTGCATCGTATAAATGCAGTGTTACCTGGATCACATTAAGGAAAGGTGATCCGCTTTCCGCTTTAGTAACCGGTCCAGGGTAGTAATGAATAAATATTAGAGTGAAAAAATCACTAATATTTATTTGACCCCCCCCTGGGTATCGAACCCGGGACCTCCAGTAAGGTAGCCGAGCGCGCTAACCACTACACTATGGAGGCAGTCTATTACATTGATGTTTTACTGTACTTTTATAAATCATGACATCAGATCCAACGGATTTATTGATCCATTATTTCTCGCTTAAATACCAAATGCCGATTTATCAGATTTTGGTAACCAAAGGGTTATATTTAGTAACTAAAATACTTTTATTATTATTACAACTATTATTTTTACTATTAAATTGTTATAACATTTTTCAGCTTAATATTGCCCTGAAAAAAAACCTAAAGTGATTTTAAAATTGGAAGTAAAATATATTGACTTGTCAAAAATGACTAACTGCATTGATGTTAATTTTCTTGCCAAGCAAAAGTGACCAAGTGACAGCAGGACATTTTTGCTTGTAGTAACAATTTTCAATGTCATGAAGTTAGTAAACCACCTAACCTCGGGTTATTTTCTGAGTGAATTCTGTAGAAAAAACAGATTTTTTTTGCCACAATAGGTGCTTTTAGGCCGGAACTGATGTACTCTTTTGTTAGGATGTTCCTTCTCTCTGTCTCGCATCAACTATTTTTGGGTTTAGCGCAATGGTGCGGAAAAAAGGCGCGTATCACATACATTCGTATGTGTAGGGAGGTTATAGTTCTGTATGAAACATTTGACATTTAAACTTTTGTCTGTAAACAAGGTGACTAAATTGGAAGTAAAATGGGCAAGTAGAGGTAAATTATAGGTGGAAATGTGGAAAAATCAAGAAAGAGAGATCCATATAATGTACATGAATCAAGATTTGACAATATGTCCCATCTCAAATCTTCTTCTAACCCTTATCCGCACCCAATGGTGCATAGGGCACCGCATCCTGTTGATGCGGTGATATCTTGACTCCTGCGCTTCAGGGACCAGTCCAGGGTAATATGAAATAAATATTATAGTGTAAAATCACTAATATTTATTTTCAACCCCCCCTGGGAATTGAACCCGGGACCTCCAGCACGGTAGCTAAACACGCTTACCATTACACCACGGAGGCAGACACAGATCTCAAATCACTTGCCAAAACAAAACGAAAAACCAGATAAAAATTAAGGCAACAAAATTGTTTCATGGCTGCAAATTAAATGCTTGCGATATGAGCACACCAGACCAGGAAAAATTATATTGCTCATTTCTTGATGTAAATTAATCAAATAAAATGCTTTGAATTAACGTTTTGTATCTGTCACTAATTTTTCAAATCTCATTCTAAGAATCAAAAGTGATTCTCTGCATTTTTCCTAGATAAATGCGTGGAAAAAGTAACCGCAGACCAACTGCTTTGAGTAATTTTAAAAACTTTAGGAGAAGGGTGGTCAATCCGCGGCCCGCTGGGAGTCTACTTGGGCCAGCAGAGCATATCACACATTTTTCTTTCTTTACATAAAACCACCAAAGGGAACATTCTATCGTGCGTAGTTTGTATCATATCCCGTATATGGAAGTATCTCTGTCAATTTTTTATTTTACAAAACATATTTGGACAAGGAGAAATATCCTGCATTTTACAAACGTGCTCTATCAAGGATTCTCTTATTTGGAAACACTTTCACGTTTGAAGAGCTTTTTAGTCGAACAAAGCACATTAAATCTCAAATGAGAACAACAATCATTGATGAGCAATTGGAAAATTGTTTGCATGTAACAACAACATCTATCGTTATCAACATTGATGCACTTAGTTCTGACAAACAAAATCACTTTTCACTAAAATTTTGTATGTTTTTTAAACTTTTTTATTATTATTTTTTGTATTGCCTAACTCTTATGTAATAAATATGTTTGATTCTCATTTTTTATATATCTACTTGTAAAACAATGTACATATTTCTTGTTTGCTTTGAATAATCAAAGAAATTTTGTTTTTCGGCCAGGTACGAAATATCTTTTCTAAAATTTGGCCTGGCTGCTGAAAAGGTTGGCGAACCGTGCTTTAGGATGAAAAATTTCTAAAATATTATTTCCCTATTTCAATATAAATAAACACCTTTTTACACAAAAATAATCACAATCGTGAATAGATTATTTCTTTGTTTTTAATTGACGACAAAAGTGTAAAAACCGTTAAATGGCCATCCTGAACATTTTATGCTAATAATCTAAATAAAATTCATACCAAGAGATCCAAAAAATACTCAGTAAATTTTGACTTAAAGATGTTTATTGATGAACTAAAAATATCAAACAACGGCCCGTAATTATTGCCATATCTTAGAATTCTCGGAATAGGAGAGAACACACGGTAGTTGGTTTTCGAACGGCTACACTAAATGTGTTGTCGTATTTTATTGTCGGGTCGGTATTTTAAAATTGATGAGTGATAGTAACTCCAATCGTATTATTGAATATTTTAAATAGAAATTGAGTACTGAAGCACTAATAAAAAAAGAAGGTACTCATTTTGTAGGTTGTTGATAATTGTTTGTATTATGTATGTATGTAATTTTATTTGAAATAAATGTGGTTTTTAAAATAATACAATAATTTTAGATTTTTATGTGGAAAAATCATATATTTACAAATTGACAGTAAAATTATGAAAAAAATTATTTTGGTTAGAAATTAAAAATGGATAGATTTTACCACAAAGTGACTGCCAAATCATTTTAATATATAATCCCTTATATGGTATTGAATTATTTTGTTAATTAGTAACCCCGAAAGCCCTGGTATCCAAAGTTTTAAGATTTTTTTGGGTTTACCCGAGAACCCGAGTAAAGCTTCTTTTGAAAGTGAATAAATGTGTGGAGAAAATTGTAAACTATATATCCGAGATGTTGCTATTTCCGTGACTCTAATAACCAAGTAACTAACTGGAATCTTGGTGGAAGAGGGAAAGTGAATTGAAGATACTTAGAGCACAATTCCCAAGATTGTGTAATTTTTCACATAAATACTGAATCAGGATATAATTGCTTTCCATTTGCATCTTTACCGTTCCTCAACGGATTTCATCATTTAACCTCTAGTCCACGCAACTTCTAGTCATGTTTCAAAACACAACGCTTAATTGATCATTTTCTAACAACTTAAACTAACTAACTAACTAACCATCACGCCGCTTCTCCGCAGGGGTAGGCAGAGAGAATAGAGCGCCACACCACTCTGTCCTTGCAAACATTCTTCGCCTTTTCCACGTTAATGCATCTCCTCATACATACCCGCCGATTGTTACGACTCCTAACCTGACCACTTTCAAGTATTTGGCATACCTGATCGTGCCATGTTTTTCTCGGTCTTCCTCTGCTTCTTTTCCCGCTAACATTCGCCTCATAAATTTGTTTTACCGTTCTTTCCTAACAACTCTTTCTAACAACTTGAAATATATTAATAAAAAAAAACTGATTTGTGACAACAATACATTGAAAGTTCAACTTTCTCTCGCAGTTCTCCTGATTCTCTACATTCCAAATTGAATGGAAATATTAATTAATCCTATATTCTTAAAACTTAACAAAACACTGTTTCTAAATCAATTTCTTTATAGTAACCTTAAAAAGAGCGCATGTTCTATTCGGAAATATAATTATTGAAATTCTAAACACCATTACGGAAATTCTTAACATCATTTAAAATTCTATAGGCAGGTTTTTATGAAATAATGCAAAAACAAATAATTAAAATATTATGTTTTTCACTTTGATAAGCAAAATTTCTTAACGTGTGTAAAATACATATATTTAACCTTTCCAGGAGAATGATCAAATATACGACAAATACAAAACATGATTTATGTCAAAATTGCCAATGTTGCAATGAATCATGTTTACTGGTGTAAATGTTTTTTTTATTCAAGAGAATATAGTGCTCATAGCATCGATTATGATATAAATTATAAAGAGTAAAAGAAAATAATTAAAAAAAAATTCACTCCTGGACAGGTTAAAATTACTTGCAAAAATACATTATTACAGATTTCATCAGAATTTTATTTCACAATGTAATGGTTCCAAAACCTTGTTACACAACAATAAAAAAAGATGCTTTTTTCAATAAATAATTATTTTATTCAACTTCTTATTTATGGTTTGTAACAATAATGCATTGAAAGTTCAACTTTATCTTTAGGTTTTCTAGATGCTTTCGGATTTCAAATTGTAATCAATTGTATATTCTCTAAATTTTTAACTAAAACGATGCTCTAAAATATTTTTATTTAAAAAAAACAACTTAATTATTAAAAAACTAACACAATAATACATTGAAAGGTCAATAGTATTTCATAGCACGTGTCGTGTGCAGATTATAAATCCAGTCAATAATTGCTGGTAGTTAAATTCAACAATTATACTCATGTCACACATTACAACAATCTAGATAATTGGGTATGTGCTAAATAATATTGTTACAAATACATACAATTGCAACGTAATATGAAATTTAATGAAAATGCACAATATTCTAGATCATTTTGATTCATTTCAATAAAAAGTACTTTTAATTGTTACAACCTATCTAACTATTTAGATTGGAAAAGTAATTATAAGAAAGTTGGGTACCTGAATGGTTTGATGAAATGTAGATTCCTCCTTTTTGTATGAGAATCCTTTTTCTTGTGTTCTTTAATCCTGTTGAAATGTCAGGTGTGCTTTTCTTCCAAATAAATTCCATCTTCTTTTGTTCACTTCATACATTGGTACAATGTAAATTAAAATAAAATAATAGCGAGTTCAGGTTAATTATTCAGTAACTGATTCCATCCAAGGAAATATAAAACTGTAAGGGGCAGAATCAAGTGTGCCAATTCTTATATAGTTTCAGACAAGCAACATGATATTAGTTACAGGTACACACTGTAATACTACCAACCAAAGAAATACTTATTAATAATAATTATTTTTGATTAAGTACTGGGGTTAAAAACACACCAAGTACTTAAATGAACATAATTATTTTTTAAATTTTATTTTAATTAAGTTTGTTTATAAGGAACAAACAATTTTTTTTTTTTTAGATGGAGCAATATTAGTTTTCTTCAGTACAATGTAATTTCTTAATTTGATTACAAAATTTATATATAACCCTTATCCGCATCTAATGGTGCATAGGGCACTGCATCAAATTGACGCAGTGTTATCTTGATCATTACTTACATGAAGGCAAGGTGATCACTCTTGCGCTTCAGGAACCAGTCCAGAGTAATATTAAATAAATATTAGTGTTAAATCACTAATATTTATTTTCACCCCCCCCCCTGGGAATCGAACCCGGGACCTCTAGCATGATAGCTAAACACGCTGACCATTACACCACGGAGGCGGACATACGTTGATTACAAAAAAAAACCTAAAATGTTTTATGTAAATATAATTTTTTTTTCAATTTTGAATATTTTTTTATTTTTAAATAGTCAGTTACTAGATGTCCTGAACTTATTATGTTATTTTAATTTAAATAATAGCAATACATGGACACCTACAGCGCACAATCTGACACTCTACCGTTTAGTAGATAACGAGACTCACCCTGACTTCCAGTTGGTTAAGGTACAAAACGTCCACGATAGCCCTGAGTCCCGATTGGTTCAAGGGATCGCAGAAGTGCAAGAGGCCGGGCCAACTGCGCAGCACGGAGAGTAGTGACAGACGGCTGCAAGTGAACCTCATTTCTCTTTCGTCTCTGCAACGTCCCAACAAGTGTCTGATTCAGCTTATCATTGGTTGGGGTTTAAGGATTATTGTAAATTGTTACATCCTCAATGGACTGAATATGGAAACATTTTTAGATCAGCCAAGGTAAAGTTAGGTGGTAAAACCTTGTTGTAATAAGAAATACCTGTTTTTATCCATCCATCCGTGGCGATAATGGAAGTCACAATAGGGAGCGGCCAGGCATCGCAGATCCACGCGTGCCGGGACGCGCGTGGCCGGCCGGTTCAGGAGGTGGAGCAGAACGCCGCACAGGGACTCGGCGATCCGTGGAGTCTGGCAGTCCAGAATGGCTCGGGTGATGGCCGCCACCCCGCCCGTTTCCATGAAGAGAGTCGGGTTTAAAACTCCTATAGAATAAAGATATTCACAGCCATATCTGCCAGTTGGCCCTGACCTCTTTTCCTCGGGGGATCAAACCACTCGGCTCATTAAAGGATCTTAGTTTTAGCTTTTCCAATAATGAGTTCATTACTCGGGTCTGTGTTTTTCCCCATAAAATATAAGATGTATTGTTGACGCATAGGAGACTGTATAAGACCGAGTTCAAGGTGAATTATGTTGAATTAATGCCATATAGGAAAGGAAATGGAAAGGGGACAGTATATAGGAAAAGGATAATAGCTGGAGAGCTCGGGGCATACCCGCACTCGCACTAGCTTGTACAAGTTCCTCGAGGTCATATTAATACTTACCAAAAAAAAAAAAACATATTATCTAATACCATATTATTAAAAACTTTATTTTTTGTATGAAAAAAAAAACTATAAAAAAATATACTAGGTCTGAGTAGGTTTATTCTTCTTCTTTTCGCCCTTATTCATACCCAATGGTGCATAGGGGTCTGCATCAGAGTGACACAATGTTAAGTTTAGTGTAATTACATGAAGGCGAAGAGATCAATCCTGCGCTGTAAATATCATTCCATGGTGCTTTCAAATAAATATTAGAGCAAACAATCGCGCATATTCTGACCTAATTCGCAGAGCACAGCGAGGCAGGCACGCATGAGGCGATCCTTGTCTTCGGGCGCGGCCGTGGGGACGGCCAGCAGGGCGCGCGCGAGGGCGGGCTCCATGCGCGCGGCGCCCAGGCGTAGCGCGCGCCGCACCAGGCGCAGCGCCTGCACGCGCTCCATCTCGTTGCGCAGCACCACATCCATGCATCTGCACAATACAACGGGCTCCGATACAGTACAACGGGACCACACCCAACTGACATCATCTTGCTCCCAGCCACAATAATACACGCCACCTACCTCGTCACCAAATACGGAAGCCTCAGACAGTTGAATGCGATAACATCGGCTTCTGTGCGAAGAACATACCGTACCGCACGCAATGTTCCTGCGCGAACTTGCGTCGATTCGTGCACAAGACTGATTCGCAAGCTGCAACAAATAACAAATCTCGATTGATGAAACGTATATATAATTAGGCCCCAGACCTAGGAAAGATTGCCCGTACCAAATTGAGTGTACATTGAAAAGATCTACTGAAATAAAACAACCGCGACATGACCGGGGCTGAAGGCATTCTGTCAGGAAAGGGTCAATATAAGTATTGAACGTTAGAACCGAGTCGCTATCCAGCATAAACAATGTGGGACGGGTTTAAGTTTGCAGATAAATGATTTAGGGGTTTGTTTAAGAGTCTAATTACCAGCACAACAGTTCTTCAGTTGTGAAACCGAGCGCTTCTCCGTCATCATCCATAGATAGCAGTTTCACCAATGCATTTAGGTAAGATAATCTCTTAGCATCGGATACGGAGCTGTTAGGCGGGTTTCTATTACTGGGCGTATCATCGCTAAAGGTCGGTGAGCCGTCAGCGGAAGTGGCTCCATAGAACAGGCCGGTTCGCGAACAGAGCCCTCGTAGGATGTCGCAGGTGTTTTGCTTAGGGGTTTTGTTGCTGTCTAACTGGTATAAATCTTCTTCCATATGCAGACGGGCTGAAACAAAAGTAATTAAAGAAAATTATTAGCGAGTATAAATTGAACCCTTTCCTTGTATTTGGACTACACAATTGTGAGAGTTTTATTTTTATTTTTATTTTATTTATTTATTTTTTATTGGAAGGAAGAACAACAGCTACAATATATGATACATACAGAATACAAAAAATAAAATCATGAGTACCAATTATAGTTCTTCACAACTATGCATAAGAGAGGTCTATATAAAGGAAGAGACATGAGACAAGGATGGGATAAAGAGAAAAGGAGATGGCAGTGATAGGAAAAGAAGAAAATGAAAGGACAGGGAATAGAATTATTTTTTAGGTTTATAAGATTTCGAACAATTTAGCTTTAAATTTTGAAAGATCGGAGTAGAACATATCAAGGTGGGTACAACATTCATTAAATTTCCCACAACTTCGATAAATAAAGGAATTTTTTTAATAGTTCTTTGATGGTGCTGGATTATAAAAGGTATGACTATGTCTATAGATTCTCATTGGACAGTGAAAAGGTATCTGCTCAAGAAGATAGGGGCTCTCAGTTATACTATTTATAACTTTATACAAAAAACATAAATCTGATATATTCCTACGTTTACTAAGTGAAGATAATTTATGGAAGGCTGAAGATTCTTCGTAAGAGTTGAAACTTAAATGAAGCTTACCATCCAACATTTTTAGAAATTTATTTTGAATACGATCAAGTTGAGCTATATATATAGCGTACTGAGGGTTCCAAACGACTGAGGCGAATTCCAGGTGACTACCAACATAAGCATTATATAAAGTTACAAGAGAGGATGTATTTTTAAATGGTTTAGTGGTTCGAAAAATAAAACCTAAGTTTCTGTAGGCCTTATTAACGCAGGCTTCAATATGTGAAGAAAACAAAAGTTTCTCGTCCATTATGACACCGAGGTCTCTTAATTCAGTTTTCCTCGTCAGCCGACTATTGTTAATTTCATAATCAAACATAATTTTTTTTTTCTTGTGAATGTAATGCTAAAACCTTTATTGACATTTAGAGGCAGCTGATTAAGATTACAATAAGACACTAGATTATCGAGATCGTTTTGCAACATGGAACAATCGTCTATAGACTTGACTCGTATAAATAACTTGGTATCGTCAGCAAACATGAGAAAATTTTGTTTGAATCTCTTTTGAATGTTAAAAGGTAAGGAATATTTATTATGCAGCACAGTCACATGTGTCACATGGTAGTTATGGCAAATTAAAAGCTGTTTGATGATTTTTGTGCGTATGTTTAGAAAGCTAATTACTCCATATATATATAAATTATGAAGGAATGTAACAAGTTGGATTACTAATTAGAAAATAAATACAGTTGAACTCGTTATTACAAGCACAGTTATAGCGAGATCTCGGATATAGCGAGGAAACATTCATTGACATTTTCTTCATACATTTATTCACAGTTATAACGAGCAACTCCTCTCTGCTATAGTGAGCAAAAAGAGATCGCCTTTTTTTTAAATTTTGTAAATCTTTGAATGTTTTAAAACATTTTCGACCTCAAGAAATAAAATCCTATCACCGGGCCAATTAGACCGTTGCAGCCGGGATCAGATTACGTTTATGACTCTAGTACTAAATTGGTGTTGTCACCTACAATAAAAAAAAGGTTTCACGCATATGGGTTTGAATTGCATGTTGCAAATTGCAAGATTTGTCATGTCTGTAAGGACCTACTTTATAACAATAAATAACTTATAGTTTTCCAACGTCATGCTTGTTTCGGGGATTTTTACGATAGTTTTCATATTTTGTATGTTCTATGGTTACTATGGACATTGCGTAATAAACATTACGAGGCAAGGTGAGGAATGTCAGATCAATTCTAGAGCAGGTCAGTCAAAAACAAACCCACGAATTATCAACATATCTACTAATAATAATAAGTGTCTCTCGTGAACTTTGGCTATATTTTCTGCAAATCATGATAACAACTTAAAGTGATTACAGGTTTGAAAAAATATATATTTTACCCAATTCACTATGCAATATTCGTAACAAACAGAACAATCCTTAATTTGGTGCCAAAATATTGTCAAAAGTCCTGTCCTGGTCTTTGGATTCAGCAGTCATAGGAATGAAATCGCTAAAGCAGTTACCTACATTATCTTTCACCTGTCGTTTAGTTAAGTTCCAAACCTCTATTATCCTGCTCGTCTTCTTACTAATAAACGTCACTAATGACAATATTTTGACATCAAGACATGACATATATTTGATTATAAATAATTAATTAAAATAAAATGTCCAATACAAGAGCGAAAACTGAACTAAAATTACATAGAAAAAAAATTGATTTAAAAAATGGCTTGAAAAAAAATATATTAGATCATTTATTTAATAAATTCACCAGGACAAAAATAAAATAAAAATTTAAAAACTAATTAAGTGATTTACACGAATCCATGGATTTATTTAAAAAAAAACAAATCGATGAATACGAGGAAGAAAAGAAGAAAACTGTCATAAAATTACAAGAGTTGCGAAATAAATGCAACAATCTCAAATTGTCAATTAATGAAATACACCAACAGTCGCGTGATTATAACCTTGAAATTCAATGCATTCCTGAAAAAACACCCAAAAATCTAATGAAGATTGATTCTCCACTGGGAAAATCAGTAAAAATAAATGACTCGGATCATGCCACAGGGTGCCAAAATCCAAGTAGCAAGAGACCTCCAATAGACTATAACATCATTAATTGATTTGGCAGTCACTTTGTGGTAAAATCTATCCATTTGTAATTAATGTTTTACCTAGTAAATACCACTATTTCTTAAAATTTACTGTGACACCTATTTCGATGCATTCCGCATCATTTTCATACGGTATTTGAAAAAGACGAGGAATCGAAACACGCGAGTCTTCGGGATTCTCTCCTTAGGGAATTCAACTTTTCATCCCACCAAGGTACCTTGCGGTTCGTCTCGGTAGTTTTTAGGGGACAATTGTCTATGTATGCATTTAAGATACTGGAATTGAGATCCCCTACTGCTGGTATGTATGGTAAATATATACCGGGGTCTTTTGGTGCCCCCCTTCGGTTCACATGTAATTTTTGGATGATCAGTACGGGAAAGGTAAAGTGTGATTATTTGTAGCAATTTCAAAGTATTCCTTGAATAAAAATTTGTTCACCCTCGACTTATTGTATTGTAATAAATGTTAAATATTATATTTGAATAATTAAGATTATTTCATTTTATTGAAGATGATTCTTTATTGCTGTCATTAAAACTCATTTTTGGGGGGTCCGGATTGGATTGATCCATTTTGCAAAGTTTTTCAAGAGAAAATTTGTTTGGAAACAATAATAATGTTTTAGTTTGTGAATGAATTGGGTTACAGTTTAACAGCACGAACTAAGTCTGTAACCAAAGGTTGTGTAATGTGAAACATATTTAAAATGTGACTTATTTATCAAAATTCTAGTCTTCAGATTTTGATTCGTAAGACGACTACAATGCTGTTAGATTTCTAAAATAAAAATAAAATCACATCTAACACCACCGCAGCCAACAATCCATAAGTAACACGAAGTTTTACACTACAGGAAAAGTAATTTATTCAATAGTGCTTAATTCATAGGATAGATTGTGCCATCGATTCGACGATCTATATGTGATAAACACATCAAGTACTTCCAGTAAACACAACTATTGCTGGCGGATTACTTATTTCATTTAACAAAAAGTTTCCAATCAAACATTAAAAAGCTAAAATTATACTTCTTGTAAATGTGCAAATGCATTATATTACAACATTTAATAATTGTAAAAAATACACGCGTACCTCTGTTATTGCGTACATTTCGCAAACTTCTGCCGGATATCATCCAACTCGCTACTGCCATTATCGATATCCAGTGCGCCGAGCTCTGCAATGTAATATTTCCTTCAGATTGTTAAACGAACTCATATTTTAGGTAAAATTTTAATCCCAAAAGTAAGCACAACATTCATCGCTTCGAAGATTTGAACATGTACTGTGATTATTGACAGTCAATATTAATTCACAAAATTTGAGGTTAAGTACAAACTACAAATGGTCCGACAACTCTGTAGTAGGTAAGTACTTTGATAGCAAAAAAATGTACTAAAGTACTTAATTTAAAGAAGTAGGCAGATACCCAATAACGTTTGTATAATAAAGTTACGAACACTCAATATTTCCAAAAACCGACAACGATCTTACAACATACAAAGCGAAATTTAGTACAAATTCACTAAGATCGGTGGCCATTCCAATTGAGTTTATAAGTGGTATCCTTGTTTTTCATGAAATGCAACCAGGACAGATTAAAGCTACACGAAATTGCAAATATCCTGAAATTGTCCAATATTCACTGACTTCCACACCAACAAACAATGCCGTTCTACCGTGTTACATGTATTTTTCCTGTTTTTTATTTTTTAAATTTAATAATTTATATATAAATATATATTTTTATATATATATATATATATATGTATATATATATATATAAATATATATATATATATATATATATATATATATATATATATATATATATATATATATATATATATATATATATATATATATATATATATATATATATATATATATATATATATATATATATATACATATATATATACATATATATATATATATATATATATATATATATATATATATATATATATATAGATATATATATATATATAAATATATTTAAATATATATATATATATATATATATATATATATATATATATATATATATTTATATATTTATAAATATATATATATATATATAAATATATTTATATTTATATAAATATTTATATATTTATATATATATATATATATATATATATATATATATATATATATATATATATATATATATATATATATATATATATATATATATATATATATATATATATATATATATATATATATATATATATATATATATATATATATATATATATATATATATATATATACAAATAGTCTCCTCTCACATCTTTACAAGCTTTTTACAAAAATCATAGTCAACAGAATCACAGCAAAGCTGGACCTCTACCAACCACGAGAACAAGCTGGGTTTCGCTCGGGATATAGCTCAAGCGACCATCTGCAGACCCTTAAACTGATGATAGAAAGGTATAACGAATACAAAAGACCACTTGTGATGACTTTTGTTGACTATGGGAAGGCTTTCGATTCTGTAGAGATGTGGGCCATTTTGGTTGCTTTGAAAGACAGTAGAATAGATGAGAGATATGCGACCCTCCTCAAAAACATATATGGCAACGCTACGTCAGTAATCCAACTACACGACAATACGGATAAGTTCGCTATTCAGAGAGGCGTAAGACAAGGGGACACAATATCTCTAAAACTCTGTACACTCACTCTAGAAAATGTTTTTAAGCGTCTAAATTGGAAATTTGGAAATGTATAAATATATATAGATATATTTATACATTTCTAATATATATATATCTATATATATATATATATATATATATATATATATATATATATATATATATATATATATATATATATATATATATATATATATATATATGTATATATATATATATATATATATATATATATATATGTATATATATATATATATATATATATATATTATATATAAATATATATATATATATATATATATATATATATATATATATATATATATATATATATATATATATATATATATATATATATATATATATATATATATATAAGTGATCACTTTACAAACGTGAAACATTCACCAATTCTACCCATTATTGACAGCCACCCTACTCAAATTCTTGAAAGTTCTATAAATATGAACCAATTTAAAAACATTTTTCTTAGATCACTAGACATCTATTGGTGAGATGAAAAGAAGCTTTTCATTGAGCAGAAATTATCTTATTAGTATGTGAGGTCCGAATCTTGGATTATAATCACACACATGAGAAACGCCAGAAAACATTATTTTAGCTTATTATTTGACCAGTTCTTGACCAGTTAATTTATTTACAGCATTTTGACCGTGTATTATCTCTGGTCAAAATAAATTATATATCTTTGAGTTAGTCTTTGGTCTTTGCAATCTAAACGTTTCGCTCAGTTCTTTCAACGACGTCATATATATATATATATATTAAAAAAAAACTTGATTTTTCAGGAGATCGTTTTTTAAGTTTAAGAATATAATAAAATGTATTAAAAATAAATATCAAGCACTATTTGAACTTTTTACTGTACAACAGATCTTTTTAGGTAAAACCTGAAGGTTTTTCTCCATTTGAAAAATATTTAGTATATTTAAAAGAATAATTAAACAATACATTTTCTTCAAAATGCAAAAACAACACTTTCTGCCCTGTAGCGGGTAAATTTTAGTTAAAAATATACCGCTTTTTCTGGGATATATGTAGTACATTTTCTGGGCATTCTGAAAACATACATAACTGAAAATTTACGATTTTTGATATATGACGCTGTTGAAAGGAGTGAGCGATATGTAATCCTTGTCAATCCTTATATCTAAATGTCTAATGCTGGTCACTCACGACGAGGAAAATAGTAGATTTTGTTACATTTTCTCTGGTTTTGTAACGTTCAAGTACGAAATTTGGAAAGACGAAAGATTTCACTGCCAACCTGGCGATATGACGCGAAATCATTAGTATATAATGTTTGTATATAAGCTTCGTTCGAGTCTGGCCGGGCGGCCGTTATGAATTCATTGCACAAACTAATTTATATAATTCATTGTAAACAATAAATGACAAGCCGGGTGATCTCGTGTTGAAAATAACCATTATATATTGGAAATGTGAGTACTTCATTATTGGTAAGGCGTTTCCTCTCATTCCGCCGTTTGCCAAACAGCTGTCAAACAAATTACGCAAGAAATTTGTCTCGACTGCTGCTCAAATAAGCGCTAATTAGAAGAAATATGTATTCTATAACCTCCGGAATGACCCCATCAACAGCATTGCAGGTAATCAACTGTTTTTGTTGTTGTTTTTCATGCCTGAAAAACTGTGCAATCTTCTTTGTGTGAAATGTCATTTTGACAGTCCGTTGACAGCGAGTCTGTTTTTATTATTGTTTTTATGTTATATTTTAGGTAAAGTACGGACAACCGGCATAGTTACAAGCACATTTATTGTCATATAATGTTATTTATTGCACTATATGCATATAAAATAAGATTCAACAAACACAAAAGATGTCATTCAAAAAATAGCTACAGCACGTGGCGTATAGATTTTGAAATGGTTTTCCAGTTTTACTTATACAGTTACAAATGTCAATTTACTAGTGGGTGCAATGCTTGGCCATGTTTTGTTCACAAAGAAATAGGTATGGATGATAATTAATAAATAATATTGGATATATGATGTAAGAAGACCAGCCCGACGAAGCTTGCAATCGCAAAACCGGACTGGACTCTTTTGCTGACAAATTTCCAGCCCCCATCTGTGCTCCACGAGTAGTTTTATGATGAGGTTGGAACTCTTCATATCAACCCCTCCGAGAAGCCTGCCACTGTATACCTTATAAGACCATCTTAGTGTATACCGGTGTCTGATATCCTCACATCGGAGATCGCTCAGTGGGTCGTAATGCTCGCAATTATTTTTCAAACATAAAAACTAATTCTGTAACTTTGTTACCTTTTCAGACTCTTGCAACTATTGGCAAATGACTTGTCGCGGCAGAAGGGTTCCATTTCCCCCATTGTGTTGGCGCTTTGGACAGTTTCATTTCCTAGCGCTGGATCAGAATATATAAACTACAGAGGACGATTCGGCATTGTTTTATTTGGATGTGTAGCCAGTAATTACTGTTTTAGTGTTTGCAGATATGTATAGGCAGATAGATGATATAACCATGAAACGTGTGTTATTGCACAATTTTCTTGGGAGTTATTCATCGTGACTAATATATGTATACTCTCCCCCCTGAAAATAAACATATTATGCTCTTAAATATGTTTTTATTTTGTTCATTAATGACCGAGATCCTTGAAAAATATCATCCTATCCCGCTCTCTGTGATCTTACAACATTGGCCTTAATTTTTTACAGAAATGCAATCTAAAGTAACTAACTGACCATCACGCCGCTTCCGCAGGGATAGGCAGAGAGAATAGAACACCACACCACGCTACTCTTGTCTTTGTACACATTCTTCTTTACGCATCCCCTCACACATCCTCCTCCCAACCCTTATCCGCACCCCAAAGGTGCATAGGGCACTGCATTATATAGAAGCAGTGTTATCTTGATCGTTAAATACACGAAGGAAAGGTGATCAGCCTTTCGCTTCAGGTACCAGTCCAGGGTCATATTAAATATATATTTGACTGAAAAATCAATAATATTTATTGCGACCCTCTTGGGAATCAAACCCGGGACCTCCAGCATGGTAGCCTAGAGCGCTAACCGCTACAATATGGAGGCGGACCTCATACATACCCGCCGATTATTCGGATTCCTGAATTGACCACTTTCAATTATTTTAAATACTTGATCATGCCAAGTTTTGCCCGGTCATCCTCTGCTCATGTTCCCAACAAGATTCGCCTCATAAATTTCTTTTACAGTCCTTTCTTCGCTGGTTCGTTTAGATCTTTTATAACTAACTAACTAACCATCACGCCGCTTCAGGCAGGGAGAATAGAACGCCACACCACTCTGTCTTTGCAAACATTCTTCGCCTCTTCCACGTTCATGCATCTCCTCATACATACCCGCCGATTACTACGACTCCTAACCTGACCACTTTCAAGTATTTAGCATACCTGATCGTGCCATGTTTTTCTTGGTCTTTCTCGGCATAAATTTGTTTTACCGTTCTTTCCTCACTCATTCGTTCCACATGTCCAAACCATCTCAACGCACCTTTCTTAATTTTATTGATAATGGTTATCTCCGCTTTGCATTCCTTCCTTATTTCACTATTCGAACATCTATCATACATCGTTTTGTCGCACATTCTTCTGAGAGATTGCATTTCGACTGCACTCAGTCTACTTTCATCCTTCTTTTGCCAACTCCATGTTTTACTTCCATACATTAGAGTTGGAACCAGGACTCCGTTGTGCACTGCCAGTTTAGCTTCCGCTGATAGGCTTTTATTTGCCATAACTGATATTATTAGAGGGTATTTCTTTTTCATCGAGGGTGGTCCCGTGGCTAGTGTCTCGGATTTTTTAATCAAAGTTTTTCGGTTCGAACCACTTTACCACAATTTCATACCACTTTCTAATAATGAGCCGCTCAGGCTCACAGAAATAGTATGAAATTGAAGTTTTTTTTTGTAAATAATAAAAACTCAAACATTTATCTTTTTTAAATTGTAAAAAGTGTAAAATAATAATATATAAATAAAAAATAACTCGCATTGGCTAGAAGGGTGAATAGCCATAAAAAAAAGAAGAAATATAAGTAAATAGATGTTCGTTAATTGATCTTTGGTTCTGTGGACGAAGCCGAACTCAACCGCTAGCTCCGGCGAATGTCTTTCTACCTCTTTCTATATTCATGCCTGTCTCTATCTCGCGCCCCCATTGCTGTTATTATGAATGTCTTTTTTTTATTTATAGGCTAGTCACGCATATTATCACCGATCAGCCAGGTTGATCTATTATTTTTATTTTTACATACATTATTTATTATTTATATATATTATTTATTATTTATTACATTATTAATTAAGAAAGGTGTGTTGAGATGGTTTGGATGTCCAAACCATCTCAACACACCTTTCTTAATTAATAATGTAATAAATAATAAATAATATATATAAATAATAAATAATGTATGTAAAAACCATACGCTCCACATGTGTGGAGCGTATGAGTGAAGAAAGAACGGTTAAACAAATTTATGGAGCGAATGTAGTTGGAAAAAGAAGCAGAGGACGACCGAGGAAAACTTGGCACAATCAGGTATGTCAAATACTTGAAAGCGGCCGGGTCAAGAGTCGTAATAATCGTCGGGTATGTATGAGGAGATGCATGAATGTAGAAGAGGCAAAGAATGTTTGCAAAGACAGAGTGGTGTGGCGTTCGATTCTCTCTGCCTACCCCTGCGGGGAAGCGGCGTGATGGTTAGTTAGTTAGTAAGTTTTATTTGTATGTGAGGCAAAAAGATGTATGATAGATGTTCGAATGGTGAAAGAAGGAAAGAATGCAAGGCTGAGATAATCATTATTGATAAAATGGTTTACTGATGAAGTCAAGGAACTCGCCGAAGAAAAGCCATCTGAAATACAGAAGCTCACTGTCACCAGAAGAATATGCTAAATATGTGACGCTGAGAAACCGAGTGAACTCGGACGTAAATAAGTTCAACACATTTGTTGTTAGACAAATTAGTTAAAAAAGCAATAGAGTTCAATAAGACAGCTTACCTCTGCTTTGTAGGTCTTACTAAAGCATTCGATAGAGTCAGATTAAAGGAAGTCATTAAAATTCTCGATGAAAAAGAAATACCCTCTAATAATATCAGTTATGGCAAATAAAAGCCTATCAGCGGAAGCTAAACTGGCAGTGCACAACGGAGTCCTGGTTCCAACTCTAATGTATGGAAGTAAAACATGGAGTTGGCAAAAGAAGGATGAAAGTAGACTGAGTGCAGTCGAAATGCAATCTCTCAGAAGAATGTGCGACAAAACGATGTATGATAGATGTTCGAATAGTGAAATAAGGAAGGAATGCAAAGCGGAGATAACCATTATCAATAAAATTAAGAAAGGTGCGTTGAGATGGTTTGGACATGTGGAACGAATGAGTGAGGAAAGAACGGTAAAACAAATTTATGCCGAGAAAGACCAAGAAAAACATGGCACGATCAGGTATGCTAAATACTTGAAAGTGGTCAGGTTAGGAGTCGTAGTAATCGGCGGGTATGTATGAGGAGATGCATGAACGTGGAAGAGGCGAAGAATGTTTGCAAAGACAGAGTGGTGTGGCGTTCTATTCTCCCTGCCTGAAGCGGCGTGATGGTTAGTTAGTTAGTTATAAAAGATCTAAACGAACCAGCGAAGAAAGGACTGTAAAAGAAATTTATGAGGCGAATCTTGTTGGGAACATGAGCAGAGGATGACCGGGCAAAACTTGGCATGATCAAGTATTTAAAATAATTGAAAGTGGTCAATTCAGGAATCCGAATAATCGGCGGGTATGTATGAGGTCCGCCTCCATATTGTAGCGGTTAGCGCTCTAGGCTACCATGCTGGAGGTCCCGGGTTTGATTCCCAAGAGGGTCGCAATAAATATTATTGATTTTTCAGTCAAATATATATTTAATATGACCCTGGACTGGTACCTGAAGCGAAAGGCTGATCACCTTTCCTTCGTGTATTTAACGATCAAGATAACACTGCTTCTATATAATGCAGTGCCCTATGCACCTTTGGGGTGCGGATAAGGGTTGGGAGGAGGATGTGTGAGGGGATGCGTAAAGAAGAATGTGTACAAAGACAAGAGTAGCGTGGTGTGGTGTTCTATTCTCTCTGCCTATCCCTGCGGAAGCGGCGTGATGGTCAGTTAGTTACTTTAGATTGCATTTCTGTAAAAAATTAAGGCCAATGTTGTAAGATCACAGAGAGCGGGATAGGATGATATTTTTCAAGGATCTCGGTCATTAATGAACAAAATAAAAACATATTTAAGAGCATAATATGTTTATTTTCAGGGGGGAGAGTATACATATATTAGTCACGATGAATAACTCCCAAGAAAATTGTGCAATAACACACGTTTCATGGTTATATCATCTATCTGCCTATACATATCTGCAAACACTAAAACAGTAATTACTGGCTACACATCCAAATAAAACAATGCCGAATCGTCCTCTGTAGTTTATATATTCTGATCCAGCGCTAGGAAATGAAACTGTCCAAAGCGCCAACACAATGGGGGAAATGGAACCCTTCTGCCGCGACAAGTCATTTGCCAATAGTTGCAAGAGTCTGAAAAGGTAACAAAGTTACAGAATTAGTTTTTATGTTTGAAAAATAATTGCGAGCATTACGACCCACTGAGCGATCTCCGATGTGAGGATATCAGACACCGGTATACACTAAGATGGTCTTATAAGGTATACAGTGGCAGGCTTCTCGGAGGGGTTGATATGAAGAGTTCCAACCTCATCATAAAACTACTCGTGGAGCACAGATGGGGGCTGGAAATTTGTCAGCAAAAGAGTCCAGTCCGGTTTTGCGATTGCAAGCTTCGTCGGGCTGGTCTTCTTACATCATATATCCAATATTATTTATTAATTATCATCCATACCTATTTCTTTGTGAACAAAACATGGCCAAGCATTGCACCCACTAGTAAATTGACATTTGTAACTGTATAAGTAAAACTGGAAAACCATTTCAAAATCTATACGCCACGTGCTGTAGCTATTTTTTGAATGACATCTTTTGTGTTTGTTGAATCTTATTTTATATGCATATAGTGCAATAAATAACATTATATGACAATAAATGTGCTTGTAACTATGCCGGTTGTCCGTACTTTACCTAAAATATAACATAAAAACAATAATAAAAACAGACTCGCTGTCAACGGACTGTCAAAATGACATTTCACACAAAGAAGATTGCACAGTTTTTCAGGCATGAAAAACAACAACAAAAACAGTTGATTACCTGCAATGCTGTTGATGGGGTCATTCCGGAGGTTATAGAATACATATTTCTTCTAATTAGCGCTTATTTGAGCAGCAGTCGAGACAAATTTCTTGCGTAATTTGTTTGACAGCTGTTTGGCAAACGGCGGAATGAGAGGAAACGCCTTACCAATAATGAAGTACTCACATTTCCAATATATAATGGTTATTTTCAACACGAGATCACCCGGCTTGTCATTTATTGTTTACAATGAATTATATAAATTAGTTTGTGCAATGAATTCATAACGGCCGCCCGGCCAGACTCGAACGAAGCTTATATACAAACATTATATACTAATGATTTCGCGTCATATCGCCAGGTTGGCAGTGAAATCTTTCGTCTTTCCAAATTTCGTACTTGAACGTTACAAAACCAGAGAAAATGTAACAAAATCTACTATTTTCCTCGTCGTGAGTGACCAGCATAAAAGTACGGCGATGTAGTTCGGGTATAATTTGTTAGTCTGTGGATATTATAAAACGTGTATATTATCCTTAGCAATATTAAAGTATTTACAATATACCACAAAATAGTATTCCATTTTCGTTTCGATTCATCTGATGTTTTAAAGATAATACTAAATTGTTGCAACAACAAATGTTATTCTATTTAAATTAAAAAACAACTTGTGCATACCAAATTCGGATTTCATTTAAAAACTGTAGAATTGAATGCATTTCATTGTCGAGTGAATATTCAGTTTTTTTTAATGCATTACAAACAAAATCGTGTCCAAGATGCTCCTGTAAATTAGCGCAATTATTAATCGAATATGGCTAACTTGCATTTAAATAAAAATAACCCACAATATGGATGGACTCTCAAGGAGAAAAGACATTTGTACGAAGCTTTGGAAATGTATGGCCATAATGATAAAGATGCATTAAAAAAAGCTGTCCCTACAAAAAGTAAAAGATCGATCGCAAAATATTTGAATTATTTCAAAAAAGTTTCCGAGTGGGATTTGCAGAGTGACTTTACAGAAATATCAGAGGAATGTAGACCGAGAAAGCGTGTCCTCGGCGATCCGTTGTTGAAAACTCCCAGAGACGCACCGATATGTCAGTGGGTAAATGTTTTCCGTGAAAATTCAAAGTCAGTGAATATGACATTGTCTGTCGCGTTGCAGCTTATTGCACACCTCGAGAGCCACCCGTCTACCGACGAGCACTCGGGAGTGGATTTGAAGGAGCTGTACCTGTATTTAGGCTTAGCGTTGGCGGGAGAAGTTCCGGACTGTGCAGAGCCCAAGTCAATGGGCTTCCTCACGTGCGCCCTCACAGATCTAGCTACCAAAACCAAGAGATGCAGAACCACCGCGCAAATCGACTTTGTCCAAGCCATATCTATAATACGCAAAGAAACCTCTCACTCCACCGTCAACTCCGACCCTGATACAGTTTTACCTAAGCAAGTCAGTGAAATTATAAAATCTCCTTCATACAATCCTTTAGGCCTTCCTGCAAGCTTTTTGAAAAAATATGCAGATGTATAAAATGCTTACAAATACACAAACATGACGCATAATTATTTGTAGGTGTGAGCATGTTGGGTATCATCAGTTTTTCCAATACTTACAAATACACAAACATGACGCATAATTATTTGTAGGTGTGAGCATGTTGGGTATCATCAGTTTTTCCAATACTTACAAATACACAAACATGACGCATAATTATTTGTAGGTGTGAGCATGTTGGGTATCATCAGTTTTTCCAATACTTACAAATACACAAACATGACGCATAATTATTTGTAGGTGTGAGCATGTTGGGTATCATCAGTTTTTCCAATACTTACAAATACACAAACATGACGCATAATTATTTGTAGGTGTGAGCATGTTGGGTATCATCAGTTTTTCCAATACTTACAAATACACAAACATGACGCATAATTATTTGTAGGTGTGAGCATGTTGGGTATCATCAGTTTTTCCAATACTTACAAATACACAAACATGACGCATAATTATTTGTAGGTGTGAGCATGTTGGGTATCATCAGTTTTTCCAATACTTACAAATACACAAACATGACGCATAATTATTTGTAGGTGTGAGCATGTTGGGTATCATCAGTTTTTCCAATACATTAAGCTGACACGTTGCCATGTCTGACATATAATTTTTTTCCTTTTTTAAGTAGGTGTATCCTTAAAATGAGATATTGACAATCACGCTTTTTAAATATATCTTATCGTTATGTACATATTTCGTTGTCTTTCAATAAAAATATATGAAAATGATAATTGAGTTTTTATTTTATTGATCATTTTGGTTTTTAAATATGTTGTATATTTATAGAAATAAATTAAATTACGAAAATTCATATTGCATGTTTTTGTTTACATGTTAAATACATAGAGGGTATTGAGAACAGAGGAACTCAACAGTTTGACACTGCAGGACGGGATTGGATTGCAACTTTGGCACATAAAGGAATCCACCGATACACATGGGAGAGTAATGATCTATTTTGTCATTATAGACTCTAGGTTGGAATCCGACATAGTGGATATGAGAGTGTTTAGGGGGGGTGAAACGGAAACAGATCGCTTCTTGGTAGTTTTGAGAGTGAATCTTTTCCGAGGATGTAGGGCCAAAACAAACGAGTTGGCGGTGACTAGAGTCAAAGTAGAAAAACTAAAATTATGACATAAGAGCTGAATTTGAAATAGATGTATGCTGTAGGTTGATTGCAGAAGATGTAAACAAACGAAGTATAAATGTTATGTGGGAATATTTAAAAGGTAGTGTGTGGTATAGCGGTCCAAGGAAGGAAAAAAGATGATGCGTTGTAGGATGAACATGTTAAAAATTAGTTAAAGAAAAAATAATGCGTGTTAACGAGCAGTGAAGAAAAACTCCACTGAGTAACAACAAGGTAGGTCTAAAAAGTGTGCAAAATAAAAGTTAATCAAGGGTTGAAGGAACGATAAAACTGTTGAGAGAGGAAGGAGTAAATATGACTAAGAATTTCCTGGAAAAAAACCTGAAAAGAAGTAAAAAAAACTCCAGAAGCCTAGTAAGAATGGATGTATGAAATCAATTGGAGCGAAAACGGAAGAATGGTGATGAATGAAAAAGAAATAAAAGAGAGATGGAAAGAGTATTTCGAGGAGGCGTATGAAACTTATGCGATTAATATCATTAGTAAATAAATTTCCTCGAATATGTGCGAATGATGATTCGAGAAAGATAGGTATGGAAGAAATTAAAAATGTCCACTTAGTCCTTAAAAATGGAAAAGCTGTGGCATTTGATAATTTTGCCGCAGAATACTTCAGTAATAGTGGCGAAATACCACTCATGTGGTTGTGTAGGCTCTTTAACCGGTATCTAGAGGGGAGTTATACTTCTGTCGATTGGTGAAGGGCATTTATGATGCCTCTCTACGAGGCAAAGACTTCTAGAGTGGAATGTGGAAACTACAGACATAGAAGTCTATCGACTGCTGTTGGTAAAATGTATGGACGAATCCTTATAGAAAGAGTAAAAACCATTAACAAAGGACTAAGGGTGGAATGTTCAAAGCCGATGTATGAATGGTAGGAGATGTACAGATTAAAGTCTTGCATTACACAATCTAGCGGAAAAGTTTATGGGGAAAAACCAAAAGTTTATCTGTGCATTTGTGGATTAAATGAAGGCGTATGATCGAGTTGATCAAATGAATCTATGGAAGGTATTGAGTATCTAAGTATGGAATAAGCAGTAAACTTATCCAAGGCATTGCAGCCTTGTGCAAGGATAGCACTGTGTACTTTAGGGTAAGTGGTTCAGTATCTCTAAAGGTGTGAAACAGGGATATGTAATGTCGCCGTGGCTGTTTAATCTAAACATGGAAATTGCATTAAAAAAAAGAAAAGGTTTAAAATATTGGAGGTAGAATGAATAATTGGACTGTCTGTTGCCTTTTGTAAGCTGACGATGCTGTTCTTCTTGCCGATAGCAGAGAAGACCTGCAGACGTTGGCAACAAAAGTATAATTTTTGCAAGGAAAGACATTTGCTGATGAATGTTGGCAAATCCAAAATTATGGTTTTTGAAAGAGATAAATGTGTAAATCTGGTGTAAAATATTGGTAAATGGGGAAATCACGAAATAGGTTGAACTTCTTTTCTTCTTCTTATTGTACATCCTAAGGATCTGTTTATGCCTCCATCTGTCGCTTTTGGGATGTTGACTCTCTATCTTTGCATCTTTTTGGAGGTCTGCCTGGTGGTGTGCGTCCTTCAGGGTTTCCTTGAAGGCGATATGTGGAAGTCTGTTTTCTGACATTCTGTTATATGCTAATTCCAGTATCGCCTTCGTTGACGTCCCCACCTCATGATATCCTCCTTCTTACACATGCTCAAGATGTCGGTGTTTCTTACTCGGTCTCGCAATGTCGGCTGTCCAAACTCAAAACACAGTAAGGGACATTTTTTAGTAGAACGTTTTTTTTGCATTTTTGGACTAAGTAGATTCTACTTAGTCCAAAAATGCAAAAAAAACGTACTACAAAAAAATGTCCCTTACTGTGTTTTGAGTTTGGACAGCCAATGTGTTTGAAATAGGTCAATGATTTTGTATATTTGGGAAATATATTTTCTAGGAATGGAAAGATTCATATAAACATGGAAAGGGGAGTAAATGCTGGGAACAGAATGAATGGTGCACTGAAATCAGTTATTGCAATTAAAAACCTATCAGCGAAAGCTAAACAGAGTCCAGGTTTCAACCTTTATGTATGGAATTGAAGCATGAAAAAAAGAATGAAGGTAGACTGAATGCAGTCAAAATGCAGGCAGAATGCAGTCAGACGAATGTGTGGTAAAACGTTGTATAATAGATATTCAAATGGTGAAATAAGAAATTAATACATGGCTGAGATAAGCATTATCGATAAAATTAAGAAAGGCGTGTTGAGATAGTTTGGACATGTGAAACAAATGAGTGAGGAAAGAGTAAACAAATTTATACGGCGAATGTAAAGCGTGGTCCAACCATAACGCACAATGTTAATTTTAAATAAAACAAAAAGTTTTCAGAGAATTAGCTAATTTTTTTTTTATTATGATAGGAAGATCTATGACAATTATGTGTGAACAAAATATCGGCCAAATGCTCGCCGCGGCTTCGGTGGCATACTTCTATCCGATGGTCCATATTTTCAATGACGCTGAGGCATAATTGAGGTTCAATGTTGTTAGTGTTTCAAATTATCTCATCCTTTAAGTAGTTTTTGAATCGTTCTTAAGGTAGGGACTGACCGGAGCATTTCATCGTAACGTAACATTCGCGGCGAGCATGTTACGTTACGGCATGCGTTGATGGAGTATGCAGAACGAGTGGCGAGCGGATGGGCTCGCTGTACTGACTGTACGAATGCTCGCATCGCGACGTGTTATGTTAAGCGTAGTGGTTAGCATGTTGAGTTTTTTGCTTGAGCCAATATAAAAATGAGTGTGTCTTCATATAACCATTTGATATTTATATTATTTACTTATAGACGGGCAACTGGGTAGACGCTCGACTAGAAACATATATAAAGCAATGGAGGCTATACTGCATCAGCCTAATGCAGTGTTCTATTCGGATTGGGTAAACAGAAGAAAGTGAACCTTATGCGGGGTAGGTAAAGTATGACATAGGAGCGTAGACCACCACGTTCAAAATAGGTAAATGTAATAAAAATATATTAATTTGTAATTTGTTTATTTTCATCATAACCTATAGAGCAGTTTCAACATATCAGTACTACAGAAAGAAAAGCAATGTTTATACTACAGTAATTACTATTAATTACCAAATTAGTTTCAACATATCGGTACTACAGAAAGAAAAGCAATGTTTATACTACAGTAATTACTATTAATTACCAAATTAGCATGTCATCAATATCTAAACAATGCTTTGAGAATTTTTAATATGATTTTTATCATAGAATATGCAAAATATTATTTAAAATTAATCACCACTTGACGGGATAGTTAAGAATTGAATAATATTATTATAGGGGTAATACAGCAAATGTATGTTATTGATTTAACCACGTCATGAACTTCCTGAGTAAGTTGAGAGCAACTCTGGCTACTCTAGACCAGAAACCTTCCTCCTCTGGAGTAACCTCCTTACTCTCTTCATCTCGTTCTTCTATATCCATCAGTTCTGTTTCCCTTTTAAATCTAAACATATCATTGTTTTCTAGCACCGCACGAGGGTTCTGATTGTAGCTTTCTTGCGTATTTAAATTGTTTTTATGGTTTTTGAAAAAGCCTGTTGAAAGAAAGTTATTACATATTTTAAAAATTCCTATAAGTTCTTATGGCTTCTATCATTTATAGTTCTTCATTTGTCTTCATAAATGGTGGGTGGTGCAATGCAGTCAAAACATTAAGTTAATAGTAACTCAAAAGCATTTCAAAAAATTACTTACAAAAATCAATAGCAGCATTTCTTTAAATCCATTGATAATTATACTGTACAACAAAAACTTAATGTTGTCCGACTTAGAACAGGACCAGCCTAGTTAGTCAGGCTGGTCCTGTTCTAAGTAACTTGCAATAAAAAAGGTAATGCAATAAAAAAAGTATTAAGTATGTTAAAATAAAAATAAAACAATACCAAAAATGCAACAATTTTAAGAAGAAAATTATTTAATTTTTTTTTAAATATAATAAAAATAAGTTCTATAAATGAATGAATAAAAAAAGATATGTATAATTAAAATTAAGGTTAAACTCACCTACTGGTAGTGCTTTATGTAGCTTTTCTGTTCTGAGAGGTACAGCTCCCTGATTATAAAATAAAAAATTATAAAATACTAAAAATTATAAACACAAATGAAGTTTTCAAATCTAATGCAGATCATGAAAAGGAAATATGGCGTGATCATTTCCATAAACCCTTAAATCGCCGTCTTCCACCAATCGTTCTCGATATTGGTCCATGGTCTGTGTCGATGGTCCATCGACACAGACTGAAATAAAAGTCGCTGTGTTGAAATTCAACAATAGGACTGCCCCTGGTGCTAACGGTATCCACCAATAATTCTCTAAATGCAGCATTACTGGCATCATTGACGCTTTACACCCGTTAATGACCAGTGTGTGGGAAGAAGAGCGATGCCTAAGGAACTGGCTAAAGGAGAGGATTAATGCGTTAGATAAGAAGAGTGACCCATTTAACTGTGACAACTACCGTGGCATTACGCTACTCAGCATACCAGGAATAGTATGTAACTTGCCCACATAACATTACACAGAATTCGAGTCCCTATCATGCAAGTGCTCGGAGAAAACTAGGTAGGGTTTCTGCCTGGTAGGTTATGTGCGGGTCAAATCGATAATATTTGTCGCATTCTGCAATAGAGCCAGGAATTTAACAGTTCTTTGGCAATGTGTTTTGTAGACTATGAAAAGCCGTTTGAAAGTTCACACAGGCTTACACTCTGGAAAGTACAGTACTGGAAGCTTATGGGGTGCTCTCGAAATCAGTGGAGCTAACCTCCCTTCACCTTAATAGCGAGTGCCGTATGAGAGTTGACGATGTTGTCACAGATTGGTTTGGGGTCTCTACCGAAGTCAGACAAGGTTGCATTGTTCATCTTTATTATCCTTATGGATTTCATTCTATATCTAAACATTTTATTATTTTATTTTATTTTATACAACTTAGAAGACTCAAAAAATCTTGGTTTAATTTAACATTTAATACAACATTTTGAGTGTGTCCAAATACTTGTTCACAAAATCTGGATTATCTCCAATTACAGGAGTTATTTTCATATTATTTTTTAACATCTCATCAAAGATGAAGAAGAATATGGAAGTCTGGGCATTTACGGGGCTGACGACCAAGAATTTGAGTACTGTGGTTGTCAATAATGGGTAGAATTGGTGAATGTTACACGTGTGTAAAGTGATCACTTAAACCAGCCTATGACGGTCGTCAGTCCCGTAAATGCCCAGACTTCCATATTCTTCTTCATCTTTGATGAGATGTTAAAAAATAATATTAAAAAATAACAATTAATACATAAATTAAAATGTAGTTCTACGTTAAATTAAACGCCAAACCAATAAATTATCATTATTAAAAAGCATTATCTTTTTACTGAGTCAGGATGTGGTTCCGTAGTTATTGGTATTGGCTCAAATAGTAATGTATTGAAATATTTGTATATATTTAACAAAAAAAGGTTAGTGAAATGAATAAAATAATGGTATTTTTTTAATAATATTATTTTTTCTGGCTCAGACTTCCATCTTCTATTGTATAAAAACGATAGAAGTTCGTCTCAAGTGAGACACTAAAAATACATATTTTACAAAAACCATTAAAAAAATAGCCGATTGACCTGCAACATGACAGCCTTATATGGATTGGCTCATAAAAAAATATATATAGGTTACCGTAATTTATGGACCATGAGACACACTCCATAACTTTAAAATTGGGGTGCGTCTTATGGAACAAAGTGCATTTTACAGTCAAAAACAATTTTTTAAATTGATAGATAAATTTGCGGGTGCATTTTATGGTCTGAAGTGTCTTATTGCCTAGAAAATATGGTACTGTAACATTTAAAAAATACAGAAATCAATTGGGCATTGAAATAAATTGGTTTAATATTATCGCAAAATTACTTACATAAATTTGGCAAATTGAGAAAATGGAAATCACAATTAATATGAACGTATATTGAATGTACTTCATGTTTGACTAAATAAAAAATCCTCGCATTACCATTGATTTTGGTGATGAAACTGTCGCTGAAGCATGTAATCCTATTTTATAAGCGAACAAATCAAGCACTCCTCCCATCAAGCTACATGTAATGGACAATATATATGTGTTTGTGTGTAAAAGAATACAATATTGTTCAATAACAAATAAGTACCTAACCTTGACAGCATGATAATGAATTGCACAATTTACGGTTGAGTGCATGTTATCCAAATGGATGAATTCAGACAGGGAAAATGTACATGTGTGATATGTTAGGTAAAATCACATTTCTATGGAAAAGGATGTAACAATTTGAAAGGGTTCAACAATGTTGGTTCCATGAAGTCCACATAATTGAGATGCACAATACGGTCATTTGCGTTACAACTTAAGTGACACAATTCAAAATTAATTATCTTTCTAGGAGACATGTCTGAAGGGTTATAAGTTTCTTAATCAGTTATTAACCAACTATTCCTTGCGTAAATACACGCATTCTGTCACGTGTTTCCATTTCTTGGATCCAGCAAAGGACATTACAGCTATATGGGAAAAGAAATGGAGAAGGAATATAAGGTAACATTAATCCAGGATTACATACCTGTACTTGCACAAGTTACTCTAGTATACTCACATAAAGCATAAAATCCGGAAGAGCATTTCATAGGTAATTGGGGAAGGAACGCAAAGGGTTCTACAAACAAGCATTTAGCTATTATATTAACATTAGGTTTGTAGAGAGCAACTTAAATTATATCATTTCAAAATGTATCTCCCAACTACTTATTATTTAAAACACTCTCCTTACCATCCATTGTTTACTTTGTGTAATACCACTTTTTAAAAACACTTATTTCTGACAACCGGTTTCGGAAAATTATTCCATCATCAGGTCATTAAAATTAAATTATTAAAATTAAAATTAAATTATTAAAATTAAAATTAAATTATTAGGATTTGACAATTGTATAATTTTTTTTTGAAAGAGAATAATGATGGAAACCGGTAGTCACAAATGAGTGTTTTAAAAAAGTGGTTTTACACAAAGTAAACAATGGATGGTAAGGAGTGTTTTATTACCATACCACACAGTTATCAATGCTTTTAATATACAAAATATTCCTATTATTTATTTATTTGAACTTCATGTACAGAAAAGAAGTAAGTACATTGGCGGGCTTATGGCTAAAAAGCAATTTCTTCCAACCAACCAAAAACAGACTGGTCAAAACGTTTGATACTATATATATATATATATTATCTACTTCGTAGCATTCCTAATAAAGAAGTGACACTAGTTATTGGAGACTTCAATGCAAAAATTGGAAAAACATCAGACTCTGACCAACCGAGAGACATTGTCGGACACTATGGAATTGGCTCACGTAATGATAGAGGCGAGAAACTACTGCATTTTTGCACAGAAATTATCTATTTAGGTGCACTCATTTCTAAAGATGGAGGCTGTGAAGCAGAAATCCGGAGAAGAATTGGAATGGCAAAATCAGCAATGTCTAGTCTGGCGAAGATATGGAAAAATCGGTCCATACTGAGGAAAACGAAAACCCGTCTAGTGAAATCTCTTGTATTCTCCATTGCGCTGTATGGAGTGGAAACATGGACACTGAGGAAAAAGGAAAGACATATGCTGGATGTGTTTGAAATGTGGTGCTGGAGGAGGATGCTGCGCATTCCTTGGACTGCAAGACGCACAAACGTCTCCATTCTCCGCGAACTGTCAGTGACAGAAAGACTCTCCACGACTTGCAGGAAAAGGATTCTGTCCTACTTTGGGCATATCGCCAGAAAGAACGAGAAGAGTCTTGAAAAACTGGTAGTAACAGGTACAGTTGAAGGCAAGCGGGCAAGAGGACGGTCTCCAACAAGATGGACAGACCAAATAAAGGAATTAACCGGATCCTCGCTAAACGCTGCCATCAAGTTGGCCCAGGACCGGGAAGAATGGAGAGGACTTGTGCACCAAGTGCCTGACATTCCAGAAGACCACGACGCTCAGCATTGAGCAAGAAGATGAAGAAGAATATATATATATATATATATATATATATATATATATATATATATATATATATATATATATATAATATATAAATAAAACCCTTATCCGCACCCCAATGGTGCATAGGGCACTGTGTCATATAAACGCAGTGTTATCTTGATCGTTTACACATGAAGGAAAGGTGATCAGCCTTCCGCTTCAGGTACCAGTCCATGGTAATATTGAATAAATATTACAGTGAAAAAATCACTTATATTTATTTTACCCCCCTTGGGAATCGAACCCGGGACCTCCAGAACGGTAGCCGAGCGTGCTGACCATTACACTACGGATCATTTCCTACAATCATCAATCCTCTTTACTGAATTGTAGGAAATGATATATATATATATATATATATATATATATATATATATATATATATATATATATATATATATATATATATATATATATATATATATATATATATATATATATATATATATATATATACATATATATATATATATATACATATATATATATATATATATATATATATATATATATATATATATATATATATATATATATATATATATATATATATATATATATATATATATATATATATATATATATATATATATATATATATATATATATATATATATATATATATATATATATATATATATATATATATATATATATATATATATATATATATATATATATATATATATATATATATATATATATATATATATATATATATATATATATATATATATATATATATATATATATATATATATATATATATATATATATATATATATATATATATATATATATATATATATATATATATATATATATATATATATATATATATATATATATATATATATATATATATATATATATATATATATATATATATATATATATATATATATATATATATATATATATATATATATATATATATATATATATATATATATATATATATATATATATATATATATATATATATATATATATATATATATATATATATATATATATATATATATATATATATATATATATATATATATATATATATATATATATATATATATATATATATATATATATATATATATATATATATATATATATATATATATATATATATATATATATATATATATATATATATATATATATATCATTTCCTACAATCATCAATCCTCTTTACTGAATTGTAATGTATAATGTGTACTCCCCAATGTTTCAAGTAAACAAAGCGGAACTGCATCATTGAGGTCATATTTTAAATATACAATTTCGCCGGGAATCCCGGGGACCAACGCGGGCATCGCCGTCACCATGAACGCATCCCCTTTCTTAGCCGATCTTACCTCCACATCGCTGACGAGCATGGAAAATACCTTGATATCAAATCTGCAAAGCACCATCAATAACATAAGTACGACAGCGGATTCCATTTATCACCACACGAGCTCTTACAGTAACGGCCCGAAGAGCGACGACCTGTACAGTAGTAAGAACTCTATTTACGGTCACAAGATGGCACCGGTCAGCTCGACAGCTGTGAGCTCGGCAGTGCCAAGTTATGCCACCTACGCTTCTCGAGTTGGAGAAAATGTATTCGATTCTATTCACAATAATTCTAATTTCAACATCCAAATGACTGACATATTTGGGTCTAATCAAAGTAGCTCAAAGCAAACATCCGGATATGACGTGCTAAATTACAGCTCTACCAATCCGTTCCTACAAAATTATAGTACAGAAACCATCGAAGAAGAAAACATAATAAATGGAGATATTTCATTCTCGAGCAATCTATTTGGCACCCGAGGAAACGGTACGGGGGACCAGCTGGCGGTGGGCAGGAGAGAAGAACTTACTCCCACATCCAGCGCTGGCACTGAAGACTCGCGCCCCAGAGATCCGCACGAAAGAGATATCGACGGAGACGGAGAACAGAGTGACTGAATTCACCAACTATCGGTGCCTGAAGCACCATAGGCGCAATCGCCTAAACAAACTAGCTACAAATTGTTTTGAGTTTGTGTCTATTGTGTGTATATGAATATTACATTTTTAAGGAATGTTTAGTGTTTCAGAATTGGATAATATTGATAAACGTTGCCTGCTTTTGTGAATGAATCATATCTTTGGCATACTGTTAATCCAGTTATACGTGGCTTTTTTATTAGATCCTCTATAATTGAGGGCATTGAAAAAACTCGAATCATATTACAGGAACGATGCAGAATTGTCGTTCTTGTAGAATCATGTATGTAATGTAAAGTTTGCTTTTTATCTAACAAATATTGGGTAAGAAACACTTTACATCCATTGAGTTTGTCCATATCTTGTGTGTCATAACATATACAAAAATATGATTGGAAATGTTTGCACCAAATGGAATGTTTTACAGCTTACCTCATAGAGCACCTTTATATAATGTATTCACGCATTTATATCCAATAAAGATTGTCATGTGATAACAATAAATTGAACTTAATGCATAAGGTATCGGTTTGTACAATTATATATAAAATTATTATGTTGGAGGGTGTAGCCAGTAGGGTCGTTACCAGTTGACTAGTTCTACATGCTGCCTAGCTGTGAATTTACGAGTACATAGAGAACCACCAAATAATGGTTAATTACTATTTAGTCTGGTAAACTTAATAACTTTCTGAATAATTGAGTTAAAAGTACATATATTATATAAATAAACACGGTGACCCGGTAACGGTAACTTTTTGAATAGTTTGGTTGCCGTATAATTGTAATATTATTGGTAATTGGTACATTACACAATATACAGGGATTTTTTTAACAGAAATATTTTAAGATCTACAAACTATAATATAATAACACAACAGTCTTATTAATTAATCTCCATTTGTTTTAGAATTGCTTTAATCCATCAGAGACCCACCAAGCCACCTTGTGTGTCTTGGTGTCTCAATTAAGCCATCAGAGACCCACCAAGCCACCTTGTGTGTCTTGGTGTCTCAATAAAGCCATCAGAGACCCACCAAGCCACCTTGTGTGTGTTGGTGTCTCAATAAAGATTGAACTACGAACTACTAATCTTTTTGTTATTCTTGTTTTTTTGTTGTAAATGAAACTTAGCATATATATTGCTGGGAACTTATCTTGCTTGTATGTGGAGGAATGATATTCTGTATATAAAATAAATACTTGTATACGGAGATGATATTGACATTAATTTTTAGGTTTTTGCAACCATAATGGTAGAATGTAAAAACTCAGAACACACAAATATGCACAAGTCAGGTCCTCTTATGATGCTCGCATATGTAAGTATATTACAAGTCGGACGCGCAGGCAATTCGAAGCTGCCGCTGTCGGCGCGATACTAATCGGAAGAACATGTGCAGATTATATTTTACTGTTCACAAAATCGGCTTACCAGAAAATTCAGTTAGCAGTCGTCATATTATTAAAGTATTTCAGATATTTTCAATTCCAACAATATCTTCATCTACATAGAAAATTACTTTCATCTATATAAAAAAATAATGAGGCATATAACTAAAGCCTAATATTATTTTCGAATAATCTAAATGTATGGCAATCTTATTCTCCCGCCAACTGTCAAATGGAACTTTAAATAATAATTCATCGACTCTCTGTACAAAATATGTTTTTCAAATTAAAAAGACATTCTAAGCTCTTCTCTGACTGCAAATTTGTTTCATTGGAATGTCCAAATGCGTGATTTGTATTTTTATTATTTTGTCCGCAGTAAATATTACTTAATATTTTATATTCTAGTGATTTACAAAAGTCTTCTTTGAAAGAGTTTAAAAATCTTGTTTTTGAAAGTATCTATAGCTAAAATGATGATCCGTACAATAATATTTAATGATATGAGGTAACCACAACTTCAATGACTAAAATAATATATTGATTTAAAGAATTCCTAAAATTTTGCACAAAAAACAAATTTGTGTGGTTAGTAAATCATGGACTTAGTTGGTACACAATTATAATCTGTACAAATGTAAAGTGTGTATATGTTATTCATTATGTTCCAAATGGGGACCATATGATTATGGAAATGATTTTATATTCTAGGATCAAATGAGATCAAAATATGAAATATCACACACATTAACCCGGTTTGTTAGCAATAAAATATCTAAGGTATCCAATTAGATTGATGTCCTCATCCTTTTATATAGTCTTTTATACATATTGTACGCTTTCACACTTTTCCACTTTTTAATGAATTTTACAAAAATATTTAGGATAATAATTATTAAGCCATATTTATTTATGATTTACATAATGACACGAACCAATGCAATCGAACAATTCAGAATCTAGTTTAGCAAGGTATCTACATACATTGTACCTTGAATTGTAGGATTTGTATGCATATTTACAATGTTTATTGAGTGTGTGTTATGCAACGTATACTGCTGTTTGTATATTGTTAATAATAATAAGCCTATATTTATCTTACAAAAACCTTCCTATTGTAGTGTCTAAGAAAGCACAAATATGTTGTAGGTAGTGTCCATTCCTATTCCTATATGTTATTCATAAAAAGGCAATGTAAATGTATGAATATACAATGACAGTATGCATATTGGAAAATCTATTATAATTGTATAACTTTGCAAAATGTTATGTAACAGCATACTCTTATGCTGTTACATAACATTTATCATACGGGTTTGTGCACTATCCGTAATTTTACCGTCCGGCAGACCGGTTTTGAAAAATGAAAGCGACTATGGCAGTTTAGCGTGATCGAATTTACGCCCAACATGTTCACGCACCAATTGAGAGCACCGAACCGAAGAAAGATGGACAAAAGCACAAGCCAATCAACATTTTAAAACGCTAACTGACGTGCCGGACGGTAAAATTCCGTGTAATTCCGTGTAGTGCACAAATGCCCTTACTTATATTTAAATTGCCAATTCAAATCTCACGCAGAGTCCTTTGGTAAACAATGCTTCTTATCTAAGTGAGGTTATAACGTACTGCTTTATGTAAACAAAAATCATTTCTGGGACATGACTGTCCAAAACTATGACAAGAAATAAGTTTTGAAAAAGTCATTAATTTTGTGATGAAAATTTATTAAAATAAAATACAATAATAAATGAGATTGTCACGATAGTCTGTAAGGAGTAGTTTTTAACTTTCAGCCACTGCCATTCTTAATGTACATAAATATGAAGTTGTTTTAGTCATAGACATATAAATATTAATATATATATACCAAACTTTCAAAGTGTATTCAAATTTACGTAGGAAATTTAACTGATACAGCTTAAAAATTAATAACTCATTATGTTGCAAATGAAACTACCTACCATTTTCCATTTCCTACAATCATCAATCCTCTTTACTGAATTGTAATGTATAATGTGTACTCCCCAATGTTTCAAGTAAACAAAGCGGAACTGCATCATTGAGGTCATATTTTAAATATACAATTTATAAAATATCTTGGTTTAAAACTTTTCTTGAACTTTTTTGTAGATGAAAAACTCCAAAATATTTGTTATTGTTGGAAGATCCACGGTATTTGGTATTGTAAATTTTATCATTACATATTATCAAATGCGGATGCAGTAAATCAAATGGCCTATTTGTTCATCATGTGGCCCATTTTAATCGATCCGCTTTCATTTGTGGTGTCAATTTTGGTACTTTTACAGGGCGCCTGCATTTCAGATTTACTTCGTAAAGACGTCGCCTCAGTGTTGATACCGATATATTTATAACCCTCTTCTTCCAATTTTATTTTTAATGTTTTTGCTGATGCACTACGGTTTTCTAAGGCACTTTGAACGATTTTTCGATCAGTCCTCCGTGTTGTTTTTCTAATCCTACGACAGTTCTTTCGCCGATTGCTGGTGGCGGGTGACTGATTTTTTATTGATTTTGAAATTCTGTCCACTGTTTGACGAGAAACGTTTTCTTTTTTTGAAATTTCTCTATTAGATAGTATTCCTAATTTTAGTAGCACTATAACACTAGACTTTTTTTCCTCAGAAATGTCTTTACTTTTTCCCATTTTGTCCTTTTCAAAAAAAACACTTGTGTTTACAGAAAATTTATTCACTGGTTGAAGTGAAGCCATTTTACTTTCGTGCGAGAAGGTGAAACATGGTCATATTTTTTTTAATTGAAAATGAAACGGATACTATGATTTTGTAGATGATCCAAACGATTTATAAGATCAATGTAGCAAACTACATATTGATATTATTTCTGGATGAAACTCCATTGTAATATATGTAGATATAGCAGTAGTGTAGCGATGTCGTAGCGGTGGCGTAGTCTCGGCGCTGGTCGGCAGCAAAGATTGGTCGGCAGAAGATGCTGGACTGAAGATCGTGGCCGAGAACTAAGACGGACGTCTCGTGACATCGTCGGGGGACTGTTGTCGACTGTGTGATGATCCAGGTACTCTTCTGGTGGAGTGAGATGTCGCTGGTCGCGTTCCCGGCGGAGGTATGAGATATCGCTAGTCGCAGTCCCGGTAGAGGAATGAGATGTCGATGCGTGGGCTATACCCCTTTTATCCTATCAACCTCTATCTATATATTTATACCTGTAGAAGGAAGCATCTGTAGCTTCCTTAACTGTTTTGCTGGCTTTCACGCGCAGGCGCGTAATATGGTGCCATCACGCGCCGGCGCGTGATGTGTATTCGATATGTGATTCATATTCGGATTAGTCGGCATTGTGTGTTAAGCGAGTGAAGTCATATCGGCACGGATGAAAAGACAATTTTTAAGACTTTTGAGTTTTCGGTTATAAGTTTTCTGAAAAAATTGGTGTAATATGGGTGATAGTTTCGAAGAGGCTTTTCGCTCCAAAAAAGCAAAATTTAGTGACAATAGACCAAGTGAGAAACAAATGGCGGAATATTTTGATAAATATATATCTGACGAGTGTTTGAGTGAATCCGGTGTTTTGGGAGTAATGAAGAATACTTTCTTGAAAGTGATACTACCCAATATTAAAATATTGAAATGGAGGAAGAAAATATTGCTTCCCTAGCCCGGCAGCGAACGTGTTAACTAGTCGTAGTAAAATATAAAACTTGGATGGTAAAAAAGTGTTTTATTTTTAATTTGATTAAATCTATAATACCGAGTATTTTTAGTCGATACATTTTATCTAAATACAGTACACTTGTATTTTCTGGGTTTCCGGGGTCGAGTTGACCGGGAAGCAGATTATCCGGTACACTTGTAGTACTTGTAATGTTCAAACACATTTGTTGTCTGCGGCGATAGAATGACGGTACCTCGTGGACTCATTTGTTAGATCCACCGAAGCCGGAGAAGCCCATGATGTGCGCGATGTCAGGGTGGGCCTGGCCGGCGGGGGGGGGCGAGTCGTCGCGCAGCTTGCGCTTGCGGTCTCGCTTCCTCTCCTTGCGGTGTTCCCGCAGTCGCTGCTCCTCCTCGGCCGCTTCTCGCAGCCGGCTCTCCAGTTGGTAATCTTTCTGCTTTTCCTCCAGTTTCTTCTTGTTCAGTTGAAAGCGCGCTTTTACCTGCATCATAATAATTGGCTACAATCTATGCCGTTACGCCGCCGACTACCAGAATACGCAGGAAACCTTACAAATACCTGATCGAGAGAGCTTCTTTCTACTTTCATGGACATTCCCAAATTGCGCTGGTGTTTCTTCCCGTTGATGTGATCGAGAAAGTTGATGGAGTCCTTGACCACGCAGTCACACACGTTGCAATAGTAGCCACCGGATTGGGACGACGGCGTATTCTTGTTTATGACCACGCTCTTGCCCAGGCGCGAGTCAAGGTCCACTTTGTAATCTCTCTGCTTCAAGAGTTCTCTTTTGACCGGAGGCGCTGAAATTTAGCAAAATAATGACTAACCTTTGACTGTTTATCCCGAAACATCATTAATGCAGTGTAAAAAAATACTAATTATCCCGATGACATGTTTGGAATTATTTCAATATAAACATGGGAATTCCGTTTCTAGATACTTTTGCCTTTTTTACCTTTAATTTTCTTTGATTCTTCTAAATCGAGTTCTTCTTGCAATCTTTCCGCTGCGATTTTTTCATATTCATTTTTATCCCATTTTCTCCGATGATCTTCAGGTCGAGAAGTCATGGTGGCGATTATTTTAATTGAAATTCTAAAATAATTCGTAAATTTTAATTATTCATAAAAGAAAATAATTCGAAGCAATTCTGATCAAAGATCATATCGGATCACAGACTAACTATTTTATATAAAGACCGCCAACTACCTCGATTTTTTATGGCTGGAAGTGATATTCGCCAGCGGCCGGAAGTGACGTAAACGGCTAGAAGTACTAAGCTCCCGGCTGGGCGTGACTTCGCCGCGGCTGAATGTCAAATCCACCCGCCGAAATATTTATCATTCATTTTTCAGGTTAAATGGTATTTATATTGAAATTTGTTGTAAAACATATTTTCAAAATTATAATATTAATATTACAAAGAAGATATTTCACTATCTAAATTTATTTATTTCAGTGTAAACAAAAATAGAAAGGTCACGGCTAAAACGCGACATTTATAAAAAGAGTTCAGGCGATTAAAAATGGTTACTCAACTCAGCCTTACAATGGTAAATGGTAATGGTAATGGTGGTTTTGAAATTATTATCTCAAACTATGTATAAATATAAGGCTTTTCAACTAAAACAAAAACGATAGAATTTTCAAATTACTATATTATATTTAAAATTCTAGAAAATACAATATTTTAAAAGGGCGGAAGGAGTGCCCACCACTTTCTGAAGTTATGTTTCTTAACGGGGGTGCCAGCGCCCCTTTGTGGGCGTTTTGGAAGTCTGGCTAGGCGTTTTTAAATTTTTTGCATTTGGGGGGTGCTGCAGAAGTTCAAGGGAGCGTTGTGTTAAGTAAAAAAAACTACACTTTCATACGCAAAATTTAACTTTAACTTTGGCATAATACTCAATATTATGAAGTTCTTCATAGACGGATTTCTATTTTTCTATCGATAATTGTCTATAACCATAGTCTGTCCATATTTATTTGAAATATTTGAACAACTTGTTGGTATCTCGTATTTTTCGTTCCCGTTTTGGTGTTTTTGTTAGTGTATTAGTGTGTCTCGTCATTTTCTGGTCGTTTTTTGAACAATCTGACGTTTACGAGTCGACCCCCCCTGTATCGGATTAATACGCGAAATTCTGACATTAAACAACCACAGATATCGCGATATCGGACGAAGACCACAGACTAACAAACACCAAAGACATAATGTTGATCGCTGAATCAAAATGAAATTATGTTGCCAGGGGAAAGGTAAGTCAGTAAGTGTAAATAAATTTTCGTTACCTACCTGAATGGTTAAACCTAAAAAAAAGTATGATGATGATAGTTCGGTACGTGATCTTGAAACTAAATTTTCCTAAGTATTTTTGGATTGTGACGCTGGCAACTGAGCTTCTTTTGCATTTACAGAAGTCCCCGGGCCCATAAATGTACCCTCACCCAACGAACCACCAATATCATATTTAAATAACTTTTCACGTTAGAATTATGGAATATGATGGTTGAAGAAATAAAACAAAAAAACATTTGTAATATTTTTTAAACTTCGGTTAATTTTTTATGCCCAATATGATATTCATTTTGTGATTTTTTTGTAATTTTTTACATCTTAATTGCTATAGTTATACTTTTCTATTACTTTTATCTGAGACAAAATTGGTTTATTCTATTTTATTTTTCTTGTTTCTCTTTAAATATTTTGTAACTTTAATTTGAGTAATATTATAACTAATTGTAAGATCATTGATCATTGAATTATGAATATCGAACTTATTGGTAAAGAAAATATAAATTGAAAAATTATACACAACCCTGAAGTAACGAAGAAATTCCAAACATACTGTCCAAAATGTATCTGATACTTTTATAAATCATGACGTCAGATCCGATGGAACCGGCCTTTCACGCGAGAATACCCAAAGCCGATATACCGGATTTTGGTAGCCAAAGGGGATATACTCTAAAAAATATATATTTATATATATATATATATATATATATATATATATATATATATATATATATATATATATATATATATATATATATATATATATATATATATATATATATATATATATATATATTTATATACTATCTTTCGCACTATGCAGTTGAGATATTTTTCATTTTTTGATTAATAAAAATATGTATTTATCATCAATTGTATCAGATTCGCTATAAATTGGATTGAACCTTGGATTACTCTACTTCTTGATCATCATTTGATGGAAAATATTCACTATCACAACTCTGATGTCACTTATTTAATTTAATTATAGTCTGATGTTCCCTACATGCGATACGTGCTATGCCTCAACATGCGGGTCCAAAAATAAGAGCGTCCAGCGTGTACATTTTACAGAATGTAAGCCAGGGTTGGGGATCCGTTGAGTTGTTTTTATAGATGATTTAATTTGAAGTATTCAGACGTGATGTGAAGGCACTCCTCCTTTTCCCCCGTCGACATCAAAACTTTTGATGATCCCCGCCTTCTTCAGTCTACAGGAGAAAAAGGTGCATTTAGCCAAAATAAAACTTTTCTTCGTTTTTCGCAGATACTTGTGGCACATTTTATAAAGTTTAAAATAAAACTTAATGTAAAATGTAATAAAACAATACTTAACATATTATTCATTTATTTTTCTGTAGAATTTAGTTTTTGATATAATAAGGAGTATTCTCTAACATGATATATGCTAAATTTATAATGAAGTTTCAATACTGATAATTCATCAAAACATCCAACACTTGATTTTTTTTACATACTTAACACAATCTAAAATATGTGTGAAATGAGAACAAAAATACAAACATTTATTTTATCTTACAAGTATTGTAACAATACAATGAAGATTACATGATTATTTCATTTGATTCACACTATTCAAATAGCACCCAACATCAAAAACAATGAATTTATTTGTGTATCTTTTTATGTGATGATGAAAAATATGGATGTAAATATATAAGCATACGTAATAATATAGTATGAAGATGCTGTTTGGGAAATATTTGTTTTTGTTGATGTGGTTCAACAAGGATGTCCTTAAATGTAAAATTATATTATGGAAGAAACAAAAAAACCTCGTGGGAATCATCAGCACAGGGCATTCCAGGATGATTTTCAATGCGAACATGTGTGTATTTAAACAAGCTACCATGTGGGAACTGTCAACACATACACTTCAGGATGATTTTTATTGTGGGCGTGTGTACTTAAAATTTATGATGCTGCCTTTAACTGTTATCATTTTCTCAACATTTACCACAGCCTGGCACATTAACATTTGGTTAAGTAAGAACATAATAAGTCACATTGAAAGAAAGCAAAGAGTAGTAAGTAAATTTTTGATAATCATTAAATATTTTTTGGCAATTGCAAGTGCCATTTGATTAAATGAATTTTATGTTTAAATAAAGTCACATAATGTTTTTGTGTACAACATACATCTACCACTTATTTAAATACATTTTTAGGATATGTAATGAAATTATGGACAGGCTCAAATATGATTAAGTACAGGAAACATTTAACCCTTTTCCCATAGTATTTTTAAAATGTCTGACTTTGAAATATTATTTTGCAATGTTTTATATGTATAATTTAACATCAATATATCCATGCAAATGATTTTATGAAGAGGTTTGATTTGTAATGACTATGAAGTATTAAGTCGGGCCGAGAAATTAAATAATAAAAAATACACATAAACAGATCTACTTTTGTGACATTCTAGAATTGTTAAATATTCACGTTAAAAATGAATTCTCGTAGTGAAACTGGACTTTGGTTTGAAAAATTGATTGAAGTTCAAATAGACGTCAATATTCTGGGTGAATACTTTACATGTAAGTATTTTATAGTTGTAGTATTTAGTTCATTTAAAATAGTTGTTGCCAAGAAATGATGATATTTCGTATGAGTATTTCACTAACCACAGTATACTTATACTGGGGTAAGTACTCGGTAGGGGATTGGAAACATGGCATCCATTCCATATACATTTGTTACATACAAAATCTTCTAACAAAATTGGCTATTAACATAATATTATGTATATATGTAGTTATATTACAAAAGAACATTGGAATATCATTATGTGCTGACACTTTATTACAAAATAACAAATGTGCAAAATCTATTTTAATTGTTTTTATCTTTTATGTCTACTCTCTGATCATTTTCCAATTACATATAAGATTATGTACTCGTATATGTATATGTACGTAAATATCTTCCAACCACATTGCCCACTTCTACAGCGGTGATATGTTATCAACCCATTAGTGTTTGCTACATTTGTTTGTGTTCCAAATTTACAATGCAAAATAGTACGAATGTGTTACATGATTCCAGATGTAAAATACATTGCTCTATACACACCAAAAGCAATTCCAACTACAAAAGTTGCGCACATCTACACTTTATCTAAACATTATATGTAGAAACAATCTAGTTAAAGCTTTCATGTTTGATTATAGCTTCATATTGTGACAGATTCCTATGATTATGACATGAAATGGAGACTCTGACAATTCATGACTAGAAATAAAGGCTTATGTTATGTTAAAAAAAAGTAAGGCGAATGAAATCTGAACATAATAGTTTAATCAAAAGTGTATACATACATGTATGAATATGAAAGTCTCAGGAATGTTTATTTGTGAGATCAAATGGAATCAAAGAAAGATTTTTACATAACAATTAAGAGTAATAATAATTTATAATATATTCACATTCTATAAAAGTTTTATTCAAGTTTTAACGCTTTTCATTACACAATAAAAAATTGACTAGGAATATTGTATTATTTTAACTAGTTACATTGATAGTATTTTATATGGTAATTAAAAATAACATAATTTAAATTGACTGTATTTTATATTAAGCGTCTCACCAAACCAGAATACATGCATTTATCTAAACATTAGACAGCATTAACATTACAAGCCCATTATTACTACCTATTTATTGCCTAACTCAGAATAAATACAATATATTCATTTTTCTGTATCATGGAATAAATCATAGCTTCGATAAACATGATTCAACATTATTTACCGATAAATTTACTCAGATCAATTATACCGCTAAGAACTTGAAGAGGTTCATGGTTTGCAAATAGTCTAAAGTAGTTGATTGTTCCCGAGCAAAAGGGTAGGTACCATATATAAAACACCCAATGTGATGAACTATTGCTCCATAACATTAATTTTGAGAATTCTTCCTAATATTCTGGGATACATAATGCGTTGTGTATTATTCATTATATTAGGGCGCGGGTTCCCAATCTTCTATCTATATATATATATATATATATATATATATATATATATATATATATATATATATATATATATATATATATATATATATATATATATATATATATATATATATATATATATATATATATATATATATATATATATATATATATATATATATATATATATATATATATATATATATATATATATATATATATATATATATATATATATATATATATATATATATATATATATATATATATATATATATATATATATATATATATATATATATATATATATATATATATATATATATATATATATATATATATATATATATATATATATATATATATATATATATATATATATATATATATATATATATATATATATATATATATATATATATATATATATATATATATATATATATATATATATATATATATATATATATATATATATATATATATATATATATATATATATATATATATATATATATATATATATATATATATATATATATATATATATATATATATATACATATATTGTTAGTATGCAAGTAAAATTACATTTCACATGATGAACAAATAGGCCATTTGATTTACTGCATCCGCATTTGATAATATGTAATGATAAAATTTACAATACCAAATACCGTGGATCTTCCAACAATAACAAATATTTTGGAGTTTTTCATCTACAAAAAAGTTCAAGAAAAGTTTTAAACCAAGATATTTTATAAATTGTATATTTAAAATATGACCTCAATGATGCAGTTCCGCTTTGTTTACTTGAAACATTGGGGAGTACACATTATACATTACAATTCAGTAAAGAGGATTGATGATTGTAGGAAATGGAAAATGGTAGGTAGTTTCATTTGCAACATAATGAGTTATTAATTTTTAAGCTGTATCAGTTAAATTTCCTACGTAAATTTGAATACACTTTGAAAGTTTGGTATATATATATTAATATTTATATGTCTATGACTAAAACAACTTCATATTTATGTACATTAAGAATGGCAGTGGCTGAAAGTTAAAAACTACTCCTTACAGACTATCGTGACAATCTCATTTATTATTGTATTTTATTTTAATAAATTTTCATCACAAAATTAATGACTTTTTCAAAACTTATTTCTTGTCATAGTTTTGGACAGTCATGTCCCAGAAATGATTTTTGTTTACATAAAGCAGTACGTTATAACCTCACTTAGATAAGAAGCATTGTTTACCAAAGGACTCTGCGTGAGATTTGAATTGGCAATTTAAATATAAGTAAGGGCATTTGTGCACTACACGGAATTACACGGAATTTTACCGTCCGGCACGTCAGTTAGCGTTTTAAAATGTTGATTGGCTTGTGCTTTTGTCCATCTTTCTTCGGTTCGGTGCTCTCAATTGGTGCGTGAACATGTTGGGCGTAAATTCGATCACGCTAAACTGCCATAGTCGCTTTCATTTTTCAAAACCGGTCTGCCGGACGGTAAAATTACGGATAGTGCACAAACCCGTATGATAAATGTTATGTAACAGCATAAGAGTATGCTGTTACATAACATTTTGCAAAGTTATACAATTATAATAGATTTTCCAATATGCATACTGTCATTGTATATTCATACATTTACATTGCCTTTTTATGAATAACATATAGGAATAGGAATGGACACTACCTACAACATATTTGTGCTTTCTTAGACACTACAATAGGAAGGTTTTTGTAAGATAAATATAGGCTTATTATTATTAACAATATACAAACAGCAGTATACGTTGCATAACACACACTCAATAAACATTGTAAATATGCATACAAATCCTACAATTCAAGGTACAATGTATGTAGATACCTTGCTAAACTAGATTCTGAATTGTTCGATTGCATTGGTTCGTGTCATTATGTAAATCATAAATAAATATGGCTTAATAATTATTATCCTAAATATTTTTGTAAAATTCATTAAAAAGTGGAAAAGTGTGAAAGCGTACAATATGTATAAAAGACTATATAAAAGGATGAGGACATCAATCTAATTGGATACCTTAGATATTTTATTGCTAACAAACCGGGTTAATGTGTGTGATATTTCATATTTTGATCTCATTTGATCCTAGAATATAAAATCATTTCCATAATCATATGGTCCCCATTTGGAACATAATGAATAACATATACACACTTTACATTTGTACAGATTATAATTGTGTACCAACTAAGTCCATGATTTACTAACCACACAAATTTGTTTTTTGTGCAAAATTTTAGGAATTCTTTAAATCAATATATTATTTTAGTCATTGAAGTTGTGGTTACCTCATATCATTAAATATTATTGTACGGATCATCATTTTAGCTATAGATACTTTCAAAAACAAGATTTTTAAACTCTTTCAAAGAAGACTTTTGTAAATCACTAGAATATAAAATATTAAGTAATATTTACTGCGGACAAAATAATAAAAATACAAATCACGCATTTGGACATTCCAATGAAACAAATTTGCAGTCAGAGAAGAGCTTAGAATGTCTTTTTAATTTGAAAAACATATTTTGTACAGAGAGTCGATGAATTATTATTTAAAGTTCCATTTGACAGTTGGCGGGAGAATAAGATTGCCATACATTTAGATTATTCGAAAATAATATTAGGCTTTAGTTATATGCCTCATTATTTTTTTATATAGATGAAAGTAATTTTCTATGTAGATGAAGATATTGTTGGAATTGAAAATATCTGAAATACTTTAATAATATGACGACTGCTAACTGAATTTTCTGGTAAGCCGATTTTGTGAACAGTAAAATATAATCTGCACATGTTCTTCCGATTAGTATCGCGCCGACAGCGGCAGCTTCGAATTGCCTGCGCGTCCGACTTGTAATATACTTACATATGCGAGCATCATAAGAGGACCTGACTTGTGCATATTTGTGTGTTCTGAGTTTTTACATTCTACCATTATGGTTGCAAAAACCTAAAAATTAATGTCAATATCATCTCCGTATACAAGTATTTATTTTATATACAGAATATCATTCCTCCACATACAAGCAAGATAAGTTCCCAGCAATATATATGCTAAGTTTCATTTACAACAAAAAAACAAGAATAACAAAAAGATTAGTAGTTCGTAGTTCAATCTTTATTGAGACACCAACACACACAAGGTGGCTTGGTGGGTCTCTGATGGCTTTATTGAGACACCAAGACACACAAGGTGGCTTGGTGGGTCTCTGATGGCTTAATTGAGACACCAAGACACACAAGGTGGCTTGGTGGGTCTCTGATGGATTAAAGCAATTCTAAAACAAATGGAGATTAATTAATAAGACTGTTGTGTTATTATATTATAGTTTGTAGATCTTAAAATATTTCTGTTAAAAAAATCCCTGTATATTGTGTAATGTACCAATTACCAATAATATTACAATTATACGGCAACCAAACTATTCAAAAAGTTACCGTTACCGGGTCACCGTGTTTATTTATATAATATATGTACTTTTAACTCAATTATTCAGAAAGTTATTAAGTTTACCAGACTAAATAGTAATTAACCATTATTTGGTGGTTCTCTATGTACTCGTAAATTCACAGCTAGGCAGCATGTAGAACTAGTCAACTGGTAACGACCCTACTGGCTACACCCTCCAACATAATAATTTTATATATAATTGTACAAACCGATACCTTATGCATTAAGTTCAATTTATTGTTATCACATGACAATCTTTATTGGATATAAATGCGTGAATACATTATATAAAGGTGCTCTATGAGGTAAGCTGTAAAACATTCCATTTGGTGCAAACATTTCCAATCATATTTTTGTATATGTTATGACACACAAGATATGGACAAACTCAATGGATGTAAAGTGTTTCTTACCCAATATTTGTTAGATAAAAAGCAAACTTTACATTACATACATGATTCTACAAGAACGACAATTCTGCATCGTTCCTGTAATATGATTCGAGTTTTTTCAATGCCCTCAATTATAGAGGATCTAATAAAAAAGCCACGTATAACTGGATTAACAGTATGCCAAAGATATGATTCATTCACAAAAGCAGGCAACGTTTATCAATATTATCCAATTCTGAAACACTAAACATTCCTTAAAAATGTAATATTCATATACACACAATAGACACAAACTCAAAACAATTTGTAGCTAGTTTGTTTAGGCGATTGCGCCTATGGTGCTTCAGGCACCGATAGTTGGTGAATTCAGTCACTCTGTTCTCCGTCTCCGTCGATATCTCTTTCGTGCGGATCTCTGGGGCGCGAGTCTTCAGTGCCAGCGCTGGATGTGGGAGTAAGTTCTTCTCTCCTGCCCACCGCCAGCTGGTCCCCCGTACCGTTTCCTCGGGTGCCAAATAGATTGCTCGAGAATGAAATATCTCCATTTATTATGTTTTCTTCTTCGATGGTTTCTGTACTATAATTTTGTAGGAACGGATTGGTAGAGCTGTAATTTAGCACGTCATATCCGGATGTTTGCTTTGAGCTACTTTGATTAGACCCAAATATGTCAGTCATTTGGATGTTGAAATTAGAATTATTGTGAATAGAATCGAATACATTTTCTCCAACTCGAGAAGCGTAGGTGGCATAACTTGGCACTGCCGAGCTCACAGCTGTCGAGCTGACCGGTGCCATCTTGTGACCGTAAATAGAGTTCTTACTACTGTACAGGTCGTCGCTCTTCGGGCCGTTACTGTAAGAGCTCGTGTGGTGATAAATGGAATCCGCTGTCGTACTTATGTTATTGATGGTGCTTTGCAGATTTGATATCAAGGTATTTTCCATGCTCGTCAGCGATGTGGAGGTAAGATCGGCTAAGAAAGGGGATGCGTTCATGGTGACGGCGATGCCCGCGTTGGTCCCCGGGATTCCCGGCGAAGCAGTCCCGGTGGCGAGGTGAGCGGGAGAGGCCCCGCGGGGGAGGCCGGGAGACTCCCGCGGGCTCTTGCCTTGGCCGGTGGAGAACATCTGCGCGGCCGGACTGCCCCCGTAGTAGGAGGCGGATGGGGGGGCGCCCTGCAGGTAGGAGGAAGGGGTGCTCCGCCCCCCCGAGCCGGCGCCCGGAGAGGTCCGCGACGCGGGTTGGCGCGCGATGGAGGACACCGAACTTCCGTGTTTCAGAGTTTCATTACCGGATTGGCTGTCGGAACTGCTACTTGGTGAGCCGGGAGAAGATACTATCACCTGCGGATGACGGTGCGTGTTGATGCTCTCTGATTGCAATATTAGTATCAATAATATATCGAAATACCACTTACCTGTCGGGAGCGAGGAGGAGCGGGCAGAGGCCCAGTTCGCGGCGATGGAGGACGATATTGGGCGACCTTGGCTGATAATTGAGCCTAAAAGAAAAACACCGAGTAGATGAAAGATCCATTTTAGAGTTATTTTCTGGGACGAAAGGAATAAGATATGTATACATTTTCCCTAAAGCTCATTTCAATTATCCAGATTAAAAACAATGGTATTTAGGTCTTTGCTTTTCAGATAGTATAGATTAAATAAAGGAGATTATTAAAAGAATAAGATTTAAATTGTATCTCAATTAATTAAGAAAAGATTAACAATATGTATTAAAAATTGTAGTTTCAGCATTACAACATTAACCAAAGACAGAATTTGAAGACTATCATTTGACAGGTGGATACTTTTGGGAGGATTTATTATATGAAGAAGTCACTTTTTACTTGTTTTTCACAATTATCATTATTTTATTAAAATTTTATATAAATGGAGGAATATTATACAGTTCGAGTGCAAGATATATGGGTGATTTTTTAAGAGCTATCGGTTTAAAAAAAAAACACACACACATTAAATTCAGAAAAGTGCATGAAATCTTTATTTGAATCAATAGTACGGTCCATATAATTTAATGTTTGAAAATTATTTCATTCAAATGTTAAACGCAGCTGCGCCTCAAATGGTCCATCCGCTTAGTCCAATTTTGGCATACACTTTCCAACATTTCGGCCGGTATCTCACGAATAAATGCTTCAATGTTGTCTTCCAATGCGTCAGTCGAAGCGGGCTTGTTAGTATAGACATGAGCCTTAACATAGCTCTACAAAAAATAATCTAAAGGCTTTAAATCGTACGATCTAGGCGGCCAATTGACCGATCTCAAACGTGAAATAAACTGTTCACCGAACTTGCCTCTCAATTGGTTCATTGTTTCGCGTGCTGTGTGGCATGTGGTACTGTCTTGTTGAAACCACGTGTCAAGCAAGTCAAGCTCTTCCATTTTGGGCAAAAAAAAGTTGGATGTCATTTCACGGTAGTGCTCACCATTCACAGTTACATTGCGATTCGCATCATCTTTGAAGAAGTACGGTCCAATGATGCCACCAGCCCATAATCCGCACCAAACAGTAACTTTTTCTGGATGCATTGGTAGCTCTGTATGTCGGTATGTCCAACAATGTAAATTTGGTGCAAAATTTAATCCCATTAGCCCGAATAGCCGCTTCAGTGGGTCGATTAAACTCCCAGAGATACCGGCCGAAATGTTGGAATGTGTATGCCAAAATTGGACTAAGCGGATGGACCATTTAGGCGCAGCTGCGGTCAACATTTGAATGAAATATTTTTCAAAAATTAAATTATATGGACCGTACTATTGATTCAAATAAAGATTTTATGCATTTTTCTGATTTTAATGTGGTTTTTTTTTAAAAAACCATAGCTCTTAAAAAATCTCCCTATATAAACACATGATATCATATACCTACGCAGATTCAGTAGCTCGAGGCAATATTGAATGGAGTGTCGTGGAGTAAATATGATGTCGCTGTCGACAGTGAGGGACAAATGACTATTTGTTGTGGCATTGTCCACTGTACACCTGATACATTCCAAGCAAACGCAACAGAAGCAAGAGTATTAAGCGAAATTTGACAAACATAACAGCTGTGCTCTTTCTTTATTGAAATATGGTTAACTGTAAGTTATGCAGGGGCAGTGACAATAAGTCTCCTAATCACTAAATATGGTGTGGTGGTTAGCGTGTTGGGCTACTATGCCAGAGGTCCAGGATTCAATTTACAGAGGGGTCAAATTAAATTTGGGAGATTTTATACTCTCGCGTTTATTAAATATTATCCTGGATTGGTACCTTTCCTTACATGATTAATGATCAAGTTCAGATCACGTCCATCTGACACAGTGCCCTATGCATCTTTTACCACAATTTTATCTGAATGAGTTGAGGAACACATACAATTTCTACTCTCATTCATAGCACTTTGTTGATTTACCTTACTTTACAAAGTCCAGTGAAAAGTAATAAAAAAATGATGAGTAGTTCAGCTATTGAAAATTTTGTCACACAAAAATAGCAACTTGTGTAGTGTTGGTAGGAGCTTATTTTACTTATGACCTAAATCGGTGTTCTAGTGATATGAATTTTCGAGGGCAAGGGCTCACTCTAAAACCCGCGAGATTGTTGCGGCGTACTTTGGTAAAAGATTGAATATGTATGTAGTTCAGGATTTACACCCAAATGATCACAAATTTGTCAAAACAATCTTGGAGCTCTTTTCAGATGTAGCTCATTTTTACTTAAATGGGCACGCCAACAAACAATGTTGCCATTTAATCCGTGGAATAATCATTCCTCATTTCTTGGCAAATCGGCGAGACCATTCTGTAATCTTTAATTGTGGTCGGTACGTGACAATGGTATGAGGTCCGAGAGAAAAAAAGAATATTTGTGTTACCATTTTGTACACCATGACCATTCATTATATTCTATGGTAATTTAGTGATGAAACCGAGTTCGTGAATTTGTTAGTCCCACGAAGACATCTCCTTGAAGATGACTATGTTGCGAACAGAGGAAGGAAAGGGAACAAGGGGATGTGTCGAACAATGGGTTGATAGATGTGGTCGGATACTTACATGCCCTACCTGTGATGGGGCGTGAGAGTGCCGAGCCGATGGAGCTTGCGATACTGCTGATACTGCTGCTGCTTGCCGATATGGACTGGCTGAGTGCGGAAACTGGCCTACGGGACCATACACTATTCTTAGTCTATCTCATCTATCTAACAGCACACCTTTATAGCACCCCAAGTAGTGAGGCCATACATCCCGCCATACAACGTTTCTCTTTGGATGCTAGCTCGCTTTTAATAAGCTAGCAATGTAGCAAAACTAAAAGGATTTTCAAAGAAATACTAAAAAGTGTACTGTAGCAGTAGTATTTTCATAAAGCGTATCTAATTATTGCGATGAGTCAAAATTACACAGCATATTTATACGACTTAATATATTACACACCAATACATAAATAAGTACATGTCAGGAGCGATCCGTACATATAAATATGTTACAGGCAAATTGCTTTATTATTCAATAAATACGAGGGCTGTCTGAAATGTTTCCGACCTCAACATGAAGATGGCAGTAGTTGTCAGTAAAAATTGCAAATGTGTTTGGGCATGCGTTGAAAGGTACTCACCAAAATTTCGGCTTTTTTGATGCACAGTTATAATTTGAGTGAGTTGTTTTTTTAAATATGAGTATCGAGCCGTCATTAAATATTTGTTTTTGAAAGGTTAAAAACACGCTTACGCAAATTAAAGATACATTGGATGCTGTGTACAGGGACTCTTTTTGGATGATGATGAACGTTTTGGACGGCCAAAAACTGTAAACCACTCACGATAAAATCGATCAAGTTCATTAAATGGTATTGGACAATCGTCGCACTCACTCCTGAATGAATGTTTGCACCGTTCTGTCAGCGCAACAAGTTAGACTTAACAACTGTAGATAACTTGAATACACAATGCTACTCTAGAAACAAAAATGTCCAAACAGTGGACTGCAAAGGGAATCGGCCCCAAAAAAGGCAAAAACTGTCCCTTCGGCTGAGAAAATGATGGCGACTGGGATAGTCACGGGGTTATTTTCATAGATTATCTAGAAAAATTAAAACTATTACAAAAGCGTTCTACTCATCATTATTTGATTGGTAAACAGAAGTTAGGAAAACCGACCACATTTTCAGAAGAAAAAAAATTATGTTTCACTAAGACTTCTCACTGTGTTAGTGAAACAGAATTACGGTTTGAACTACTTGACCACTCTTCTTACTCACCAGATCTAGCCCTTAACGACTTTTTTGTTGTTCACCTTCGTAAACAACTATTTTGCAGGGAAAGAAGCCGAACACTATTTGTACGGGTTGAAGAGATGAGAGTATCGCTGGGAGAAGTGTATATATGTGAAAGGAGATTGTGTAAAAAAAAATAATAATAATTTTGATTTGCACCACTGTTAGATAGGAAACTTTTCAGACATTATTTTATATGTATATATATATATATATATATATATATATATATATATATATATATATATATATATATATATATATATATATATATATATATATATATATATATATATATATATATATATATATATATATATATATATATATATATATATGTGTATATATTGTATATATTTAATTTTGCTTATAAACATATGTAACATACTGTATGATATTTACATATGCATACACACACACACACACACAAATACTCTTTCTTAATGTATCTTACTCAATTCAAATTATGTTAGCTGTGAGAGTTCTCATTGATGATAAATTTGCATAATACATATTTTGTTACAGCAATAATTTAAGAAAATAACTAATATATTTTTTTAAATTGATATGGAGATCTTTATAGAATATACGGGACACCCACAAGCTTGTTTAAATTGAATAATTGAAGAAAATAACACTAAAAGGAAACAGTATGAAATTGATATTAAATATATGTTATATGTGAAATTTAAATATATATTGTGGATATGATTAGAAAACAGGTTTTTGTTCATCGTGTGAAATTTTGGTCTGAAATTGTCATGTGTTGGAAGTTGTGCGCTCCGATGAACCTGCACGTATGATTGGGATCTATATATATTTTCTAACTATGTATGCATGCATTTATTATGCCATATATTTTTTCTCTTATGTTGTATGCTATTGGTGGGCAATAGATAAATAAATACGATCTAGATGCATTTTAACTATACCTAGCGAATAAAATAAAAAAAAATCATTATAGAGTCCTGTTAAAATAAATCATTTTCTTTATTTTAGCACTATGCGGTTCAGTAACACCATGTTAGTGTCCAGCAAAAACAATTATATCCAAACAAAAATGATAATATCTTGGTATTTCATAAAATTAAGGGACAGGATTGAAAACTCATAAAAAATGATGTTGAAATTAGTAAAACTTGACGATTTCTGATCTCCCAAAAACCTGGAAAAACTACTGACGCCAAGCAAAACGATTTAACCCAGTCTTACCGGCATCTAACAAAATAATTTCAATTAGATGTGCGGACCTGGGCGGATTACCTGGGCAAGTTAGCACAGTGGTCAGATCAACCTTAAATTTGATTCATCGCGTGTGCCCTCATAATGTAGCGGTGTATTTAGTTACCTTGCTGGAAGTTCCGGGTCTGAATTTCAGGTAGATCAAAGAGATAAACTGCCATCTAAACTAATCACGTTGATTTTATGAAATGAACGATTAAGAAACGTACATTACTGAGGTACTGTCCCCTATAGCCCACAAGGTGAGAAGGGCACTTTAAAGATTAACTAGAGTCTATAACAATGTAAGCAAACATTAGCGGTAGAATTAGCATCTGGTTGAGATTTGTTTTTCTGGTAACTGCCAGCTTGATAGCTCAGATCCTATTTAGCGATAAAACATCTATGGGTATAAAAAGCCTCTAATTGTCATAAAAAAAGAATAAAATATGATCGTTTCATTTCACAAGCAGCCACGTCTACAAAAGATAAATTAGAAAAATTAGATATAAGAACTTATTATTATTAAAAAACATATGTATAATAAAATTTTGGTAATTTTAGGAATAGATAAATGTCAAAATTAGAGAGAATGTCAATAAAACAGTAATACCGTAATTATGATGGACTTGGCTGGTTTCAATATGTCACGATACAAACATTGCGATACAAACATTGGATGCTGGGTACTGTAACTTAATACTACTCCAAAACTAAAGACCAAAAATGATTTTGATTCAAATAATACACAAACTTTGGAAGAGCAAATGTAAACAGAAAGCCATAAGTATTTCAAATATCTATAGTGTGTGGTTCTATTCTTCGTAGATTTTCTAGCACTTGACTTGTATTTATATATATATATATATATATATATATATATATATATATATATATATATATATATATATATATATATATATATATATATATATATCGTAGTCGTACAGGAGAAAGTGACCAACTGACAAAACGTAAAATGTTCAGGAGGGCCATTTAACCGTTTTTACACTTTTGTCATAATGTATGCACGAAAAACAAAGAAATAATGTATGCACGATTGTGATTATTTTTGTGTGAAAAGAGATGTTTGCTTATATTAAAATGAGTAAATAATATTTTAGAAAATTTTCATCCTAAAGACAGAAAGTGATGTGTCACCCATACTATTCCCGTGAAATTGCACCAGTATCACCAGCAAATCTTTCTTCTTTTTCTTAGTTCTTCTTTGTATAAATAATTTAATGGAGGAAAAATTACTGAAAATCCTCACCCAAATACTGACAGGATTTTAAAATCTTCGTTGTACGAATACAAATGCATTTTTTCCTGGTCTAGTGTGCTCATATCGCAAGCATTTAATTTGCAGCCATGAAACAATTTCGCTGTCTTTATTTTTATCGAGTTTTTTGTCATGTTTTTGGCAGGAGTGATCATCTTGCCTTCATGTAAGTAACGATCAAGATAACACTGCATCAATATGATGCAGTGCCCTATGCACCATTAGTTGCGGATAAGGGTTGGAAGAAGATTTGAGATCTAACATATCGTCAAATCTTAATTCATGTACATTATATGGATCACTCTTTCTTAAGTTTTACACATTTTCATCAATAATTTACCTCTACTGGCCATTCGACTTCGAATTTAGTCACTTTGTTTCTCTAGAAATATTTAAATGTCAAATGTTTTATACAAAACTTTAAATAACTTCATTGTGTTGAAAATTGTCACAATAAGCAATAATGTCCAACTGTCACTTGGTCACTTTTGCTTGTAAAGAAAATGAACATCAATGCAGTTAGTCATTTTTAACAAGTCAAAATATTATACTTCCAAGTTTAAAATCGCTCTGGGATTTTTTTCAGGGCAGTATTAAGCTAGTAAGATGTCAAACAGTTGATAATCACGTTTTTGTAAAAACTGCAGTTGGTCACTTTCTCCTGTATGGCTACGATATACATATATCCACAGATTAACAATGGCTATATTTACACAAAAATAAGTAACCGAAAAAAAAATTAAGTGACGACGCAAAGGTAATGAAATAAAAACAATTAAGCTTTTGGTTATACTTTTTAAAAAATCACGTTACTGATGACATCAAACTAAATAAGAAAGAAAATTGACTGCAACACTTAAGTTATTGGAAACCTGGGTCCTTCAAATGTGTCATCAAGTGAGCTGAATGGTCTGGTACTCTAACTGCGAAATGAACGATACCGACATATACACAAATTAGGTTCTGGGGTGAAAACTGGTTTTAGGATTCCGGGCTTATTTAAAACCGGTTGATGTTAAAGTTGGATGTGCCAGTAATAGAAACTGATGACTGAAACTGGCTAAGAACTACCATTGATAAGAAAAGTCGAAACTTATCTATATTTTATGCTGGAGATAATTCAACTATTAATTCTTAAATTTTATATATATATATATATATATATATATATATATATATATATATATATATATATATATATATATATATATATATATATATATATATATATATATATATATATATATATATATATATATATATATATATATATATATATATATATATATATATATATATATATATATATATATATATATATATATATATATATATATATATATATATATATATATATATATATATATATATATATATATATATATATATATATATATATATATATATATATATATATATATATATATATATATATATATATATATATATATATATATATATATATATATATATATATATATATATATATATATATATATATATATATATATATATATATATATATATATATCTATATATATATATCTATATATTACAAAATGAAAAGTAGGAATTATTAAAAGATGAGAGTTTGATTAAATAAATAAATTACATTAAGGACAGTAATCTAGATACCACATGGATATATTCTAGACAAAAGGTTCATTCCAAGAGTAAAGGACAGTAAAGGTAAAGAGGTAAGAGAACCACACCGAACGAGAACTAATCATAATCACGTGCAAAGGCGGTGAATGGTGGGGAAATGTGATATAGTAACAATTTATACCAGGTCTGTAACCTCATAATTGCCATTAGCTTGTAGGTGGCGTTGCGTACAAACGGACTCAATTTCGAAAAAAAAAATCATAAAATGTTTTTCGTAGGTTTGAAATCTGTCAAAAATAATTAGTGCATATTAATATCAACAGCATACAGCTGAGTAGTTTTTTAATCATGTCAAATTTTACGCCGAAATTGTCATCTGTTGGAAGTTACGCTACGTTAGAAGTTACCACTTCAAATCCAAGAAATCTCCTACCGAATTGGATAGAATGCTTGTGGAGACCTACGCCGAGAATGTCCCATCGAAAAGGACTTGCCGATATTGGTTCAGTCGGTTCAGCGAAAGTAATTTTAACTAGAGCGACCAGAAATGAGAAAATCAGTCCAAATAGTTAAAGGACATGAATTGCAAGGTCTTTGGAACGAGGACAACAAACACCCTATTGCAATAAATTCGCGCCGTGCAACTGGGTGTTTCTCGCCCATTTCTAATGGGAAAGATTCGGAGGTTCGGAAAACGGGTGACTCACGAATGAAAAATGCTGATCGCATAAAACAAAGGAAAGTTTTTTTTTGCATGGAATTGTTTACTGGTAATAAAAAAATATGGATTTTTTTCCAGAATTCCAAGTAAATAAAATTGTAAGTTGACCTTGGCAAACTAGTGATATTGTTCGCCACACCGGATCGCTTGGGAAAAAAACAATGTTTTGTGTTCGGTGGGATCAGGAGGGTGTCATCTACAACGAGCTGCTAAAACTAGAAGAAACTGTCAATGCATAACGGTACCGTTAACAATTAGTCATACTCAACCGAGCTCTGCACGATAAATGGTTCGACTACCAGCAAAGACATGAGCGGCAAATTTTTCTGCATGACAACGCACCATCGCACACATCAACAAGTATTTGGAGACACTTAATTGGGAGGTCCTACCCCACTCGCCTTATTCACCAGACTTGGCCCCTTGTCTACCGTTTGTCATCGATGAACCATGCGCTTGCTGAGCAGCACTTCAATTTGTATTTGGACGTCCGAAAATACCTCAACGATTGGTTTGCCTAAAAAACCAAGGACGGTAACCAGAAAGATGCGAAAAATGTACGGCTAGTGAGGACAAGTTTTTTCTTAGTCAAAAAGGCAATTATGAGGTTACAGAGATATGCTTGGCTTGTTTAATTATTATGCAGACTAACGTCATAAAACAAAATGTACTTTATTTAGAGGTTACATGTCTGGGTCCTTCTTAAAGTATTCACCTCCCCGACCCACACCTTTATCTTAATGGTATTACCACTTTGGGGAACAGTCCTGGAAAACTTCTTTTGTAATGTCCTTCAGCACTTTTGTCACATTTGTCTTAATCTCGATAATCATCTCAAATCTTCTTCCTTTCAAATGTCTTCTGAGTTTCGGGAACAAGAAAAATTCAGAAGGAGCGAAATCAGGTGAGTGGGGTGGGTGGGAAAGAACAGTGATCGAGCGTTTGGCCAAAGTGTAATACTGTTGGGATAAATGTGTGTATCGGAGAGGTATATATATATATATATATATATATATATATATATATATATATATATATATATATATATATATATATATATATATATATATATATATATATATATATATATATATATATATATATATATATATATATATATATATATATATATATATATATATATATATATATATATATATATATATATATATATATATATATATGTATCATTACATCTTTAAATAATTTCATGCATATGCAGTTTATTTACCAGCAGTACCTGCTACATTTCAGTGTGCCAGTGTGTGTTAAAATTTCCATCAAAATATACTTGCAACATCTAATATTTATGTGACCTGACTTCAATAAGGTAAGAAGATAGATCAGTTTACAGAATGGACCGAGTTATTATGTAATAATTGTACGAAACAGAAAACAGGAAACAGTTTTAGCTGACGCCACAGAAATGTGGATGTTTGGGAACATGAGGTCTGTAATGTAATGTGAGGTTACCTGGCAGCGTGGAGAGTCCCGCTGGAGACGCACTGGCTGTGTTTCCATGCGGCCCGGGCGCTGGCTCGCCGCGCCGAACTGTCTACAAACATACACGCATTAACCACATGCCTCCTTTCTTCTCACTCTCAACTCTCTTTCTCTTTCTCTTTCTCTTTCTCGCCTCTCTTTACTCATCACATCTGCTACAACTCTAACTAGCCAAACCACCCCTCCTTTTCTCTCTATCTTCCAGAAAGTCTCTGCCACCGAATAACCGAGACATTTCCAAACTGATAGCACATAAGCAAAACATAATGACATAGATTAGTTACCCAATTTGTTTTGAATATACTTTTTCACATACAATATTTCTAAAACGATAATATTTCTACTTAAAATATTGTACAAAAATACTTCTACCGAATAGCTGTAAGAAGTTGTATATTATGGAGGTTAGTTTATATGTATGTAGAAAAAACATGTGTGATGATATAAATGTATACTATAATACGACTATTCATGATCTAGTGATGTAATAGGTATATGCATATGAAAAGGCCGTTTACTAATGCGTGGTACTAGTTTTTGTATGTGCACGTACTTGAAGTTGGCAATGCATTACTTAAAGCTCTTATATATCAGCTGCCAAACGCATGATAAATCGTTCGTTTGCAGCTTTAATCAGTGTTTTTTTCATAGAGTTGAAAATTTCAAGTTTCGCACAAAAAAGATTCACAGGAAATTTTGCTTTTCGATTTGTTGGTTGGTCCGGGTCAACCATCAAAATCCGTATACAGACTTCCACGTATCGCCCTCCAAGGCAACCCTGAAGGACGCAGACCCCCAGGCAGACCTCCGAAAAGATGGAAAGACAGCTGGGAGTCGACATCCCAAGAGCGACATGCGGAGGCACAAACAGATCCCTAGGATCTACATAAAGAAGAAGAAGAAGATTTGTTGGTTGATCCGGGTCAACCATCAAAATCACAAGCAAAACAGAACATCCATGGAGACATCCATGCAACAGTTACTTCTGATCGCTACCGACAACAGCTCATCAGTCTGAATCGAGCTTTGAGGGAAAAACGTAGCAAATGAGCCAACAGACATGGCAGTTTCGTTGGCTCATTCACAAAGTAATTTTGTCGCACGACAATGCCCGGCCGCTGGTGGCTTAGCCAGTCCAAGAAACGTTGGCAGCACTAGGCTGGGAAGTCTTAATAAAAAAATAATAAGATGTTTATGTAGGTTTATGTGAATAAATTGTCTCGTACTTACAGTGGAAATGAAGAAATAATAAAAGAATTACAAATTGATGGAAATACACCTCTAAGGAAACCATCCATACTCCATCAACACTCCACACTTGTACATCAATACGTCTTGCTTATGAAGAGGTCCCTACACCACCAGATATCCTTCACGTTATGTGGTTGTTAATACTCAGTGCCGCCAAAGAGTCACAAATACCATGCTTCGTATAAATCAATGTACCTATTTACTAATGGAGACAAAAATCATGCGTGGTTCCTATCTGATTTTTCATAACAGCAAATAAAGCGAACCAACTGCATACTTGAATATGTAGGGAAACAAAGTGTTTTTGGTTTCTAACAAGGACAATGCAAATATTAATGTTTGTGTATGTATAATTCCGTAAAATCAAATCTATTCTTTGCAGAAGAGAAGTTCAGGGCATAGATTGAAAATGTAAGCCATGCCGAAAAACTGTGTACCAATACTGACTCTGAGATAAAGGAAAATATTGATAACATATTCAGAAGCGATCCCCAGTTTAGTGTTTCTTTTTTGCTCATAAAACATTCTTAATTACGTTTTTATTTTACAGTGAGAAATAAAAGTTTGGGTCGAAGGTCGAGAAAAACATTACCTGAGTGCTTAGGTGCGGGCCATATCTGCAGGAGGTACTTCAGGACTCCGATGGGCTGAGCATAGTCCAGGTCGGTGTTGGCGTGACCTTCGCTGGAAGAGTGCAGCATGAGAGGGGGAGCTAGCGCCGTTGCCAGGTTCTCCGGAGACATCTTGTTTCTATCTGAAACTGACACCACCATGGCCAGGTGGTCCAGCAGGAAGATGAGCGTAGCCCGGTTGGTCCGGGGTAGGCAATCCAGGATGCTGAACATCAGCTTGGAATTTCCTTCTGGATCATCTGGTAAGCAAACTCCTAGAAAATAAACACATACTTACATTTGTGTATTTTAAAGAACTCCGTAAATAGTTTGAAAAATAAAATTTTTAACGCTTTATTTATATTTGAAGCACTAACTTTGTGATTTTCCATTTTATAACTAAAATGGAACTTTGTTTTAAAATCACTATAAAACAGTATCTACTAAATAAAATTATTCAAAATATTTTTACGGTTAGGCAAAGGAGCTTGGGTAGTTCTCATGTGGTTTTATTTTTTGAGTTGATTGGCAGTCACAGTCAAAAGGGATCAAGGATGATGAGTGATTGGAAACATATTGAATAACGGATTTTTAGAAAAATCATTTACCTGTGTATTTATTACTCGTAAATTATTATTAATTGCCTTTTTAATTTCTAATATTTCTAAGTAATCTTAGAAATACTTAGAAATATTACCTTTTGTATGCTGACAATGCAGTTTTTCTTGCCGATAGCAGAGAAGACCTGCAGACGTTGGTGACAAAAGTGTATAATGTGTGCAAGGAAAGTGATTTACTGATATATGTAAGCAAATAAAAAAATTATAGTTATTGAGAGAGATTAATGTAGATCTCGGGGTTAATATATTACTTAATGGAACAGGTCAATTATTTTGTATATTAGGAAAGTATGTTTTCTACCAACTATGTTTTCTAACAGCTAATTTTGGTCACAACAGTCGTCAAGAAAAGGCGATTCAGTTGGCTAGGCCATTTACTCCGCGTGCCTCCCAACAGCTGCCATCAAGCTTGCAGCTTTAACAAGGAATCAGCCACCCAGGACAACCATTGCTGAGAATTTGTCGGCAGCTCTTGTCTGAACTTTGGGACGCGGACCTGACTTCGGAGGATGCAAAGGGAGCTGGCAGCCGACAGATGAACCTGGAGACAGTTCTGTGGACTCCATTGCTCCACAAAGGGAGCGGTTATGGTTAAAGAAGATGTTTTCTAGGGATGGAAAGATTGATAAACATATAGAAAGTAGAGTGAATGCTGGAAACAGAGTGAATGATGCACTGAAATCAGTTAAAGCAAATAAACACCTATCAGCGAAAGCTGAACTGGCAGTACACAATGGAGTTGGCAAAAGAAGGATGGAGGTAGACTGGATGCAGTAGAAATGCGATCTCTCAGATGAATGTGCAGCAAAATGTTGTACGATAGATGTTTGAATGGTGAAATGAGGAAAGAATGCAAAGCTGACATAAGCATTATCAATACAATTAAGAAAGGTGTGTTGAGATAGTTTGGACTTGACTTGTTTGAAATGAGTGAAGAAAGAACAGTAAAAATAATTTATGAGGTGAATGTGGTTGGTAATAGAAGCAGAGAAAGACCGAAGAAAACTTAGCATGATCAAGTACTTGAAATACTTGAAAGCGGTTGGGTCAGGAGTGGGAATAATTGGCGGATATGTATGAGGAGATGCGTGGATATGGAAGACACTCTCTGCCTAACCTTGCGAGAAAATCTAGAAGAAAGCTCATTATAACTACATTCAATGAAATTAATTGTATGACTGGTTGATATCATTTCAATCCCTTTAGATTGGCTGACCAACAACCAGATACTAGCTCTTGCAACATAGTTAGACTGGAAAGAGTATTCTAAAAGTAATAAGTACATGGGTACAGTTCATACCAAAGGGTGTGTAATGTCAATCTAATGCAGTGCTAAGAGGTCAAAAGAAGAATATGGGTATGACCAGTATAAATTTTCTTAAAATGTTACTTCGAAGTCAGTAATGCAATTATACTATTTTTGTATTTTAAGGATATTTACCAACGCATACAGAATGAACACCAATGCGATGACACCGATCTATAGCGAACAATTTGAAAAGAAGTTGAAGTGAAGCTGTACATATTGCTGAACCGAGTATTTGTTTCTATTTAATATATGAAATGTTTACCCAGGGCATCCACTGTCATTTGGTAGAGGCATTTGGTGAATAGTGGCTGAGGCAGTTCTCGCAAGTAATCCTTGAGGACACCGGTAATGACATTGATGTCGGGAACATTGTCCGGTGTTAATTCTACCGTACGACTGTTTCGTTCAAAAGATTCCCGAAGAATCCTTTTTTTAGTGGCCGATCCGCATAAACGATAAAGTCCTGTAAAAAAGTTTATTTAATTGGAGATTTCTTTATTTTTGTTGCTACGATGATCGGGAACCAATAACCCGAATAATATGAATTTCACCCTGCAGTGGTAAATATAAGAATGATTGCCATTATGGTAGCCTTTAGATGCACACAAAGAAGATATTGTGGATAATCTGTTTAGGGCCATTCTTGTGATTCATTCATTCATTATTTTCTTACTATCAAAATATGTATACTTCAACCAAAAGAAACTTACTTGTAGAAAAATAGGTAATTTATATACCAAGAGGTATATTCTGTTCTGATAAATAGTAAGATCTAATCCATTTATGACATTCGTCTTTCATTTATCATTCATTTTTATCAAAGGTATAGCGTGGGCATTTTCAGCAGGCAAAATAGTATATTTTGATCTAGCAATGGTCGGATTCTAAGGAGTTAATCATTACTTGCAGTTATAATAAAACCAACTGGCAAACTGGTGTTTCTTGACAATACTGCTATTTTGAATATGGGTATATGCCATCGGTTCGAGTACATGCGAGAACTTAAAGGATTAAAAATATATTTACCAATTATGTCTAATCCCCGCCTTTCAATCTCTTCGACGCAGCGCCGTATAATAAGCGGTATGGGGGGCTGGGAACCGTGCTGCGATGCGGGTCTACAGCCCTCCCGGGTCACCACGGCCTCCAGCTCCGCACCAAATAGAGGGGGAGCAGCCCGTGCAACGGGACCGCTCACACCGCGCCGACGGTACAGCATTGCCGAGTCAGTATACCGTAATCGCAGGTATAGAGTTCCTGAAAGAGTAAAAACTGAGAAAAGCGTACACACCTAATACGCATTCAAAAGGCATATGAATTATCTGCGCACCTGCGCAAAATCACCACATAATCAAATCAATCGCGTCTTGTAATACTTACTTCAGCATTCTTCTTGTGTCCAGTATTCAACAAAGGCCTCCCTCTTGTAATACATTGTTTCAAATGGGCGGCTGCACGCTGAAGTCGATTAGGTTTTGAGTCGATTTAGGTCGATCAGAATTATAGCAATAAATAAGTCAGCGGTAGTAAAATATACAATACACACCTCGCGGGTCAATCTTTAAGGCAAGTTGATGGAGTGGACTTTGGCCCAAGAGCTGTACGAGGTTGAGTGCCCCGCGGTAGCAGAGCTTGTGACGATGTTGAGGATCCCAGGAATACACCAGTAGATCTAATTGCCGGTTATTTACAAGGTCTAGTTCGAACGATTCATCCCAGTCAAACTGCAGCTCTCCCGTCCGAACCTGGGCATAATGACAAGAACACGTTTTAATAACAAAAATGAGTAATGCTTAAAATCTTTCTTGTCCATGATCAGTTATGGATATGTATGCCATCCTCATGTTAACTAGCTGTGCTCAGATATTCTCTACTAGTGAAACCGTCCACGATTGTGAGACAAGGCACCTATAGTTCGTAAGAACACAAATAATTTTAGTTTCTATTGCATTGCATAATATATTAAATTATTCACCAGATATTCAATATGATTCAATATTACAGTTTCGTAATCGAGTTACAACCACGTTTATGGGTTGAGATCTTTTACTAATGAATAATTTCCACAAAATTGCTAACTTCATCTCCCCCGATTAATCAATTTTAATATTTATTTACTCAACTACCTATTTAAACTTCCTATTCAGGTTTGTCATGCAGTCAGTAGATGGGGCCTGAGTCACTTTGAAAATGACCGAGATTTGAAAATGACCAGATCTTAATAACCCGTTCATTTACATTGGTTGCCTAGTCTGATCCCAATTTATAGAAAATCACGTTCACTAGCGCCGATCCTTCGCTAGTTTATCAAATCACTGATACGTGGATTCAGTGATTCAGTGATTCGCAGAAAAGCTAGTGTAATGGTAATGACAATTAGAAACGTCATATCCTGCTTACCCACGGTATATTCAGAAACATAATTACGCCCAAAACGTGGGAATTTACTATAAATTTTCACATTTTTTTATTCGCAAGCATCGGAATTGATAACAATAGCCGAAATTTAACTTAAAAGGCAGATTATTAAAAGAATAGTATGCGTGGTTTTAGGAGTGATTGGTTAGGATAAGAATCAGCGATGGATAACATTATAGAGTAGTAAGAAATGACGCACCACTGTCCGCGCTTTATGAACTCTGTCACACTCGAGGACGCAGTACAGGTCCCTGGCAGGCGCAGAAGCGGGCTGCGAATGCGGGGTGGTGGGCGTGGCCGACCCCGAGCCCCCCGGGCCGCCCCGCAGCCCGCGGCCCGCCAGCAGGTGCAGCCACAGCATGCCCGACACGCCGGAGCTCGTGCCCACAGTTTGCTTGTCCAGCTTGTACTTCGCAAATTCTGCAACCGCCCATATGTCACAATATATTGTAATTGAAATTGAAAACAGAACATATCATAGTACTTGCCAATACTAATTAGCAACTAAAACTATAATTTTTTGCATTTCGAAATTGTCATTATTGTTCCTTTTTATGTAATTTTTAAATATTAATTTGGTTTTTTATAATTTGTGGACTGGCTCCTTTCTACAAAATGCCCGCCATTGTTGACAACTGTGACATTGCGAAATCTATAAGGCTTGAAAATGTCGTTGTACATATTTTGGTTAGGTCTGTGTTTGTGTACATAGACACTCTATTTCGAGTGCAATTAAGATTTTAACTAATTTTCTCCTAACCCTTATCCGCACCCAATGGTGCAAGGGCACTGCATCGTATCGACGCAGTATCTTGATCAGGAGTGATCATCTTACACGAAGGTAAGGTGATCACTCCTGCGTTTCAGGGACCAGGGTAATATTAAATAAATATTAGAGTGTAAAATCATATATATATATATATATGTATATATATATATATATATATATATATATATATATATATATATGTATATATATATATATATTTATATATATATATATATATATATATATATATATATATATATATATATATATATATATATATATATATATATATATATATATTTTCACCCCCCTCTGGGAATCGATTCCGGGACCTTGAGCGTGGTAGCTAAATACGCCTTCCATTACACCACGGAGGCGGTCAATTTTCACTGTATATTTATTATGAAATTAGTAAATTAAACCCATATTTTCTATACCTAATCTTATGTCGAATTTTACATTATTTGTGCATAGTATGTAAATAACTGCGTACATTTGAAAAAGAATCTTCTAGGTGTCTTAATAAATAAACAGTGGAAATACATATCCTATTCTTTAAACATGGCAGTCATTTTTATGAGTGCTTATAGTACTCGTAAAACAACAACAAAAAAGAAACAATAATAAGCTTCTTATAAATTTGTAGAGGAGTGTAAATCTCCTCTCTCGAAAGGGAATTGGCTAGACGGTTTATGTCTGGAAGATTCAACATTTGAGTATTTGGTGTAAAATGATAACAGTCAAGCGTACTGCGAGCGTGCGTTTTGGCTTTTCGGTGTATTTAAAAACTTAATTTAGTAAGTAACTGGCGGTAATTTGAGTAAAATTATTTATAAACATAATAAATAGTTTCCAAACCTGTAGGGTTAATATCGATATGTCTGGATCGAGGAAGTGTCGAGGAAGGAGTGGGGACTGGGCTGGGGCCTCCCCTGGAGCCGAGCTCCAGCAGCTGCCTCATGCGGCGGGTGGATGGAGACCCGATCATTCCTGCAACAAATCACTAATCCAGTAACCGGGACCGTCTGTTTGCCATTCGGAGGCTGTGGCACGACCGCAAAATAATAATCTCTTAAATGTATGTAAACAAATTCTTACTGACATGTGACTGTAATTATACTAATAATAACTAGTCTTGCTAGGAAACGTGTTTTCCAATATATGCAATACATTTTATTTATTTATTTATTTATTGAACGGCTAGTGCCTTTAATATAATACACATATACAGTATCTAATATAAAAATACACTAATGAATACACTAGTAGAGAAACAAAAAGTCTTAAACATAAAATAATAATAAAATAACAAATAGTAAGCACTGGTAAATACACATCTTCTTCACACACTATCAGAGAACAGCGAGAGAGAGTGACACAACGTTTAAATTGATCCATCATGATATGGAGAAGAAATGCTGAGAAAGTACAGATATCAAGGTGGATTACAATATTTATTTAAAAAATCTATACTTTCAAAAGCATTGGCTAAAATGTGAAGCCGCGGAATCGGAGAGAACAAGGCATAGTTTGCATTATGTACAAATACTGCCAATATAGACTTTTGCCTAGTACCTCTTCGACGCATGCTAAGCTTTATTTGATTTCGGATATCTTAAAACTTTCCTTTTGATACTGTGAGGGTATGTACTATATTAAATAGGGTATTTCTACTCTTATACAGTTAATTTGGAGCTAATTCTCGAATCAACACTACGTCGAGCCGAGTACGGATGGGGCCTAGAAGAAATATGAAATATAAAACATAAAGTAGTTTGAATATTTACCGGAGGAAGTAATGTGCTGAGTAGATAGAGATCTGGCAGGGATAGATGTGTGAGTTGATGACCTTCCGGTAAAGTTTCTGTCCAGAGTTCCTGTCAGAGCTGACCTTCCACTTCCGTACAGGCCGTATGAGGAACTGAAAGCTGCCGCATTCTCGGCCTGCAAGTTAACGTATCATCAGACATCATCGTAGCAGTATACTATGATTTCAAAAAGTCAACGTGACGATTCGAATGCTCACATTTTTCAAAGCATCGTGAATGTTTTCGGCGCTGTAAGTGAACCTCGCCGCTCTGTGTTGATTGAGGACGTCTCTACTTGCCCTGATTTGTTCATAGATAGCGCTCGTTGAAGGAGTCCTCGATAACCACGATCGGTAATCATCTGAAATTTAATCACAAAACAAACTAAATAGAAGTATTACTCACAAAATTAGGTTTTTACAATAAAAAATACTCCCACCCATGTCCAGTCAAAACTGTCCCCTTTCTACCAAATTACCGCCACTCTGTATTACATTGCGAAATTTCCAAAAAATAAACAGAAATCAGTGTTTTTTTTTAAATTTCTGCCAAACATTAAATGAAAATATGTCTTCATTTTCTGTAAATGTAAATCGTACGCGATACGATTGTGATTAATTTTGGTATGATGACAGCCAGTGAGGAGTGACGTAATTATGTCTTTTTATCGTTTTTATTATGTTAAAAATAATTATCAACCACTTTTAAAGACCAAATACTATATCTCGAGAATAATGAGTGTTAACCTTTCATACGTCAGATCGCAGAACACTTTAAGTATTTTCTAGTCCGCCAAAAGTGCGCTTTGTGACATTATTTGTTACCGAGTAATTAAAATTTCCACCCTGAAAGTGGTCGTCAGAGAGACAAAAGGCAAGAAACATACCTCTCGGACCTCGGGAGGCGAGATGAGGCATCTCGGGAGCTGACAAGTTCCCGTCCGCATCATCCATGAGTAACGAAGTTATTCCTCCCGGTCGATCGAGCGTTCCAAACCTCTTTCCCATCGCCATCCTGCAAAATGAACATTATATAACGCTGCAATGCCATTTGCTCGGTTGTTGTATGCAAATAATAAGGATACAAGTTGTTACCTCGTGGAAGCTCTCGTATCTCTGGGAAGGGAGTTGAATTTGTTAGCTAAATCTGTGCCCGTTATTGTGTTTGTGCGTTGTACAGATGATGAATTTATTGCTGATGAAGGTTGATTCCTGAAGCAAAAATCAACACATTAGGACGTGGATACCGAGTGATTACATATTTACTATTCATATTATATTTATGAATACACGGACGTATATTTGTTGTACGAATATAGCTTTACATCCTGTATAATAAGAACAAATAATTAAAAGCATCGGCAAGCTGGGAATCTTCATCGCAGGAGGCTAATCCATCTTAAAAACAGGCCACAAAGCCTACACCAAGCAGAAGAAGAAGAAGAATTATAAGCAAAAATGTGTTGAATATTTGAAAAACTCTAAAAGTTCAACTTACTAATGTCAATCATGAATTTATATAGCTTTAAAATTTAATTTTGCATTTTTATATTTTTGTTCACCAAAAGATTTCCTTTTAGTTGTTGTTGTTTTGTTTTCAATCTTATTGTCAGGAACCAATCTTTTAAGTGTTACGAAGATCATTGGACAAGTTTTTGAGTTATGTCCAATTTAGGAAATATATGCTGAAATAATACTCACGGATGGAACGTATGATTACTAACCTATTGTAATAGTAATAATTAGATCTAGAGCCAGCACCGCAAGTAGCTTCTGTATCGGAAGAATAGTCCAAGCTCCTGTTTCTTCTAGTGAGAGTTCCCTGAGATGTCAGAGAGCTAGGAGGTGCGTACTTGTTGCTTAAAGCTCTAGAGTCTGGCCCAGTTGTGGCGTACCGTTGGTTATACCTGGATAAAGTTGACCCTGCAAAATCAGTTCACAATTTCCTGTAAGCGTATTGTTGTCGGACACTTTACAATTTTATAAAATATATATTAAGGACTTAACATAAAAATATCTCAAATATTTTTCAAAAAAGCTTCGTTATTTATATTGGCAGAAATATGACGCGCACATTTTATAATTACACATCCCCCCTTCTAACCCTTATCATCACTTAATGGTGCATAGGGCACTGCATCGTAGATTGAGATGATTTGCGCTTCAGGGTAGATTAGAGGAAATCTGATACCAACTGTCCGAAATTACTAATACGGTATAGTTATTAGTTTGAATATCCTATAGGCTTCGTAAATTAAGTATAGTTCTCGATAAATATATAATAATTGTAATTCTTACCAGATTTTAAACTGGATCGTAGAAGAGTATGTCTCCCTGCCGGTGATATTGAGGTGTAATCTGAATATTCTACTCGAGGTAGGTGTTGATCGGATCCTGACCGAGGCATAATGCGTTGATTAGATGTAAACCTGCCAATTTAGAAACAGTAAATACTAAAACATAAAAAAACAAGACACAAAGAAAAACTTATAATTAAAACAATCTAGAGTGTGAAATGAACTCATAAACTGAGAAGTATATTGTAAATACATACACGGGGAGGAATATGGCAATTAGAGCAATGGAATTTACACACACATAAAATGTTTCAGAACTTTTCATTGCTTCTCGAGAAATAAAACTTATCATTGGTTCCTTCCGACCGGAGATAAGTTCAACTATTTCAAACTTAATCAAAACAGATAATTACTGTCTAGTCATGTTCGTGTCAGTAAATAGTATTATTGTGTACGTGTGAGTTTACGAAACAAAGAAAGTCACCTTGCAGAAGTCATTGGCTGACCACCTGCCGACAGTCTCCGGGGCAGTACCGGTCCCGTGTAAAAGGAGTGCACTTTTTCCGCTAAACTCTCCAGAGTCTTCGGGTAGCCTCGCTCATACCCCTGGAAGTGCTGAGTAGAGGTAGACTTAGGCTGTTCTGTTATTACGGGGGGTGGTGGTTGATAGCTATCGTAAAGAAATATTTTAATTAACAAAAAATTTTACACAAATTACCAGGTATTTTAAAACTCAACGACAACTAGTTTTTAGTCTCATTTTCTTAGTTTGTCAAGATCAGTCATAATGTAATCTGTTCCGTACGGAACATTTTAACTTAGTAGAGTAACTTAGTTTTAATTTTAATTTTAACTTAGTAACTATGATTTTACTTCTATTCGCAAAAAAATAAATGTTCATTTAAAAACATGGCTATTTCTAACTTTCTGACAATATTGATTGACAACCGGTTTCATCAGCCGTAGTTTGTGAGCAACGTAATGAGCACAGACCAACTAATTTATATAGTAATGAGTATCACGTTAGCTAGCTTTTTTTTGGAATCTGAGCCCGCCATCCACCCGCAGCAGTTATGGAGTCCTGAGGGACTCTCTGTCCAAAATATATTCAAAATATTTCTGAAGAAATAAATAATGCGCTATTCAATTAATGAGGGGGGAGGAGGATGTACGGACAGAGGCCGACACTTCGGGATCCCCTCATTACCTCTTTTACTTTTAATAAAATAAAACAATAAGAAAACAAACAAAAAAACAAAAAAATAACAATGTTTGCAAAAAAAAACAATTTAAGACGAACACAAACAATGACTTGAAGACTAAAGTAATAGAGAACTAGTAACTAATATAAAAAAAAGTTAGCTAGCTGTACAACATATACATATCGCAAGTTTAAGCAACCTTACCCAAAATTTATAATATTGAATTACGTTCACTGACAGGTGTCTCTTAACGCCTTATTAAGTCTATGATGAATATGATATCACAATGTTTTCAAATAGACATACAGTCGAACTCGGTTATAGCGAGATCTCGGACATAACGAGGAAACATTCGTTGACATTTTGGTTTCTGATTTTCTCCATACATGGTTATAACGAGCAACCATTCATGGTTATAACGAGCAACTTCTCGGCTATAGCGGGCAAAAAGAAATCGTCTTCTTAAAAATGTTGTGAATATTTGAATGTTTTAAAACATTTCCGACCTAAAGCAATAAAATCCGACCGGATATTGGGATAATTAGACCGTTGCCGCCGGGATCGTATTACGTTTATGACTCTCAGAACTAAATTGGTGTTGTTACCGACAATAAAAAAAAGGTTTTTGAACGTCATGCTTGTTTCGGGGATTCTTACGATAGTTTCCGTATTTTGTATGTTCTATGCTTAATATGGACATTGCATAATAAATATTACGAGGTGGGGAATGTCGGATCACTTCTAGAGCAGGTCAGTTAAAAACAAACCCTCGAATTATTAACATATCTACCAATAGTAAAAGGTGTCTCTCAATTCGTGAAAAGGCGGAAATTATCCGTGAAAAAGAACATAGCGAAAAATGTTGTAGTGTATATAAGAAAACTGGATTGACGGAAAAAATATGATACGTGTGTATTGGGTGAATTGTATGAATTTTGTTTCAAATGCGACATATTGTGTTATGTGACCTTTCCAGACAACACACGTCATGTGATAGGTATGTTAACAAAACTATTCTCGGATATAACGAGGAACGGTTATAACGAGCATATACCTTTTCCTCATCCCTTCATCCCCTTCATCCCTTCATCCTCGTTATAACCGAGTTCGACTGTATATACATGTAAGATGCTATAACATACGCTCCTTTGCGTATACGTACCTCGATTTTTGTGAATGACTAATCAACCCGGGACGCACTTTTACAACATTCGCATTCGGAATACAATTACATTGTAATAGCGTATTGGTAGGGACTGACCGGAGCCATTTCGTCGTAACGTAACACGTTACATTCGTATAGTCCAGCGGTCGAGGAAATTTTTTAACCATTACCGCGATATTACCCCCCCCCCCATTTTGAAAAGAAGACGATCAATGTTTATTTTAAAGAAACATTTTTTATTCAATTAATTTACACGGAAAATAAAAAAAGTTACATAAAAATAGTTAGTATAAAATAAAAATAAAAACATAATAAAATTCTCAAATTGTATCAAACAAAAATTCAGGTTTTCAGGTTTCGTTTTCAGTTTTTGGAGAAATCATGTTGCTTCATGTTTGATACAATTATTTCAAAATTTGAAATTTTTGATGAAAGAGCAATTTGAATACAGTCTTCGGTGTTTAATCGATTTCTGACGCACACGCCAAATTTTTTTAAGTTTGTAAGAATACTAACAAACATAATCATGAAATAACAAATTTTAAAAAAAATCCTCACTACCCGAAATTTTTTTTTACCCCATTTGGGGTAATTTACCCCAGTTCCCCGACCGCTGCTATAGTCAGTAGAGCGAGCGGAGCGCCCCATCCATAGTTTCGATTGCTCTGGTCAGTCCCTACCAGTACAACACCAGTAACTAACATCAATTTTGATGTAAAAAGTGAAGAATTTATATGAGAAACAAACGTAGAGATTTAAAAAAATAGTTTTTGATTCCATCATATTTTGATTTAGGAGTTCTCGAACATTAAAGGGTAAGCGCGTTGCACAAGCGCGATGGAGGTCCCGGGTTTGATTTCCGGATGGGCCAACAGAAAGAAATTTCATTTATTTTTGAGTTTGCAAAAAAAATTACAAGAAAAAAAATCAAAAACGAAGCAGATGTCAAACAAGTCCTAGTTGAGTTTTTCACCTCTAAAGAAAATGGCAATTAACATGTAAATGTAAAGAAAAAAACAACTTGCCTCCAATGGTTGGTCGGTGTTTCTGAAGGTGGCCTACTGTTATAGTAGAGGTCTAAATTGGAAGACTGATCTGGCGAATATCCGGCTAGTCCCAACCCTAGACGGGATCTAGAATCTGTCATCTCTCGTTCATCTCTCTGCGAGTGTCTAAGTCGTAAACTTCCAGCATCCCTAAAACATATATTATTTCAGACAAGTATTGTTAAAAGAGCCCTTTTGTAATGCGAGGGTGATAACAATTTTAGTCTCGAGATAGTCGTAAAATATTCAGTTGCTAAAAAGCAGAAAGTTATAGTTTCGCTTAATGTCGATGGCAGTTAGATAAACAGGATAGATCAGGAGATCAGGAACGCAACAAGGTGAGGCTATTTGTTAATGTACCTGTTTGAGTGTCCATGGTCGAGTTCGTCCACCATGTCTTCGTCTCTCAATTCCCGTTTTATCACAACGACCGGAGGCGGTTTGTGCTCCGACCGCGGGGGCAGGCTCGGAGAACCGCTTCCTTTGTTTCCTGAAGGCAATATAGTTATGTTGTTGGCAAACAGGGAACGCGCGTGTTGGTCGCACAGCGAGAGTGGATATTAATCTATTACATACAGATTACTACTATTCATTTAACAAATAAAAATGATATGTTACAAACCTTTACGTTGTCTAGTGGCTAGAACTAGTCTTCTCGGAATTGACATGATTATCACCACGTCATCTAAGGACATGTGAGTGACGTCCACCAAGTTAACAGCCAAAATTTCATCTCCAACCTGAAATCAACTATTCATTTTACGCCTATGTTCCCATTCATCGTATTATAAATAAATAATACTATTAATTACGTAATACGTATTATAAATAATACGTACAATAATACGTATTATAAATAAATACTCGAAATATATAAAAACAAGAAGCATGATTTCTGTCATACTTTGTTCCATTTTACAAGTTCAATTAACCAAGTGGAATTTTTCACTTAACTCTGCACTATTTAGGCATCACCGTTTGATAATAAAGCAATACTTTATAATAATAAATTGCGCGTGCTGCACCGCGCACCGCACCCCTGCGCCCTGGTAGACGCTCTAATATCGTTCCCTACTCATTTACAGGTGCTGATGCTCTTGCTAAACCCCTGGGATTCTAAGGGGAGATTCTTTACCGCTAACTTTCTGACATAAACCGTGAACCCAACGAATCAACAAGATCCGGAACTACATCAACTTACTAACTAACCATCACGCGACTTTCCCGCAGGTATGGAGAGGGAAGTACGCCACACTACTCTGTATTTGAATCGCCTCTACCACATTCGGGCATCTCCTCATACATATACCCGCCGATTATTTCGGCTCCTGGTCAAGAAGTATCACTTCGACAAGATCAAAAACTCGAAAATCATAAAATCAAAAATCAAAAAATCGGCATCAGAAATTAAAAAATATATATAAATAAACAATTCACTAAATTAAATTAAATTAAATCAAATTAAATAAACTTTCATCCACTCAGTAATTTTTTTATATATATTTTTTTATTATTTCTTTAAAAGGAATAACCCGCAAAGCCTCTATTAGAATCTTGTCTGCGGGTAGGATAGTAAGAATAGGGAAGGTAAATGTGACAAATACATCACAAACACTCAGACCAATTGGAAATAAATCTTTCTTGAATTTATTTTGTAATTAGCGGGAATCGAACCAGCGACGCCAGTTTCGCAGTCGAGCGTCTACCCAACTACGCCACGGTGTCTGTCGTGGCGAAAATCTAAATCGTTTACTTTTTTTAAATCAAAATTTGCGTAAACTTACTGTTTTAACACGCTACAACTACTGGTAATTGCGTCCGTGTGCAGATGGAGTCTACTAGATGGAGACAAATCGAGCGACGAGCTCGGAATATGAATGTATAGATCTTTTTCTACGTTATTGTATCTTTCTTCTCCCTCATATGACAAAATGTGCAACAGCGTCCTTGAAATTCCACTCTCCATTCTCGTCCAATTATTAATTATCGAATCGCCGCGCGCCGACTAAGATGTTTCACTTGTAACAAACACTTGTAAAATGCCAAAAAATGTGATGGCTTCGATAGGTGTAATATAGCTACCATATATAGTATACACAAGTATTTGGGAAATGTAAAAGACATTAGGGGGTTTGAAAACAAAGTAAGGAGTATAGTAACCTTGAGACAACCGCTGTTGTACACGGCAGACTCGAGAGCGATCCGCGAAATGAAGACCCCATCGCTGCGATCCACTCCGTTCCCCTCGCGGATGTACAGGCCCAGAGTCTGGCCGGGCCGCTTCACTATTTCCACAAGCTGCACCGTGTGCTTGGCGTCCTGCAATCACAAGAGACGCTCGTCATGCGGACTAACGTACTCATCTCGGGGTCGCCATCGCGAGATACGTGCGAGATGCGCTCACCTGGAGCATGAAGAATCGCTTGGCGGCTTCGCTGGCCGCTCTGCCGACCTGTCGTGGCTCCAGGATGCGAACGATCATCTCCCCCCTCCGTTCCACGGCCTTCCAAATAAACGAAACATTATTATACACGCTTCGTCAAAACTACGAAAGGGAACAGTCAGCTTGTTAAGAAATTAAGTCAATATTTTAGGAAAACGACAGTAGACCGTATAAAAATATCTACTGAAATATATATTTATACATTCAATCGTATTTTCCCCACACCTAATCAATTGAATTGCTCGTGATGAAGCAGTTAATCATTTTACGGGGGAGACTATCTAGATTCTAGATCAATGATCGAAACCTGTAAAGTTTATATTAAGTGGCTTACGAGATATGACATTTTCGTGAACGATGTATACATGTACTTTACACATAGAGTGAGTAACAATAATATTTTGAAAGCTCACCTCCAGTGCTGCTGCTGTGGTGGCATCGTGGTCATTTTCAACAGTCTCTATTTGACGAAATATTTCTGAACTAATCCCCGAGACCTGCAATTAAAAATCCGATTTATTTATCATTTAAAATAATATACTTCTGTAAATAAGACGTTACAATTCTAAAATGGACAAAATACATGTATACCTAATAGGGCAGAAATAACATTCGATTTACAGATTCTCGTGGCTACAAATAAATTTACAAAATACAATATCATAACCAATTCTTCTTCCGCTTGGCCCCCCAACGTTGGTGTTCACTCTGGCAAAGGAACAACTCCTCTACCCTTATCCCGGTCCAGTCGGACCCGTCATAATTAATTGTAGAAGGTGGTATTTCTCTCCGCGAAAATCGATTATATTTATCGTAATGTGGAAAAAATAGAAATTCCCTAAATCTTTTAAGGATTCAGTCCTTCTTAAACTACCGCGTTTAATTACAATTTTAATTAAATCTCCAAGGTTTATCTAACAAACGAACAAATAAAATACTATAAAATTACACGACGCACGCAGGAGTATTTCTGCTAATTGGGCGGCCAATATTATATTCTACAATAAAACAACCAGTTCATAGTTTTTCTTCTGGACTAAATGCTATTAGAACATCTTCTAAGTACGTAGCCAAACGTTTGGTTGTATGATCCAGTAAAGGTTGCAGGTTAATTTTAGCACATGTTTCCGATATTTGGTACGTTTTTTCGGCGGATAACATTTTTTTTGTTTTGATTTTCTTAAGAATGCCTTAAAACGATGCGAACACAAAAACTGACACACATTAACCCACGCTTTGTATTGGATGACGAAAAGGTTTATTCATTATTTGGTGTCTATTCAACATTTCCAAAAACTAATTTTTCTTTATCGGAAACAAATTCTACGAATTCTATTTTTGGCCAGCTAATTACTGGAAAGACTCCTATGTGCGATGGTACATTTGCTGAAAATAAAATGAGCAAATAGATCTGTTTTGTATTTCTCCGATACCGATATCGAGTCGCCACAGCACGTACTCGTCTCCCCATTATGAGACCTGCGATTGCCACGTAAATATTACCTTCCTAAAGTCGCTCTGTATGACCATGGGGGTCTGGTCCTTGAGGCGCGTCGGAGGGGGCGCACGCCCAGGAGACGCGGTGAGGTCTGGAACGTTGCGCCCATTTTCCTGAAACAATCATTAATTCATTTTTACTCTAATGTCATAGTTTTCCGGAACTTAGCAAATAACGGTAGCCCCGCATTTTTTTCACTTTTTCAAAAATTTCAGGACCCATTTTACTACTAAGGGGAGGGGAAACCACTGACCCGAAAAATAAACTCTCAATATTCCAACGTAATTCACGAAAATCGGGATTGTTTGAAAGAAAATTTCAATGATTTAAATACTTACAGATACTTTGTCAAAAAATTATAATACCCAGGGACAGCCCTAGAAAAAATTCTAGACTATACGAAATTTTTATACCGTTCCTAAAAAACTCACAATTCTTCTTTTTCATTCCAAAAACCTAATTCTAATAAATCGCTCAGAGGAAAAGAGCTTCTCGGTTTGGCGTTGGTAATTTTACGAAAATGGCGTTTTATATTATCTAAAAAAATTGTTTTTATTGTTTCGAATCTATAAAATTTGAACATTGTGATACATTACGTCATCGCTATAGCCGTTTATTAAGTTAGTTTCGTCTGGAGGATGTGCGCGCATTGAATCTCTAAAGTCACCCTGAAAATCCACTCTACCTTACTGAAAAGTTTTCAACAGAAATAAAATTCCCCATATGTATTTGGTGATCTAAGTCTGTTTACGGTGGGCTAAGTGAATTACTAAATTTACTACCAATAACCCGGGACACGAGTGAACCAGTCGCGGTGTAAGGCACGGTCGGTGCACACGTGCGCGGAGTGACGCCCGGCGCGGGTCAATGCCACGACGACGCCGACGTCCTCGGCTCGCTGTCCCATGACCCATGGCTCCTCACTACCGCATTACCGCCTCGCTACTCGGCGCTCGGCGCTCGGCACCCGCTCGAGGCTTCAATGAGCGAATAGCAGAATTTCGGTCGACGATGGTCACTATTTGTAGCATTTCTTTTGAATATATATATATATATATATATATATATATATATATATATATATATATATATATATATATATATATATATATATATATATATATATATATATATATATATATATATATATATATATATATATATATATATATATATATATATATATATATATATATATATATATATATATATATATATATATATATATATATATATATATATATATATATATATATATATATATATATATATATATATATATATATATATATATATATATATATATATATATATATATATATATATATATATACTTATATATATGTAAAACAATACTGAATGAAATTACCATTACAGTTCAACACGACTCGAGCGTGATCTGTTAATGAAAATCTATCGAGAAAAGTTCATTATGGATCACCCGTTACATACACGCCGATCGACCACTTTCAAGTACACCGCATATTCTTCTTATTGATCGTATTTCGAGTGCATTCAGTCTGATTTTATCCTTCCTACGCCGACTCCTAGATTCACTTCCTGAAATACAATGACAGGAATATGGTATACCGCGGTATGTCTGAGATAGGTCGCAGGTCCCTCGGCCGGCGAGGGTCCAGGCGCTGAGGGTCTTACTGTAGAACGGGCCGAGCCCTTCAGAACGCAGAGTACGTCACGTAAGTGCACACTCGGTCCCCTCTTCTCGACCTATCGAGTAATTTCCTAACCCGGAAGGAGAGAAATTTATCGCAATTTTTTGCCCGCCGCTTCATTTTAAAGACACGTGATCGCCGCTGTGCTTTTCCAATTTAATTTTTAGAAGCATGCAGTCAAACAAAAAGATTAAGTTTTCAAAATATGAATGATTTTATTTAGAGGACGACAAAAAATATTATTTTATTGAATAATTATTCAGGTAAGGTAAAAATAGTACGGGTAAGTATAGCAAACAAAATAATTCTGAATTAAATGAATAAATGTTTATAAACTATGCAATACGCTGTACTAAAAATGTTTTTTTTTATAAATTGGTAGTGACCCGAAAAGCATTTGAGCGAGGATTTGAAATGTTGGCCGAAAGTAACACGAGAATTGTCTCCGAAAATTTAAATATCTTTTATTTATTTAAATTAAAAAGAGAAATATTTTTATTTTTATTATTTACACAAATATTTCAATTTCATACTATTTCTGTGAGCCTAAGCGGCTCATTATTAGAAATAGGTATCAAATTGTGGTAGAGTGGATTTGAGCCGAGAAACTCTAACTTAAGAGTCAGCGACTCTAACCACGGGACCACAATTTGATATTTAAAAAGGAATATAATTATAGATTAATATAAAATGTAGGCTAGGTGACGGTTGTATGGAGAAAAAAATCCGATTTCCATCCGCCACAGAAAGAAAAAGGTGCCAAAGGATGCTTATAGCATACATACAAAATTTTATTAATATAGGACGTTACCTTTTGTCTCCGGATCAACATTAAGATATTCAATTTTATTACGGTAAGGCTTTAAAAAGTTTTAAAATTATGGTTAAAAACAAATAAAATAGTAAAAACAACATTTATTCATAACAATAAGAAAATTCCGAAATGCCATTCATAACCCGCTTACCTTTCGATAACTGTTTCCTTTTCAAAACCATGTATTTATTTAGGAGTAAAATCTATTTTTCCAATACAAAAATAATGTTGTAAGAAAAAAATCAATAACATCAAATGTTGGTTTAAAGAAAAATAAGTAATAACTTTTAATATAAACTTAGATATCTTATATTTTGCATTAAGAATTTAGGTAGAAATGTATACCACAGGTATTTATTTAAACAGTTTTGTAGATAAATATACTCGTATTTCATTCGCATTGTTTTTTTAATGGATTGTGTAGAAAGTTACACGTACACTAAGCCGCAGACTAACAGTACGTCAGCCACAGGCAGAAATCCGTAAGTAGTAGGTGCATTATAAACATTGCGTGAGTAATCTTCATGGTAAAACGGAAAATCAAATGTTACGTACTTGTAGTTTAAAGCAATTTGGATTTAATTTTGATGTATGTTTTCGCCAATGGATGTAAAATTTCCTCGAAGTTGTGTAATAATAGAAGTGAATCGATAGGGGATCGGTAGCGGGCCGTCGGCGTCGGGCGTCGGGCGTCGCGCGCCCCGCAAACCCCTCTGGCGATGACAGCCCGATAGCGAGCAGTGAGCAGCAAGCAGCGAGTCCGGGAGGGAGATAACAAGTGCCCAAAAACTTTATCAATGCGTTTAAATGCATCGAAAATAAATCCAACTCCAATTTCTTTGCGATGGTCGCGATGCAATGCACGCGACTTTTCTGTACAATCAAAACTGGATGCTTAAATTTACCAGTGATTGTTTATTATTACAATTTACATGGTCCTAGCGTTTTTGCATTTATTCTCATACTCTGAAAATGAAGGCGTGATTTATTTATAATTCATATATTGTTATAACATATTATAAGTCCAGACCACAAATATATGTACTACTCACATATTCCATGAACATCGATATTTAATTATTGAAAATTGCAATACAGAATAAATGACGGCAGGGCATTCAATGTTGAGGAAAAAATGCTTTGGAATATTATTGGAATTTATGAGTTTTCTCGTATATGTGATAATAATAAATATGTGTATGAATAAGTTTTACTTAGATATTCATTGATTGATTTGATTTTTTCAGTAATTGTCTTTCTTTAGTATAAAAGCTCCGCATTCAAGTTATTTAAATCTTATATCATAAGGTTTTTTCAAAGCATTTTTGTATTTATTAAAAAAATATATTTTACTATTTTTATACTTTTTACATTTCTAAAATCAATGTGACGAAATTGATTAAAATAACGATTGATTATATAATATTTATAGATATCAATATTTAAAAATAATAATAAAGAGTATCGTCATTTGTTTACATTTAATAACGTCATAAATAGTACACCATGCTCATATGGGCAAACGTACGGTTGGACGTTCCGCGTGTATAAAAATCTTTTTTCTATTATAACCTTCAATAAGCATGCTTCAAAAGAAATTTAAAAAAAATTTACTTTAGTTTCATTATCACAATTGAGACCGGGACATAGGAAAGTGGGTTTAAATCGCGATGTGCCTAAAACGTGACGCGTCCTTGAAATTTCACTCTCCATTCTCGTCCAATAATCGATTATCGAATCTTCGCCTAAGGAGTTTCACTCGAAAAATATATAAATTATTCCCTGTATGGAAAATGGGGTCAGGGTTGAAGAAAAAATGAGTAGGAGTTGTATAGGTGAAGCTATACTCCCACAGGTACATATGTGTGTACATATACGTTATACGATGATGGGGTAAGGGTTGCCAATCAAAATGTAGCCTCGCTTGAAACCGCACATGCGTGCGTGTTCGAGCAGACTAAAAATCACAGCTTTTGTGATTGCCATGACTCATCGCGTATTATTACTATACCGAACCAATCATAGAGCAACCTTGCGTATTGTGAGTTGATTTACGGTCGTAATCTACAAATCTGTTTACTAACATAAGGCCAATTGTCATTATCCTATCGTATCGTGATGGAATTGTTGTCCATATATCGCTCACTCCTTTCAACAACGTCGTATATCAAAAATCGTCAATTTTCAGTTGTGCATGTTTTCGGAATGCCCAGAAAATGTACTACATATATCCCAGAAAAAGCGGTATATTTTTAACTTAATATTTACCCGCTACAGGGCAAAAAGTGTTGTTTCTGCATTTCGAAGAAAAGGTATTGTTTAAATATTTTTTTAAATATTTAATTATTATTTTTCAAATGGAGAAAAAACATTCAGGTTATACTTGAAAAGATCAGTTGCACAGTAAAAAGTTCAATAAATGGCTTGATATTTATTTTTAGTACATTTTATTATATTCTTTAACATTAAAAACGTTCTCCTGAAAAATCAAGTTTTTTTGATAAATGACTTTGTTGAAAGGAGTGAGCGATATCTTAATTCAAATTAAAATGTTCGTTTGTTCAAAATCCCCTTCAGTTATTCACCGATTTGAAATTTGACACAACGTTGCATTTCATATACACGCGTATTTTATACACACAGATTTGACATGTTTTTTTATACGTACGCATACATATAAACAGATTTTTTGACAGCAACGGTTCAACGTCATAGTAAAACATTCAATAGTAATCATTTCTCATGGCGGACAGCGTGCTTCTTGACAGTTGCCGTCACTTAACAAATTGCATTCCTGTAGAATACATTTTTGATATTTTCATTGCTTCACCAGCATTGTGAAGTTAAACATATAAGAAATGTGCGTTTTCAATTTTCTCGCTATTCCATTTAACCAGACTGGTTTAATGAAGGAAAATAATTGTTGTCTAGTAACTATCGAGAAATAGTCAGAAACAAGTACCTCTACTTACGTGATTTCGACTTACACTTTTTTTTTCTCGATTTTTTACATAAACTATTGTGTTGAGGGTATAGCGAGAGAGAAAGAGAAAAACAGCACTGACACCCCCCCTCTCCACCTTTACTGTTCGGGGAAATCATAATTTAGATTTCTTCCTTGTTAATTACGTGTATGTTGCGCTCGGGATTCATACCACGTTTTCATTTTTTTTAATGAAATTTTACAGAACAGTTGCATAAATAAATTTACATTAATGAGTTACAAAAAATATGTATTTGTAGCATTCCATTTAGAAAATTTCTTTAATATAAATACCTGGAAGAATTCACCCTCCTTTTTAAAGAATTGACCCACAAAGCCTGTGGAACAATATGATTCTAACCAGTTGAGGGACGGATATAGGGGTGAGGATCCGTCCAACCGCTTTTTTAAATTGAGATTCAGAATTCAGGACGAAAGGATTCAGTCGTGGCAAGTCATTTCAAGATGGTCGCGATATACGGCAAGTAACGAGCAGCAGTAGTAGCAGCGGGTGACTACGGCCACTTCTCAAACCGAACGACGTATCCACGATGTGTGCTTTTACTAGATACTAGTAGTAGCCGCAGCTGAATGGATAGACTAGTTTGATAGTAGTCTTCGGTCGGTAGGCTCTCCTCGTGGGCTACTTGACATCGCGCGTGCGCTACTCCAGCTCGGGAAGTTTCATCCACAAGGTGGAGCCGAATGCAAAATCCTTTTCATATTCACCGCCGTTACTTTTTAGTACGAACGCTTTTTACGTTGTGGTCGCGATTCGCGTAATTTCCCTCGTAGAAGGGGTGCCATGCCACAAAGCGATATATTTGACTCTAACATGTGATAGATTTAAGTATTTCGACACACGATTCGAACCGAATCTTTCTACGGCAACTAACAAATTGTTGCTTTATCCTTTACCAACAAAACATTCGAAATTATCATTTTTAACAACTGTTCGAAAATTCAAAATCATTCCAAAGCTAACATAAAAGCTAAAATCATATTTTAAAAAAAATAATTATTTTCGTTTAATAATAAAAAGATGGAGATTTTTTAAATTATGTGATAAAAAAATAGACTTTTTATAAAATAAGTGTATGTAGTATATATTATTGTTTTATAGTAAATATATTCGATTTATTCATTAAAAATGTAAAAGTTATTACACATGGCTTTATAGTTTTTTTGGCGATTCATAAAAGTGCATGGCAAAGCGGAATTAGTCGTAAAATTTCCAAATGATTCATCGTTTAATAACACTCGCACTTTAGAAGCGCGGACCAGACCGTATGAACGGATTTGTTCGTATGAACGGATCGGCTATTAATGATTAAATCGCCAACGGTGTCGGTCGGAGGAGCCGAGGAGTCGAGGAGTCGGAGGTAGTCGCCAATCGCCACCGCCATGGACCGCTCGGCCGAACCCGATCCTTGCACGTCTATACGCGAGCATCTCGCGTCTTCCGGACGGACGACTCGAGCGTAACTACAGACAGACATATCACGGTGGGCACTAACCTTCCTTGTAAAGAAGCATCCACTGCTCTCACTGTCACACATTAACGTCGACTGCTCGCCGATCGAGAACACGTACCGTACTTTAACACTTTCGGAAAATTGATGTACGGAGCAAAGATGGCGCGATGGAGTGTACCCTGTTTCCCCCCTATCCTCTATCGATTGGCGAGTCGCCGCGTGACGTCACGAGCCCGAAGTGCCTTCCGGAAGTGCTCGGGGTTTCCCGGACGCAAGCGTAGCACGCTCGGTTGTAAGGCGCTGGATACGGACGCGACCGCGTGCTCGGCGCTCGGCGCGCGGCGCGCGACGCCTGCATTCCGAGACGTGCCAGCGAGCCGCCAGCTTATACTCGCACTCCTCCCGAACGCAACATACTTTCCAGCATCTTTGTCATTTGGAAACTGATTGTTGATTCGTGTTATAAAAGATAATAGTATAGATAAGAAAATAAAAATAATAAATAATGTTAAATGAAAAAAAGAAAATAGTCAAATTTCTCTGAAAGCTTCCGTCACATTCACAGGTCCGGTATAGAATCTCTCGGTTTCCATCCATTCAAAGTTCTTCGCGATCAAAGATAAAACGATTACTAATGCTATCGAAGTCCCTATCACTATCAGCGAGGCATGTAAGTTAATACTAACTAGCGTGTACAATATACCACCAATTTCTAATACTCAGGGTGACAGCAGCAGGAAAGTTAGTAACCTTACAAGTTAGTTCCTTACGCGCATCGCAATAAGAATATTATGGACCACTGCGCACTGGCACTGACGAGCCAAGTCGCCGCGCTCTATAACCGCCCCATAACCAAAGTCCTAAGTATAAGGAGGAATACCGAGCAAACCTATGCTACTAAAATAACCTTAACAAGTATTTTCTAAACCCAAAGTTCGACCAGATGATGGTAAGGTAAGACTCGAGAAGTTCAGAGCATCGATACCGAGGTATGGATACCGGGACTTTGTTACGCTTGTTAGTATTCCCTCATCCCCTCAATGGGACCGTGATGGCGCGTGGGAGCTCAGTCCAGCCCACCGAAGCAATAACGCAATTATACAATTTTAACCTTGGAGGATACCTGAAGATGAATCTTATGCTCTCCTAAACACCTCCCATTGTTCAATTCAGCAATAAACGAAATAGCCAAAGGCTCTCAGATTGTCATTATTAGTCACCAGATCGGGGCACCTCCAATCACATCCTCCAAACTGCAACCGTGCGGTCCATCGGACAGAACAGAGCAGTGCCACAAGATACGTTCCACCCACTGAACAGGAGTCCCACAGACGCCTTTAGTCTGTCGCACATAGTTCGTGGAGTTTACCCCTGTGCCCAATGAGCATTTGAACCATATAATGGTTTAATCGAAATGTTTTGACTTCAATCTGACTCTAACATCGGGGAAGAACGAATACGTCTATGTCCCGGTCAATGCGGCTTCTCATCATTCCTGCCAAATATCAATGGTTCTGTCCTTAATTATCCTAATCAGCGCAGCTTATTTGTCCCTAGAACGCAAATTTTAATTTAAATCAATATTCAATATAGATATCGCTCACTTCTTTCAAGAACTTCATAAATAAAATAAAAACTTGATTTTTCAGGAGAACGTTTTTAAAGTTAAAAAATATAATACAATGTTTTCAAAATAAATATCAAGCCACTTATTGAACTTTTTACTGTGCAACAGATCTTTTTAGGTAAAACCTGAAGGTTTTTTCTCCATTTGAAAAATATAAAGTAAATTAAAAAATTATTAAACAATACCTTTTCTTCAAAATGCAAAAACAACACTTTCTGCCCTGTAGCGGGTAAATATTAAGTTAAAAATATGCCTCTTTTGCTGGGATATACAATAGTACATTTTCTAAGCATTCCGAAAACATGCACAACTGAAAATTGACGATTTTCGATTTATGACGTTGTTGAAAGGAGTGAGCGATATGTATTACCTTTTCTCCTTTTTAAATTTTTTAACCGCAACAGGAATCAAATATCTATTTGCAGATGAGGTTGATTGGCTAGGAAAAAAATCTTTATATGACTATATATTTACCTTGATTCGTAGATATACGGGGCCGTGGCGTGGTCTGTGCCGCCACATAAGATGGTAGGGTGTTTACATTAATGCAGGTAGGCTATTTGCATAAGTACCTCGTACCCGTGCAAATAGTACGGAGTTCTTGTTCATGATAGATCGCGGGAAAACAGCGTATTAATTGAGAAACTAATGGTAAGAAACACAAAAAACACTCTCTTTTGAGTATTGTGTAAACGCAGATCTATGAAAATAATGCATTTTATATCATGTACATAACACACACGTACCTATCTACGAATGAACATTATGTAAATATGTAGGGTTCGCAGCGAAGGGTAGCGTATCGCGGCTATTAACTCGGCGTCCCGACGTCCCAGAAGAAATACCGAAATAGGTTCATTTAATATTTACACGAGACGCGAATAGTTATGTGCAATGTTCGGAACAATAAGTTCCTGAAAATCTGATAACAGAGGTATACAAAAAAGAAAATTTGCTTTGTCTTCGCCTAAAACTCCGCCTAAAATTGAGAGCTGACGACCAAATTAACAAAATTTCCAACTGCTGTAAGTACAAGTTACGATAACTTTATTATTTCTGAACTTACTCCACGCTCTTTTCGTTCATTCAAGAAACGTCACTTTGACAGTTGTTTTTTGTTAAACTGATATTTATTTACCTTTTTTCAAGTACCGATCAATATTCGATGAAATAATATCGTTGAACCTCTTTACACGTGATACCCTGTGAAATATTGGCGGAACAATGGCAGTTGAAGATGCGTGACGAAACAACAAACTGTTTTCGTTGTGAAAAATTAGTCGTTTATCATTTACAGACCCGAAGGTTTTGTAAAGCATCCAAAACAAATTTTATATAATACAATCTTACCCCACCTCCAAAATCTTTACAGTACAAAAAAAACTATTGAAAACATAATAAAATATTTATCATCACAAACACTTTATTCACTATTTTTGTCACACACACACATATGTATATATATATATATATATATATATATATATATATATATATATATATATATATATATATATATATATATATATATATATATATATATATATATATATATATAGGGTCCGCCATCTAAAGTTTTTTTTTTTAACTAGTGCTTATTTCGTGAATGGTAACACTTAGCTCATGTCTGATTTGACAGATAATTAGTTTTATCCTTCCGCTGAGCGAATATGGTTGTGTCTGGGAAATATTGCGACATTACTTTGAAAATCATGGTAATGTTGCAGAATGTGTGCGAAAATTGCGTACGGTTTTTGGAAGAAGAGAAGCACCGTCAGCTCCGTATGTTCGTTATCTTGTGAAAAAAGTGAAAGAAACTGGCATCCTCATCGATAAACCAAAGCGTGAAAAGCCAAAAACAGTGCGTACACCCGAGAATATCGATGTTGTGGCAGAAAGTGTGCGTGAAGCGCCATCAACGTCAATTCACCGTCGTTCTCAACAATTGAACATTTCGGAGACATCATTGAGACGAATTTTGCATAAAGACCTTGGTATGACGCCATACAAAGTCCAATTGGTTCAGGAGTTGAAGCCAACTGACCATCCAATGCGTTTTCGCTTCGCTGAGTGGGCCTGCGATCGACTTACAGAAGATGCCGATTTTGCCAAAAAAATCATCTTTTCGGATGAAGCTCATTTTGATCTTGGCGGGTATGTAAACAAGCAAAATTGTCGTATTTGGGGCACAGAAAACCCGCACGCATACATTGAAAAGCCGGTACACCCAAAACGAGTCACTGTTTGGTGCGGATTTTGGTCCAGAGGCATAATTGGGCCATTTTTCTTTGAAAATGAGCAAGGAGTGGCCGTTACAGTCAATGGCGATCGTTATCGGGCCATGTTGAACGGATTTTTGTTCACAAAAATTGAAGAGGAGGATATTGGCAACATTTGGTTTCAACAGGACGGCGCTACGTGCCACACAGCCGAAGCTACACTCGATGTTTTGCGCCCTGTTTTAAAAAAAAAAAAGTTATTTGGCGGACCCTTATATATATATATATATATAATATATATAATATATATATATATATATATATATATATATATATATATATATATATATATATATATATATATATATATATATATATATACATATATATATATGTATATATATATTATATATATATATATATATATATATATATATATATATATATATATATATATATATATATATATATATATATATATATATATATATATATATATATATATATATATATATATATATATATATATATATATATATATATATATATATATATATATATATATATATATATATATATATATATATATATATATATATATATATATATATATATATATATATATATATATATATATATATATATATATATATATATATATATATATATATATATATATATATATATATATATATATATATATATATATATATATATATATATATATATATATATATATATATATATATATATATATATATATATATATATATATATATATATATATATATATATATATATATATATATATATATATATATATATATATATATATATATACATATAAATAAAAAGTCATATTCTATTATATTTTTATTACAACCACATAATTCTTCAAAAGACATAGCCAATGTAAGATTGGCTGCGTGGTAAGTACTCAACGATTGTATTATTGAGTTAAAAAAATAATACTAACGATCGCCAGGGGTACCTGCGCGAAGCACCGAAACCGCGAACACCTCAAATCAGGTTTATGTTTTATCATTTAGTCTGAAATTGAAGTAATATGCGAGAAAATGAAGGGGTAATGAATAGTTAGCGGTGTAGTATTAGGTAAATGGGTACCTTCCTGCGGCCGCAGCAGAGCATGGTGCGCGCGCGGGAGCTACCGCCAGCGGGGGGAGCCTTGAGCCTCGCCAGCCTCCGCCACTGCATCGGGCCCGGCCTGCTGGGGGCTGCTCAGGCGGGGCCCGCCGTCCCGCATCACTGCCCCATGTGCCCCCGAGCCGCGCTTCCCGCCCAGGGAGATCGATAACCTAGGGTCGACGCGCGAGTACGTCCCGAGAGGAAGCCCTTTCCGCCGCGGGAGCGCGCGCTCGCATCGGAGCGCTCGGACTCCTGGACGCGGGACGCCGGACGCGGGACGCCGGACGCCGGACCCGGACCCGGACGCTAGATGCCGCCAGCCGAGAGCGGGAGCCCGGCCACGAGCATGGCGCGACGGGCGGACGACGCGACGGCTTGTCGCTGAACTCGCGGCGTTGGCTCCGCGTATCTGGGCGGTGGGCACTAGGCGGAAGCCTCCGAGCCGATGCCGCGCTGTAGCGGGTGCCGAAGTTCGAGCGCGAACATGCTTAATAACGCGCCTCACTACACTTATTTCCTAATGTTTGATGGCCTATCGGTTTTCCGAGCGCTTCCCCTCCCAGGCTCTAGTGTGGCGGAAACGGGCGAAGGGAAACGAACTCTGCCGAGCGTGCCCCACCCTACGGAGCTTTCCCGCTTTTCACGAAGGGGGGACGCGAGGCGCATCGACGTAAAGAAAAGCGTCTTCCGAGTACAACGCCGATGTATTTATACGGAGTAGCTATGTTGGGAACGTACCTATTCCTACTCGCGTAGCGCTTCCTATCATTCCTACCCAGAGTTTTACCGTAAACGCGACTTAACGCATACGCAAATATATGTACTTCCCCGAGAGACTTGCAATGTATCAGTAGCTTGTACTAGTACGGGTATGCAGTCTCGAGTGCTCTAAACACTGCTGCTATTAACCTTTTCCCGCGTACTATATTTCCTCCATTTATTTACATTTTTTTCGTGAGTACCGTGACATTATTAAACACTGACAGTGGTCAGGGTCTGATAATGTCTTAATAACGTCTTACGCTATTTCGTCAAACGCGTCACGTATTAACATATACATAAATAAATGTAGAATTCAATCCAATAAACCTTGTTTAATTTTGGATATATTACCCAACAATTCAATATGGAATTCTACCAACTGTCTGCAGTTACAATAAATACGTAGGTATATAAATATTTTTAATATCTAGGAAGCATGATCACAAGGGATGGAAAAGTGGATAATGATATTGAGAGAAGATTGAATGCAGGGAGTAGAATAAATGGTGCTTTGAATAGAGTGATTTCAAATAAAAATATGTCCATGGAAGACAAACTGGCGGTTCACAACGGAGTGTTGGTACCGACACTGATGAATGGAAGCGAAACATGGAACTGGCAAAGGAAGGATGAAAGCAGAGTGAACGTTGTTGAAATGCGGTCCCTCAGACGAATGTGTGGAAAATCATTGTATGACAGAATCAAAAACAAAGATATAAGAAAGGAATGTAAGGCTGAACAAGGGATAATTGAAAAGATTAGGAAGAGTTCTTTAAGGTGGTATGGACATGTGGAGCGAAGGGATAGCGAGAGAATGACTAAGAAAATAAATGTGGCGAATGTGAGGGGAAAACAGAATGAGGATGGCTGAAACAAACTTGGCACGATCAGATCAATCAGTGTGTGGTCAATCTGGTGGTGGCAAAAGTCTGCGTAATCGGAGGGCATGTATGACTAGATGTATGGATGTGAAGGAGGCGAGGAGTGTTTGCCAGGACAGAAGAGTGTGGCGTTCCATCCTCTCTGCCTACCCCTGCGGGAAAACGGCGTGATGGTAGTAGAAATAGTAGTAGTCAAATTGTGCAAGCGGAAGACTCTTATAAATTTCCAACAATGAGTTTTGATATTTTTTTCTTATTTATATCATTGCACTGTAATCAATTGTTTCCATTTGGTTTCACTGTCGGTATCAAGAGGATTTTGAATATCTTAATTTCATTCGTAATTATATCAAAGATTGAAAAACAAGAGTCAAAATTTATCTTCAAAGCACTCAGATTGCAAAATCGACGGAAAATTCCTCCGATTATTTCGGATTCAATTCCTCCGCTTTCCTATGATTTGAAATGTGTCAAACATTTTATCACGTATTTGAGAATGAAACATTTTTATTTTCTGACGAAACGATTTAATATTAGCGCATCATAATCATATCATATGTATAATCAGAGAGAAGCTGGTTTTCTTCTTACAATCTCAAATTCAATTCATTCATATTCAATTGTCAAATCGACGTAAAATCCTAACTACCGCAGCCATTCGTTATTTTATAAATTTAATAATAGGGCGATGCACTTTTTTTAAATTTAATGATGACTGATCGAAGTTTAAAGAAGCGCTGAAGGGCTTGTCCGCAACTCAACAAGCATACGGCAGTATAATATGGCAAATCATTTTCTCCGATCTCTTAAATAAACTCACGGAATTCTCGGTGATCCAGCCCAGTGGATCTGATGAAATAAACAATTGACGTGACTGGTCTTAGAACTTCAGACATATACTAATGTTTCCTGCACAGAGACTGTTGATGAATTAGCAATAATTAACAATAAATATGGGAGTCGAACACTGCAATATATCGCTCCGAACATTTTTAATTTGTTGCCGACGGATGTTAGAGTTCAAAATAAAATATGGAACAAAGGCAAAATAAAGGAATGGGTAAATGATCAAGAGTTAATTTAATGAAAATTGTTAATGTTTATATTCTTAATTTTTTTCTCTTTTTTGTTATATTAGGTTAAAATCGTTAAAAACAATAAAAAAATGTATTAAAAAAGAACTCCACCGACAAGACACACAAGGTGGCTTGGTGGGTCTCTGCAAAAAAAATGCTTTAAAAATGTATAAATTGTGATTTAAATAAATGTATATAAGTAAATAAAAAAAAATTAAAAATGATACAATGTAAGACCGATGGTTTTGAACCACCATCATTTTCTACAGCCATTGACGCAAGAGTGACAACTCTTTTATTTTTATCACATGTCTCCATTAGGTGTTCATTTCTTCGTGATATCCCATCGAAGCTTCTTTTTATTGATGGCATTTTCAACTCCTTAAAAATATCTTTACCAGTAGTTGTGCCGTGAATACTATCAATATCAAGAAGTTCTTCAATCAGTAGTTTTATCCAGTCCTCGAATAAAAATCAATACCTCAGCAGTATCTGGACACATCCGTTGACTCTTCAAAGGCCGGAGAAAATCACTCAAGGTGTTCCATTTTGTCAGACAGTTGAGATGATACCCTCCGTGCCACTGCAATAAATTGACCTTGTCAGGGCACATTTCTTCGGCTACTGCAATACGCATTATTTCATCGTTTCTCCACCGGTGTACCGGGTAATGGTTTTCCATGTGTTGCGATTTCGAGATCCGCACGAAAGCTGCCACGAGTTGCAGCCTCTTGTTCGGTATATTTTGAGTAATTTTGAGCATACAAGTATTTCGTTTCATAGTGACGTTTAATGTTATATTCTTTGAGATCGGCTATGGTTTCATTGCAAATCAAACATAGCGCATTCTACTGGACTCGATTACGAAATATTGGAAGTTCCATTGATCTTTGATTCTTTTTCCGAAATGGAAATGAAATCGGAAATTTCAGCCCTTTTGTTAAGATAAAACTGTAATTATATAGTTAGAAAGTTGAAGAAATATTCATATTCGCGATGAATAATTTAATTCACCAGGAATCCTGTATTCGGTTAATATATTTAGGTATGTATTCACATTTTAAAAGACCCCCTCCGAAAACAAAATTTCGAGAGAAATTTTTATAAAAAATATATTATTAAAAACTTTAAAGTTTCATAAATTATTTGCAATATATTTTTAATTACAGCCACGCTCGTACTTTAGTGTTAAAACGAAAACTCCATACTGAAAAAAACCGGTTAGGCCGTCCTCATCCCTTGTATCCTATCGTCATCCATTTAAAATATGCATTCGCTATTGGTTTTTGACATATTGGTGTAGCGACGGTATTTTACTAGAGAATACAATTATAATAATTTAACATGAGGACTGGCCTAATCCTGATTAAAAACTGTCTTATAATGGAGTTTTCGCTACAAGGTTAATATGAATATACAGTGGTACCTCGACATACGAGTTTAATTCGTTCCGCAACCTTGCTCGTATCTTGAATTACTCATATCTCAAAGCAAATTTCCCCATACAAAACAATTGAACTACCATTAATCCGTTCCAACCTCCAAAATGTCACCCCCAGTTATTTTTGTTACGTGGTTTTGAATAATAAAAACGTATTTATAAATATCAAATATTTATTGCACAAAATCAAAAAAGAGAATGTAAAGAAATAAATTAGATATCCTCACTGGTCTTTGCCTTTTTCGCTACATTTTTCTCGCTTTCACCTGTAGGCCGTTTAGAAAAAAAACATGTCCAAGGAGGTTTGTTTCTTCCTCCAGAATGTTCCGGAAATGAGTTAGGCAAGTGTCATTAAAAAGGTCAGATGCACGACCTGTTGCAACTTTTTCTGGGTGTTTTTTTCCACGAACTGTGAAACTCTCTCCCACATTCCTAAGATCTCCTTTATCTCACTTGTAGAAATAACCTCCTCCTCTGACTCCTCAAAACCAATTTCTTGCATAACCTCAGTATGCTGCTGTGACTGTAACTCTTGTATCTCCTCAGTCGTCAGTTCCTGGGTGTGCTCCTCGATGAGCTCGTTCACGTCTCTCTCTTCCACCTCTAGACCCATGGATTTCCCCAGAGATACAATCTCCTTCTCTACTGAAACACCGGGTTCCAATTCTTCATAGATCCTTTCAGTAACAGCTTCAGCTTCATGTAAACACAACACAAAACGCGAACACAACTACACAACTGATCACAGCGAAAGCACGCTGCTAACTGATCGTGATGGCGCGACTGCGTGTTACTACCGAACCGAACTCGTATCTCGAATTTCGCTCGTAACTAAAAGCAAAAAATCACTTGCTCGTTGGCTCGTATCTCGAAAAACTCGTATGTTGGGGCACTCGTATGTCGAGGTACCACTGTATCTGTAATATCGAGGATATATCCGTGTACGTTGACTAAACTGAGGTACTTAATCACACGTAGGCGCACGAACCCAAATTATGATTCCAAAATTGAGTTTTCTTTTTAATTAAAAAAAGGAACAAAGTTGGCTGTTTTTAATGTATTATACATAGACCACCTTCGGACGGTTCCTTAGTGACCCTAAGAGAAATACATTTTTATTTTATTTATATTATTGCCTTGGTGATTCATAAATAATGAGTGATTTTTTCTGTTTCCTGGATATCGACGTCGATGACATTTTGGTATTCGATGAAATATCAAATTACAATGAAATCGTCATTGAATATGAAAGTAAGAAAATAATTATATTATGCAACCCCGTAATAATCTAAGTAGTAAATATGAACAGCACCTTTCACCGCTCCGTGTCGAAAAGCAGGTTTGTCAATCGTTCATGCCACACGGAGCCTGCCTTCTTACTGCTCCGCATAGTTCCTTCTGTTTCCCCTATGTTATGGTAGTGACCATAACATGACCTTAGCTCATACAGTATCACGTATAGTCGTCGTGGCGCAGGATGTGTCCTATCTTCCTTTTTCTAATTTTCTTTTACGCATCTTAAAACTTTATCGTTTGTCGCTCTTTCCATCCGGCTAATTCTTCCATCCTTCTCCAATACTACAACTCGAACGTTTCTAATCGTAATCTACCCTTTTTAGTCATCGCCCAGGTTTCGCTATGATATTTATATATTATACACGTGTGTAAAAAGTGTTTTTTTCTTATCATTGAGTCCATATTTCGGTAGTGAAATGGCTAAGGGGTACATCTGTCAAATTTTTCATTTTCTAACTTTGTTCCGCAAAATGTCTAAAATAGTGTATTCCATAATCTGGTAAAAGGATATAGCTGTAGTTGCAATACTTTTTTGTTTTATTAAGATATGTACATATAAACATCCATAAAATAAATGCGTTATTTAATTTCACAAGTTTGTTTTTGCTCTCCTGAAAAATTTGGTCTGAGACAGATATACCCCTTTGCCTTTACACTACCGATTTAGTCAAACCTATTTTCACAAGTAAAATAGTAAATTGTTATTTGGTAGTATGTGGTATTATTTTTCAAATTGGACGTTATGGAAAGTTTCAAATGAAAATAATCATATCTTGGACTACGATATCAAAGTTTATAAAAATTATTAAAACAATTTGTTACATATTTTAAAATAGGTTAAATTTATATTATTTTATTTTATTATGTAAGTAAAAAAGTTATTATGTTGAAATAAAATAAAAACCGATGTCGTCTACAATCATATGCCCTCTTTGGTGGGATTTTTGCGTAGCGGACGAGAAAGCGCCTGATCGTACATCAGAAAACCCTGGTTTAAATCCTGGCGGAGAACTGTAAATGTGTCCTGTAATATGATGAATTTTCATATTGTCATAGCAAATTTTCTTGCTTAGTTTGTTAAATATATGGAGCCGTATCTACTTATGTAAAAATCAATGCATGATTCGCCTCCAAAGTATCTAAAAAAACGGATTTTAACTATGTTGTCCACCACGTAATACACTAGCTTGTGCGAGTACGAGCACGCAACCCCGAGTGTCCTAGCTATTGGCTGCTTATGAGCCTTTTTCTACCTACTATTCCTCCTTCGTTTCCTTACGTTTCCCACGTATCAGTAAATATCCTTCAACCTGAGCTCCTTCGATTACGTCATCTGTGTTCCGTAAACACATTACACTCACCCAAGAATCTAGTGTAGGATCTCCTTCCTTTAGATAATTTACGATCAAGTTAATACTGCGCCAATTCGATGCGGTGCTATTATATTCATGATTAGGTGGTATACGGCCTACCAGTATGTGTTAGCATGTGCCATGCTTGACACATACGACGACAAAAGTGGAACATGGGGTCCGAGCTACTAATCTATTCAATCAAATTAAAAGATTTTAATAAAAATCGGTGAAGAAAGATAATACTTCTCAACGATAAAAAAAGATAAATTAAAGTATTTGTTTTTTTTTTAAATAGTAATAAATTTCAATGAAAACAACATGATAAACCCACAAGTAATTATTACTAATGATAATGGTAATACAGATTAGTACGATATTTACAGTAATCATACGTATACGTACATAGTCAGTAGACAATGTTGCATGCCGAAACAGAAAACAAATTGAACTTGGCGCGCATGCGTCCCCGGGCGAGCGTCGGCCATTATACCGTAGCCAAGGCGACTGGCGTAGCAACGAGTCAACAACTTGGTACATTCACGTTTCTATTTTATAAAATTTATAAAATTCTACGTAAAATGGACAATTCGACTTAAACTATTAACGTACATTCGCAGATATAATTTTAATAGTATTTCTCGACTTAATTTCAAAGTTTGTGCGCCGTATTTTGTTATTATTTTTGTGGTTTGACGTACGGAATCGTCCAATAAAATGGCTGACAGGTATATATAATATTCTTAATTTTTATGTTATTTTGTATCATCTTTTTAAAATAACTCTTTATTGTACGACGTTTAAAATGTTTGGTCAATATTTGGAATTGAAACATGTTGCTTCATAACGGTAATGGCATATAAAACATCGTGTATTGGATGTCATGTTCAACCTCATTTTATAGGTTTATTTCGATTAGTCGGTTATTTGGAGTAAGGTAGGTCAGAGACCTTGGTAATAATTATGAATTGTTATGACATCATTATGTGCTAATCAATTATGGCTAATTTGTTATCTAGGTACATAAACACATTATTTTATGTGATTTGTAAACATCAATTAATTTGCGAATGTTTGTGTATCTGGCGGGCTAATTTTACTTTTTAAGTAGGGTCTTAAGGATACTGACTTACTGTAATGGTTTTGTCTCAGATTTCAACCATGCTACAAATTGAAACCTCCAGAATCCATAGTACAGTAATACCTCGCATTCTTTCACTATTTTTAGCAATCCTTCTTAAAGTTTTATTGTTGTAAAGATATATAATTTTACATAGTCACTCTAAATTGATATAAAATATGTTCAAACAAATTAGTATAAAATTATTCTCAAGCATGTGAGGCAATATTGCTACAGAGCATATAAACATTTTTAGTTATTGGAGAGCTTGCAGATAGCATTAGTGTTTATACTCATTTATAATGTTGAATATACTTTACTCAATATATTAGTTATTGCTTGCAGTGATGCTTTATTTCGGCACTTCTGTATAGAGGTCTATCTATTGGGTAGCTCTAAACAAGAGCGGCTACGGGTGTTGATTTCTTTCCATGATAAAGCACAACTTCTCTTAGATAGTCGTCTTCTTCTTCTGCTTGGTATAGACCTTGTGGCCTGTTTTTAAGAGGCAAAGTCTCCTGCGATGTTGATTCCGAAGTTCTAGCAAAGATCAAGCCGAGGCTGGTTTGAATGTGCTTCATGATTGCAACTTCGGTGAACCTCAGCCTCCAATACTCAGCATGCCCCCTGTTAGAATAAAAGCTGCAAAGAGAGCTATTATTGTTCGCTTGTCGCCATCATATTTATGAATTTCTCTTGAAAAATGTGTTTGAAGCAAAAATAGCTCAAGTTACTAAAAGTTCTATCCTCGAAACCTTAACCCGAATTTTTAAAATAACACATTGAAATAGATCAATTAGTGGTGTTTATTAGCGTGAACTACAAAAGTCTATTGTGAGAGATGACTACCGTAAACTTATGGAGCTTTCCTTTAGGTTTTTGGGTAGTGATGGGGATGAAAACCAGACAGTCAGACCTCCTGATGCTCTCCATCGAGCGAGGGAGATGGCGAGAGCTAAAATAAAATACCTATTGGCTCGCTGTACTGACTGTACGAATGCTCCCATCGCAACGTGTTACGTTACCACGAAATGTCTCCGGTCAGTCCTTACCTTAATGATTCAGATGAATCTTTGGGTCGGTTTGTATACCCGAAACGAGAATTTATTTTCAAGATTGATCGGAAGCACTTTCCTTTAAGATTAATAATAATAAATATGGTTTCATTTGGTCCGGGCGTTATAGATGTATATTTTAAACCAATTACTACTTCGCATTTACACAACACTTTTTAACAAACATTTGTTTCAAAATTAGTTTTTTTTTATATCTTCACCTACAAATAGAACAATTTAAAAAAAACTTAACATTTCGCGTGCGACAAATATTCAAAATGATTACAAAAATATGAAATACAGTTGAACTCGGTTATTACGAGCACGGTTATATCGATCTCTCGGATATAACGAGGAAACATTAGTTGAAATTCTGGTTTCTGGTTTTTCCATACATTTATTCACGGTTATAATAAACAACTTCTCGGCTATAGCCAGCAAAAAGACATTGCCTTTTTTTAAATGTTGTAAATATTTTAATGTTTTAAAAATTTTTCGACCTTAAATAATAAAATTCAACCGGGCAATCAGACCGTTGCCGCCGGGATCGAATTACGTTTATGACTCTAAGTACTAAATTGGTGTTGTCACCAACAATATAAAAAAGGTTTCACGCATATGGGTTTGAATTGCATGTTGCGAATTGCAAGCTTTGTCATGTCTGTAAGGACCTACTTTATTACAATACATAACATATTTTATAGTTTTTTAATGTCATGCTTGTTTCGGGGATATTTACGATAGTTTCTATATTTTGTATATTCCATGCTTACATTGTAAAATAAATATTACGAGGTGGGGAATGTCAGATTAATTCTAGAGCAGGTCAGTAAAAACAAACCCTCGAATTATCAACATATCTACTAAGAATAAAAAGAGTCTCTCAATTCGTGAAAAGGCGGAAATTATTAATGAAATAGAAAAATTTGTGAATAAGAAGCGAAAGTGTATAAAAAGTTTTCATCATTCTCAGTGTCAATATTGTATTTTTATTTGCATTTAAAAAGAACATCACGGATTCGAAAAAACATAGAAACTGATGGTACGAATTTTGATGAAACTATAACAATCGCTTTGTACTTACGAAGCACAGGATTTTCCAATTTTTATAGGAAAACTGGATTAACAGAAAAATATGACACGTGTGTAATGCGTGAATTGTATGAATTTTGTTTCAATTGCGACATATTGCGTTATGTGACCATTCCAGATAACATACATCATGTAATAGGTACAACATTTTGAGTGTGTCCAAATACTTGTTCACAAAATCTGGATTATCTCCAATTACAGGAGTTATTTTCATATTATTTTTTGACATCTCATCAAAGATGAAGAAGAATATGGAAGTCTGGGCATTTACGGGGCTGACGACCGTCATCGGCTGGTTTAAGTGGCCACTTTACACACGTGTAACATTCACCAATTCTACCCATTATTGACAACCACACTACTCAAATTCTTGGAAGTTCTATATATATGAACCAATTTAGAAACCTTGTTCTTGAATCACTAGAACTTCACTAGAGACATCTATTGGTGAGATGTAAAGAAGCTTTTTTACTAAGCAGAAACTCTTATATTAGTATGTGAGGTCGGAATCCTGGATTATAATCACACACATGAGATTCGGACCTCACATACTAATATAAGCTTAATAAAAAAGCTTCTTTACATCTCACCAATAGATGTCTCTAGTGAAGTTCTAGTGATTCAAGAACAAGGTTTCTAAATTGGTTCATATATATAGAACTTCCAAGAATTTGAGTAGTGTGGTTGTCAATAATGGGTAGAATTGGTGAATGTTACACGTGTGTCAAGTGGCCACTTAAACCAGCCGATGATGGTCGTCAGCCCCGTAAATGCCCAGACTTCCGTATTCTTCTTCATCTTTGATGAGATGTCAAAAAATAATATGTAATAGGTATGTTTTAAAAAAAAACCTATTCTCAGATATAACGAGGAACGGTTATAACGAGCAAATTCAGTTGGTCCCTTCATCCTCGTTATAACCGAGTTCGACTGTAATTACATCTCAGGTAAAAGTAACTGCCTGCTCATATTTTGTTGTTGAGACTTCCTCAGAGAGGATGATATTCCGCCTTTCACCTCCCCCCACATGGGCGCCCACAGGGGCGGGCAAGGGGGGCACTCGCCTCCCCCTGGATTGGTCAAATAACGTTACTTCACATTCTTCCACTACGTTCTGCAGATTACAATTAGATACTTTTCATTTCAGACTGACATTATTATTACCTCCATCAAAACCAATTTGTGCTTCATATATATTCTGTGAAGCGCATACATTTATTATAATTCCGCCTACCCGCCTACCCGTACATCAACATGGGGTGAACTTTAAATATTAGGGTAGGGTCCCGCACTCGGTACCAGACTGTGTCACTCTATCAATTTTAAAAATAAAAATAAACCCGTTACGTTTCATAAATAGTAGAGAATGCTTCTAACCGTCATTTAGCGGGTAAAATTGAAAATTTACCAGTCTTCAATGGGACATTGTAGAATAGGCTTAACATCAAATCTTACTAATCGTTATGAGTGTTATCAGTAAGTGGTGATCTGCTCGTGTTGTAATCAATTGAACCATATTTTTTGTAGGTTTTTATTTTTTCCAAAAAAGGACTTAAATAGGTACATTTCAGTTTGAAATTTAGAAAGGAAACTCAACAAATTATTTTATTAAGGAGACATTTAAACAGACATAGCGTAGTAACTATCTCAAATTTATATTAGCAAAAGAGAATCAAAGAAAACACGCACATAATACATAAGTATTAAAAAAAAAGGCAAAATATATAAGACATAATAGAAGAATATTAAAAACATCAAATAAATATATTTTTTTTAAAATATTAACTGATTAGAACATAAAATATTGTCTATTTTAAAAATAAATAAATAAGTATGGTAGGTAGGTTTTTTAGGCTCTTTGGCTTACACAGTACACAGATAAGGTGAGACTTGAGCGTGTAGTGTTGTGCCAGGTGCGAGGCAGTGCCCCCTCGGGCAGTCGGGCATGACCATCCACCCCTGTCTTGTGGGCCCCACCCCTGCTGCCAGTTACTGGTTACTGTTACCACTGCACAAGGGCAATGCTACTCATGATATTGTCTTCAGGTGTTTTAAACCTACACCATACATATAATATTTATAAAAAAATATTGCAACAGAATTAACTCCTATGTTCTATAGTGAGTAACATAAAAGGGGCTTTCATTTATTTAAAATAAAAAAATGATTGTTTTCTGTATTGTTAATTTTTAAATTTACCTATCTATCTCTGCAAGATATTAAATTCCCTTTTTTCTCTACCTATTGCACATTATAAACTGATCTTACCCAAAATCAAGTAGGGTGTACATGTCGCCATTTTGTAAAGCTTTCTATATGTATCACTTATTGTGGAAAGTGTTGTCAATTTGTTATGTTTTCACCATAGGTATTTTTAGAAAGCAATACAACATTACTAAAAACTGTTTATATACGTAACTGAGTTTTTGCAAATTTAAATTTGGCCACTAAGCTCTCGGCTTTATTTGGTTATTTTTTCTCTTGGTGTGTTTTTTGTGGAGTTTAAAACCCCTGGATAGCAGGTGGGCTATGAGAAATACTTGTTCACGGTACCCCGATGGCTTCAGCCCCATTTTATTGTATTGTTTAGTTGCAAATGCTATCGGTGATGAAATTAATATGGCACTAATCACGAAGATTATTTGATCAATACAACGTGGGCCGGGTAGGTACCGGTGCTCCCGCTCGCATACAAGCTATCAGTTGGCTGTGTTGATTAGTGTCAGTTCCTTGTTGCTTCGGCTTATTGGGAATCAAAACATGGGTCTTGAAAATATTTTTTATTTGGAGAGTGAGTTTTATTTTCTTTTAAAAAAAAATTATACTATAATATTTTATTTTACTTTTCTATCACAAACATACAATAGCTCTGTTTATTGTATTTATTACGATGTTTTTTTTTTCTCAAAGTATTTCATGCTGTTTTTTTTATATTATAAGAAGAATATTTTATGTAAAACTATAAAATAAGGTGTATAAATTCAAATTAAAAGAGTATTATCTGCATCGGCACCTAATGTTGAAATTTTTTACTTTGAATATGTCTAAATAGTTACTAAAACTTGCAAAAATAGATGTGGCACAGAGGAAGCCTGCTGATGACGGATAATAAGCTCTGTAAATGCGCAGACTTTTATATTCCATTCTCATGAAATTGAGTGAATTACTGTATCTGTTGTGACATTATAATATACAAATTATTATTCTGTAAATGTTTAATTTTGTAATTGAAGCATATGCTTTAGAGGGGTCATACAATACTTATAAAGCATTGATTGTTTTTCATTCTCATCCGAGGAAACAACAAAGCATACTTTTGTTTAAGTACTTTCTAGTAAGTCTGTCGATCCCGGATGAAAAGTAGTGTTGGTGTGAAGCATAGAGTGGGTGTTTCCTTGGATACTGTATGCTGTGGTGGCTGCCATAGTAACTCCTCTCCTCTCCCGTTACTTATTTCTGGATATTGAGATACTTGAATTAATAGAACTTGCGGTAGAAATGTTTTGTAGAGTAGAACTCGCATTAGTTCTATGTGCCCTATTAATAAAACACTAACCCTAATTCATGTTCAGTTTTCAAAGCATATTCTTTTCAAATCCATTTCCCGCATGAAGAACTGCGAAAGTCTTATCGCTTTCCTTTATAATTGATCAAATGGCATATAGAATTTTTTTCAATCTTTATAAATGGGAATTGATAAATTTTATCTACTTTTGGGAATGATTGTAATATAATCATTCTTTTAAAGAAATTCAAGTTTGAAATTTTTGTTATATTTATATTATATCTGTCAAGTGTTCTCATTTAATGCTAAGTTAGGGGATGGAAGCATTTTTCGTTAGTGTTTTGGGATTGTGTTTATGTAGTTTATGAACTACTCAATGTTATGTTTCTTCTGACATTATCACCTGTCCCTAGATCAAATTGAAAAGCTTCAATAACATGCATAAGGTATTTTATGTTTTACTATAAGTTCGAAATACTAATTTATCTTAAAAAAACATGATTACAAAGATTCCTTCGTTACAGAGGAAAGGGTATAACTAATGTTTCTATAATTAAATTCTTCATAATCTTCTTCTAACTCTTATCCGCACCCAATGGCGCATAGGGCACTGCATCGTATTTACGCAGTGTGATTTTGATTGTTACTTATACGGAGGCAAGGTGACCAGCCCAGGGTAATATTACAGTGTAAAAGCCGCCTTCCGGGAATCAACACACTAGCCATTGCACCCCGGAGGCGGACATAATCTGCAAACATTAACATTTTAGTTGAGAACAGTTCACTTTGCGGCTATCCCAGCTCTCTCTGAAAGGCCCAACTTTCATAATTACATTCTTGAGATCTAGGAAAAAATACTTGTTACAGGTTGAGACTGTTTTATATTCCAAACCATTATAAACTTGATTATTTTTGTCTAGATTTTGACTGTCCGACAGACGAGATAATCGTGAAGTCTTCGTGTCCCGCTGTGCGGCGGAGGGGGGGAGGCCCCCGTGGCAGCCCTTCCCCTCCGCCCCCGCAGGCCGCAGCACCCCTCGCTAGTAGCCAGGATGTGCAGGATGAGGTCATCGTCATCCCCGGGAATCCAGACAGCAGCGGTCTCCAGCAGGCTATCCAACAGGTACATCCGCATGCAGTCGGTAGTCAGACCACCATATTACGGTTGGCAAATCACTTACTGAAACTAACTACGAAAGTATGCCATTAATTAACTTTATTTGTAAAACATTCTGAACCATTCATTATAATAGTGTAAACTTAATGCTTTTTTTTTTTTTGATTTCATCGTTAAAATTGTGTCAGTTGTCGCAAAATGAATGTTATATACCCTTTACGTTATCGATATTCATATTTTGCCTATGGAGTAAAACCTTATCTAATCTCGCGAATCTTCCATATTAAAAATCAATACCGCCGGTACAAAATGCTCGCTTCCATGTAGCATCGTAATTAATGAGAAGCTACTCTTTGTACAAGATTACAGAAGGTCCTATTGACACTTATTGTTATTTCATTTTGATTTTTATACTTGCGGCTTTAATATTGGCTGATAAATTGTAACAAGCGGGTGTTAACTTACATCGTTCAATTAGTCTATAGTATCATACCCAAACTAAATACTTTGACAAATTAATTGCTGCGGGGGCCACCGGTGACCGGCACTGTGTTGTTTCAACGCACCGGTGACCGCCACGTGGACCTACCTTGGAATGTTCAGCTCAGACTGTGGGGTGTGCAGTGCAGAGACAGTACGAGATCCCATCCATACAATAACATTATTCTACCTATGCGGTGAAGTTCACTGGCGTGCTTTACCATTGAACACCTGAAAAAAATACTCCTATCAAATCAAAATACTTTCTTTCCAGTCTTTTCCAGCAAAATGTCAGTTAGGTGAAGATCATTTCGTGTTATATACCCGCAATGGTAATATAAATATACGTAAGAATATAATGAAATCGTAATAGTAGAATGTAATACACAACAGGTGACTGCTAATGGGGTGACCGTTCTGGACGTGCGCAGCCTCGGGGGCAGCTCGGGGCGCTCCAGCCCCGGCTCGGGGGAGCAGGTAACCGTCGTGCAGGCGGGGGCGGAGGCCCAACACTACATCGCTGTCACGGGTGAGTGCGGGCAGTAAAGGTAGCGCACCATTATCCCAACAAACTTTATCACTACACACTACTTGCATACTCACTAAATTGTCGCTTTTTCACTTATCCCGATATTCAAAGCCTGTTAAAGTTAATCGGTCACGGAAATATATCAATTTGTATATTCGTACATGTACATATTGTTAAAAAACCTTTTTTCCATTTCAAAGTGCCACACAATAAGCCTCCAAAATAGCGGGAAGGTTCTATCGGAACATTTACTATTTGGTTTGTTTTGGCGAATAAAGATCAAAATTAACTCTGGTCAACTGAAATTCTTGAGAGAAAAAATCTCGCAATTATGTTTGCCTCGCATCCCGGAACTTCTATCTCTTTCGTACTTTTTTTTAACTATCCTGATTTTTTTAAAGCTTCTTACTCTGCTCACTGCGGAGTTGGATTTATTGAAAAAGTAAAATCATCCAATGTCGCTTCCCGCATCTTCCAGAGTGTTACCACATTAGTATTGTATACTAAATAAGTAGATTGTAGTTAGCGCATTCGGACATTGCTATTATAATGGATTATTTATGGGTGCAAATGAACGGTAGCTCGCTCTTACGCTCTCCTCATCTCTGACAAGTAGGTGCGCTCCCAGTAGGTGAGTTTGAGTACCTTGGAACACAAATCCCTAGTAATGTATTCCGAGGAAGCACGTTACTAGAGATGCAATGCTAATTAAGTTGGCAGATCCCCCTTTGCAATATGTACAATACCTCCGAGTGAAGCGCGCACCCTTAGCGCTTCAATGGAGTGGCAACAAGTTAGGGGCCTCGTACACCTGTAATATAATGCAACATGCCGCTCCCCACTTCCCACATCCAATCACCTGTGCCATTTTCAGATTTCATGTTCATCCGTTGCACTTTTAATATTTTTTATATATAAATATGTTGGTTACAGAGATTTTTTTAGGGTACTGTTATTTCCTCCTTTCAATGTTTCGGTAACCGTTACTGAAATAGTTAAATATGTATAAGGCGAAGTAGGATTTTCGTCTAAGTCGTCAAAATAATTTCTTAATTAATTTCAAATTCAAAATATTTAACAAAAATCAGTTTACACACTATAAAATATTTAAAAAACAAAGATACATAAAATATTCACCCAATTATATGAAACGATTGGGGTTTTAAAATGGTTTAGAATACTGAAAGCTTTTCATTTGGTTATTATGCCGTATGTTGTTAGCATTTCTTAGGTCCATTATTTGTTTATTTCCATTTTTACAAACAACGTTAGCCCGGTCGATGGACATTTCAATATGTAGGCAATAAGAAGAAAAGTTGTAAGCCGAATATAACATACAGCTATTGTTCCTGCAAATACCCGACCCTACCAGTACAAGTAATAATCACATAGTAATAACTAATTATTACAAAATGTTCATATTACTTTTGTTTGAATTGTCAATATTCAGTTTTATCGCCCACCTCGTGCCCTTATACGAGCTAGAGTGTAGCGCTCATTTTAATTTTATACAATGGTTTTGTCGCTGTTTTTTTTCCTTCTCATTATTAATTAATGTAGTTAAATTTAGTATTATATCTAAAAAAATATATATATTTTAAAGAAAACATTAAAAAATTGTTTTCATCTATAAAATAACTTTAAAAAGTTATTTTATTGATGGAATTAGTATTATCAAATGCAGAAACCATTTTTTACAAATTGCAAAGTTACATCATATTTAAGAAAATAATGAGCAGTACTTTATGGAAGCCCCTTAAAGGGAGTGCATTTATTACATAATACATATATTAAACATTGTACATAATAAGTGTAGTGAGTGTATTTCATTAAAAAGGGATTTGTTCACCTGAATTGATTTGAAGGGTGATACCTGATCTCCCCCTAAGGTTACCTGCAGGGGTCCCCTGTTGTTGCTAAGGATTATCTTGGAGAGGAACAATGGCCCCTGCTCTGCCCCGTGTGCTGCAACCAGAATGCATTGTCCCTCATTTTGTATCCTGCATTTTATTATTTTGCCTTTGATAGCTTTATCGCTTTGATGTCATCCTTTATTTGCGAGGATTGATAAAACGTCTATTTGTTCTTTAAATCTCGCTTAAACACATAAGATTTTTTCAATGATTTCCATTTATAAATTAATTTTCATAAATAAAAAAATTAATTTCAAAATTGAAATCTTAATTCGGGAAACTGGGTACTCCAGTTAAAAATATATATTTTTAAAGTATGACATTCACCATTCTACCAGCGGTCAACAACAAAAACATCTTCATCTTTGTAGAGTTGTCGATAAAAATATTTTTATAAACTCTTTGAATTTAAACAGACTCGTGAGAGGCACTGAAAATACACTCATTCACGGACCAAAGTATATTCTGTTGGTCCATACCCAGGTGTAGTGTTTAATTCATCACATTTTCTTAAGATGCCACCGATAACTGTATGGTTGATAAGATTTGTCATTTTATAATAAAAAATTATATAAATCATTTAACTTTCTGAAATAAAATTGTTTGTAAATCACATTATTTCTCATAAAAAAAGTATATAATCACATTCTACTGGATGTATAATTGTTATTTGTTGTTGTTTGAATAGCAAATTAAATTTATTTTTCTTATAAATATTCTTTAAAAATATAGTACCTGCCAGATACTTCCAGATAAAATTCAGCCATAACTCATTTTTTACTCAATAAAAAATGAAATATTGCCCTAACAGAAGTAAGCCACCTTGTTTATATTGTATATTATTCTCCTTTATTTATTAACTGTCCATACCTGTCGGGAGCGTTACAAGCGTGTGTAAAGATCGCTACGTGCACGGTAGGTACGACTAGGTGGGGGAGTTTGGGGTGAGTCTCCTCCCAGAGGGGAGGGGGAGGGGGGAGACTGAAGGATTCAAGTTTGGTCCTGTTGCTATCCAGTCAGTCTGCGGGAGTCGTCCGGGTAACACCCGTAATACAGCCCGCTCCCGGTCTCCGCAGCTAGGGGTATCTCCATGGAGATGGCACGCTATAGGCAGCCATATTCTGCAAGTGTGTATCGTATTGCCGAGCGTCTCGCCTTGCTTCACCCTCCCCCGGACGTCTTTGTGCCGGACATCTTGCGCTTTCACTCCTTTCCAATTGATAACTTTTCATTTTATTAAGTTATTCTAAATTCATTTTGAATTACAAATTTATTTTTGGCATTAATAATTAAAAGTTTATTTTTTTCTATATTTAAGTAATGGGTTAATAATGCTCGAATGATATTCTATGCTTTTCCTTTGAGACATCTTATTAAAATGTTATTGACATCTTTGAAATTGTGACAGTTCAAAAAATTGGGTGTGGCTATATCGCATTGGCATTTGAATTTCCACTTTAATATTACAAAGCAATGGAAGATTTAAATGTACGCTATGTTGAAATTGAAAGCATTTTTAGAATATAACATATAATTTGGGCAGTTTAAGAAACACGACTAATTGCGGTTGTTCATTTTGATGCCCTGTAATGGGATGGTCTGTAACCGGTGCGCTCGTTTGGTGTCAGGTGACGGCGGCGGAGTGGGCTACCACGTGCAGTATGTGGAACCTCAGGAGCTCTACTCGCAGACCCAGCAGACACAGTCACAGATGTAAGTTCAACCACTCGTGCTTATTCCCAGACATCCCATCCCAACTCTGTCCAACCGCATGCTGTTGATGCTTTGAGTTTTCAATGACGTAACCGTGGTGAAAAGGTTAGTCTTTTTTTCACATTTTGCTTTATTTAAATTAAAATTTATAATATACTGAAAAAATATAATGAAATGTGTTTATTGCGAGTAGTGGAACTCGGCCATAGCATCATCATAGTAACTAGGTGCTGAAATAATAAAATTAATGTGATTTCTTCAAATGTATCGCATTTGTAAAAAAGATGACATGGTTTTGAAAATATCCACTTTATCCTATTTCATGGTAGAGGTGTATACGGATACGGATCAACTCCATTCGGTTAGAACTGGCACAGATCGGGGTAGCAGAGTGGAGCAGAAAAGGAACTTGGCTCGCTTGCCATTCCGAGTTATACTTATCTGAGATGTGGTGTGGTATGATGGCAGGTATCCGGTGTACACGGTGGGGGAGACGGGCTCCGCGTACAACGGGTCGGGCGGGGCGCAGTGGTACGGGGGCCAGACCACGTCGCACCACTACCTCATCTCGGGGGGCGAGGATGGCACGGTGGCCTCCATGCACCGCACCTCCCCGCAAACCGTCTCCGCGGTGAGTTATCTACTTTGTGTCCGAATGGTTAGAGTGCGTTACGAGCTTTGTAACTCAATTTCGTCATATCATACCTTTAATTCTTATCACTAATACTGAAAGATGTACAGTACATTTTCTAATGCATACATCATTAACAAACTGAGCTTAGACTGTTTTGGAATATTCTTGTTTTTCGGGTGAGCATTTCCGTATATGAGCCAATAATAAGTGGACAAGATAACATAGTTCCAATAGTACAATATCCAGACATGTGGTATTCTTAGCAAGCGATCGACTCGGTAGAAATGTAAAGCTTCTGCGGAGTCCACAATCTGCCGACGGATTGTCAGCGGTGGACGCCTCGGGTAGAGGGAGGCGTGCGGGGTGTATGGAACCAATAAGACTAAGCTCAGTATTCCTGTACCGACGATTACCAACCTTCCCATTATGAGAATTGTAGGCTTTTCTTCCTTTTCTCCTTTACAATACCACATTTATGCAGTGGTAGCATTTATGAAAATCAAGAGGAGCCATTTGGCTACAGAGTATAATATTACGGAGACTAATTCATGTTTATTATTATTAATATAAATCAAAACACGCTACTGAATCTAGTTCATTTGAAATTCTTAGTCAAACACATTTGTCCTGTTACTGAAGAGTCTAGTGTCTATTCTACACATCACAGAATTCTGCACTCGTAGTCGGCCGTGTGAAGATGTCTCGGTATCTCACATGCTCACCTCATCCGCCATCTCAGCCGAGCCAAGGTAGCATCTATGTTGAGCGATGCCTATTCTGACAAATATAGCGAGAGATGGGTTCATTCAGTTAGAGAACCCAATAGATATGTGCTACTTCCAGACTAAGTTACTAGCGAATGGCTTAATGGGTTGAGGTTTTACATATATATATATATAATTGTATTTATTATTCCTTTAGTAATAGTATGAACAGAGTGGTAGCAGAATGGGAACAATATTTACAGAGGGTTTTCCACTTACACCAACACATAGAATGATATCTAGTTTGGCTATAGCATTCAGCATTCCCATCGTCAAATCGGTTTCATATTTTGTTCTTACTGATACACCATAGTACAGTGTATGTGATGTGTGTACGCATACACTCGGGGAAGCAGTCCACCGATCCCGCTTACTTAATAAAACCAAATGTTTTTTACATTGAGAATAAATTTGGTTATGATTTTTATGTTTATTATAATATTGAATTGGCGTCAAGAAAAAGGAGACACTTTGAATATTACTTTAGGTGTCATTTAAACGTTAGGGAACATTTAATACATATCCGACAGTATAAGTATAGTATTCCTTTATAACACGAGTGTGTCCAAATACTCCACAAATCTGGATTTCCTCCACTTGGGAGTTATTTTGACATTTCAACCTACATTTGTAGATGGAGAACAATATGCGCGTCTGGGTATTTAGGCTTATGGCCTGTCATAGGCTGCCTAAGTGATCCTAGATATATTGATCGATCTCGTGACACAGTATATACGAGTTCACAACACCCATCTATGTCGGATTGAGGAAAACTTTTATTTAGCCTTTTGAGACCCTTTTATTTGTACGCGAGATCCGTACCCCGGATTACATACTAGATTATTAAAAAATTATGTAGCTTACAATTTGACCACTTATTTTTATTTACAAAAAAAATAAGATATGATTTGTGCGCTTACTACATAGTCTGCATGTTCTGTGTTCCTCTTCCTCATACTAACCGTGGTGGCAGCAGGAGGACGCCGCCTACCTGGGCTCGCCGCCCCCCGCGGACGAGGGCCCCGCCGCGCGCTCCTCCCCCGCCACCGTAAGTCAGTTCACAGTAAGTCGCATTCACCTTACTCCCCCATATCCTGCACGGTGACCATTCTTTCACTTCTTTATTCCATCAGCCAATTTCGCAAATAAACAAAACTAAAATATAGATTCATTTCTATGATATTAATATAAATCTGACTTTATTTTCCCCCTTTGTATTGACACTTATTTACAAGTACACACTTATATCTGCTTCATGTATCACTGAATATTTAATAATTTGGTGGCATTTTGCATGCATTTGCATGCAACGTTATCTGCAATTGCGAAGTTACAGAGAGTTTTGGTACTAGCATAGATGTGTGCGTAGGTGCAGTGGCTACTGGAGAACTACGAGACTGCGGAGGGAGTGAGTCTGCCGCGCTCCACCCTGTACAGCCACTACCTGCGGCACTGCGGGCAGCGGGAACTGGAGCCCGTCAACGCCGCCTCCTTCGGCAAGCTCATCCGCTCCGTGTTCATGGGGCTGCGCACCCGCAGGCTCGGCACCAGGTACCACTCCTCCGCACGCACTCCCGCCACACCACCGGCAGACCGAGGCTAATGTTTATCCCGTTGGCAGGGGCAACTCCAAGTACCACTACTACGGCATACGGGTGAAACCGGGGTCCTCGCTGGGCGGCCCGGGCGACGGGGCGGGCGCGGGAGCCGCAGCCGGGGCCAAAGGCGGCTCCAGGGCGGGGGCGGGGGCGGGGCGCTCGTACCAGCGCCAAGACCACAACGACCAGAGCGCCAACTCTCACATGCACCAGCATCATCAGGTGAGACTCGCGCCGTGCTATATGTGACCGTTCGGGCCATGCGGTACTAAACCGGTTACGGAATTACGGAGCTTGTATTTATTTGCAGTATTTGGGCGATGGCAATCGAGCGATTCCCGACTTCCCCGAAATCATATTCGGCGACTCGCTTCCCGGAGACTGCACTCTGGAAGATGTCGACACGCTCAAGTAAATATAAATGTTGCCACCTGCCTTTCCGTTATTTCTAACTACTCCATATACATATCCCGAGGGCAGTAATGTTCCAGCGGTGGATCCGCCCAATTGTGTTGCAGGTCCATATACAGAGAGCACTGCGAGGCCTTCTTGGATGCCGTTCTCTCCCTTGAGCTGTCCACCGTGGAATCCTTATGGAGAGAATTCTGGAGGCAAAATAATAATAATGATTCTGACGAATGTGAAGAGGAAAAATATCTTTCCAAGTAAGAAAAGTAGTTAATGGGAGCTTAAAAAAATTACCATCTTTTTTTTTAAATTTCATATAAAAATGATATAATTTGTATTATGCGCCATTGTTTTGTTGGCTCAGAACCAAGCTATACCAACTGTGCGCCCTGGAGGAGGTCCAGAGTTGGGTGCGCGGAGTGGACGTGGCCTTCTATCAGCGCCTCGTGCAAGTCCTGCTGCCCGACGTGCTGCGTCCGATCCCTTCTCCCCTCACGCAGGCCATACGGAACTTCGCTAAAGGTACGGTCCTCGTCGCCGGAGTGTCCGCAGTGGTGTGCCGGTGTCTGTGAGTAAGGGGCGTTGCGCATCCGCAGGTCTGGAGTCCTGGCTGGTGGGCGCCATGGGCGGCTGTCCGGCGGGCATGGTGCGCGCCAAGGCGGGCCCCGCCTCCGCGCTGGCGCAGTCCCTGCGGCGCTACACCTCCCTCAACCACCTGGCGCAGGCCGCGCGCGCCGTGCTGCACAACTCTCAGCAGATCCAGCAGATGCTGGCCGACCTCAACCGGGTGGACTTCCACAACGTGCAGGTGGGTACGGCGCCACGGTACAGTACGGCATGTGTAGTGTGTAATGTGGCGGAGTCTACATGTGCGTGCGCGCCGCAGGAACAAGCCTCGTGGGTGTGCCAGTGTCCGCGCGGCGTGGTGGGCGAGCTGGAGGCGGACTTCAAGCGCACGCTGCAGCGCCAGGCCTCGCTGGAGCAGTGGGCCGCCTGGCTGGAGGCGGCGGTGGGCCGCGCGCTGCGCCCGCACCAGGACAGCCCGCACTACGCCCACCACGCGCGCCAGTTCCTGCTCAAGTGGAGCTTCTACAGCTCCATGGTCATCCGGGACCTGACGCTGCGCTCCGCCGCCTCCTTCGGCTCCTTCCACCTCATCCGCCTGCTGTACGACGAGTACATGTTCTACCTCATCGAGCACCGCGTGGCGGCTCACCAGGGCAGCGCGCCCATACAGGTCATGGCTGAGGTAAGACCGCTCGCTTGTAAGATGTAGACAGTAGACAGTCCGCTCGACTCGCTTCCGACGCCCTGTTCACGAGCTTGTATGTTCGGCAGAAGGAGCTCGCCAACGGGTCTCTGGGGGAGAACGAAGAGTACGAGGAGCGGCAGCAGCTGCCGGGGGGGAACGCCGGCAGCATGAAGCAGGAAGCTGCCACTCCGCCCAAGAAGATGAAGATCAGCTAGTGGTTCCGCCGCCTCGCCATAGTCCCTGATCTATCCTTTAGGTTTGCAACAATTATCGAGGAGAGTTGTGTTATTACGGAATAAGGAGTACCCGAATCGTACGCAAATCATTCACCTTTTTCTATTTTCTAAAGACTTAGAAAAAATATTATTTTTATACAAATTTGACACGTAACCAAAATAAAATATATCTTTGAATCGATGACTAGTTTCGAAAAGAACATTTATACAAGATATATTTAAAGTATTCAAAATGTCTAACTGTAATGTATGTGTTGCAAATATTTAATAGGATAACTGTACTCTTAGTATGTTGATATGCCGGAACGCGTTTAGGGAAATGCTGAACTTCTTCCCGAATGTGTCCGAGTCTGTATGGTGGGCGTACTATATCCTCCGAGCTTATATAAATATAATGGAATGCACAATATACAAACCCTAAGTTAGTAGCAGAAATCAGTGAAACAGTTTTATATCAAATATGTATATCCTTAAAGTATGAAGATATTTTTTATATGTCTAAAGCGTTTAATCAATTTGAGCTTTGAAAATGAAATTTATTGTAACGTAACGATAATGGCAATGTTGCACCGACAAGTATTGCAATTGCCTACAGACACGAGGTCTACAGCACATGTCCACCAAACCCTCCCAGCTCCCATCAGCTCATCCCGGATATAATGTTGTAGAAACTTGTTTCTGGAAATGCAGGTACAGGCAGCGGGTCCTTTTCATCAATATCGACCTCTCCTGCTATCGGTTTCACAAGCTTTCCATAGTTTCTATCCCATACGTTGCCGTTTAATGTAAGAAAATTGGAAATAATGTAAAAAAACAGATAAAATGTATCAAATTTGCTGCTTAATTCGAACAATAAGTGCGGTAAATGGTGATTGAGAAACGATCGATGCGGTTTAGTTTAGTATGAAATTAAGTCGGGATAGAAGAAATAAACGACACACCCGGGAAAACGATTATTCGAGGAACGATAGATAGAGGTTTCAGTGTATATGAAAAGTTCCACGATGACAGTGACCCGGTTCCCCTGTCACTAGGAGAAGGAGAGAACTCCTATTCTGTCTCTCCCTCTGTTATATGTATTTGATGGCACCAACGTGACCACCCGTTAGAATAACAACAAGGGATAGTCGTCTCGAGTAGTATCCCGCGAACATTGGGTCTCTACCTTATTTTGTTGGCGTGACCGCCTCTCTGTTTCATGTTACTGTTCTGCAGTAAGTACGATGATTACAATTTAGTATTTTATATTTATCGGTAAGAAATAAAGAATGGACAAATTCCCTTCCGTTGCATTGTTGGACTTATATTTGTACGGTTTGGTGGATAATTAAGGTGTGTTAGGGTAGTGATTATAAGAAATAAATGTATTTTAGGATTATGTACACATTTTGCCTTTTTTTGTACAGAAAATACTGTGTATATTTATATGTTTCTATTGTAACACATTAATTAATGGGGCTTATTGAACAATCCATCCATTCAAAGGTCAATTAGGATTGGCCCAAAAAGGTACGTATATTATTCAGTCAATATTACATTATTATTACAAACTTGTTTAAACACAAAGTTTATAGAAACGCATACATATAAGCTCTCAAATTTTATTATTTTTATTGAATATTCCGATAGGTTATTTATTTTTGCTAATGAAATGATTTAAAAAGTATTTTTACATTTTGCGCGTTTTGGAAAATGAACGTATGTGTAATTTGACTAGTTATATTGTTTTGAACTACATATATCACGCATATGCAAATAACTTCTCTATTTCTAGATCATGTATAGAAGAAAGCCTATGGTAATCTAAAATTATTGGTTATTGTAATCATGTGATATTTTTGGCAAGTGATGATTTAAATTCCAAAATAATGACACTTTTTACTTAGTTATTAAATGAAACGGCTCATTTGCAACACCCTAAAATTAAGAAAAATAAAATATCCATTGTTCCAGGGTAAATATTTACATATTTCATAGTAATACAAATATGTATTATACACAAATATTACAAATTGGATAGGTAAATTCATTAAATGATAAAACAAACAAAAATCCCCCTTTACAATCGAGTAAATCAAAAAAATATTTACATCATAAAATCACCCGTAAACTTGGTCCACCTAATTCTAAGTAACATCTGCCGTGTATCTATGATGAAATATAATGTTGATTTGTGTTATGTGGATCCTTATATAAATAAGGACCTGCTGAAGATGATTAAAAATATATATATATAAGTTGACAGACACAAAAGCAAAATTGTGTTTACCATTAGCGTAAAGGTTTACTTTGAATCAAATGATTATTTGTGCAATATTACCTTACTACATATTACTAATGCTCTTGACCAAATGATTCTCACTCCACAATTCCTTTGTTCATATTAATAACCATCACAAAAATGCACTTGTTTCATTCGCATTACGCGATTGAACGGGCTGCTGGTGAAATGTAATCATGTTCTAGTTCAGATTTGTGTTTGATAAAATATACCGCAATATGTCTGTATATTATACTATGCAGGTTCATAGAGAAATATTACCTAATTAGTGCATTAATGGGCCTAATAATTACTCTAGAACACGTACAGTAAACTTGTAACTTAATAACTATTGAAATATGTATGTATTTAAAAGTTGTTGCGGCAGAACATTCCTTTTGAATGAATTGTATAACTATTATGAACCGGTGGCAGAGAAAATTGTGTGGATTTCCTCTGTAATGCGCAATTCTCTAGTTACGATACTTATAAAATAATATTCTCGATACACGATACTTTCGTGTGTTCAGTAATTTTGGTAAAATTAAAGTTTTTCTTATTTATTAATTTCTGGAACAATTTCTTCTAGATAACTGACACAACTCTTATATATTTACGAGGGTTCATTGATATACACAAAATGTTACTGAAAAATCACACAATGTAAGGTTTCAGCCTCGCTAAATCATAAAAATTGCAGTCAAATTTCTTGTACAACCTAAATCCTGCGCAAGTGCATTTTTATCTATGTGTACCCCTTACAAAATTATTTTCAAAAAACTGCCTAGTGGTTGTTTCTCGACTTTTTCTATTGAAAATTAAAATGAAAAATAGCGGACAAATGTACATACGCTAGAAAAATTATATGAAATCATGTTTCTTAACTCCCGCCTTGTTTTGTTGTAAAAAAATGTCTAGTCTCCCATCAGTCTGATGACGTCGGGAACGAGTGTCGTAACTGTTTAGCTTTGAAATATAATGTTTTTACGAAGTGTGAAATAGCAATCTGACGAGTTTGGAGTATGGCCACTCGCTTCCGGGGAAAGAAGCGTCGGCATATCCATACATACCCCGCAGAGACATCTCCGAGAATGTCGAGTGATTTGTAAAGTAGTGACATAACCACCTGCCGACCACCACTTTGTTCTCGGTGATGAGCGATACAATACTGGCTGGGACTGTTGGCGTATGGAAATTCACCTTGTGTTTTTGATACATTTATAAATGTTACCAGCATTGTAAGACGGTGTGTACCTATATTAGTAACCAAATATACGGTGTGTACCTATATTAGTAACCAAATAATGGTGGACGAGAATATTAAACTAGTCATGTGTTATTGGTGTTTTATTTTTTATTTTTATTACCTGAAATTCAGCCAAAACGGAATTATTTGTGTAGCCACTGGATTTACAATTGTATTCTAGCAATATTAGGTAAGGGAAGGGTTTGGAGATGATGAATGCAGATTGACGTCAAATGGAACATAATTTAATATGACACTGTCAACTGGATAGAATATTTGATGACACGTAATTCACAAATGTACATATACCTACATATGCAATAACAATCACAAAGCGCAACTAACTGATTACGACACCCCACCTGTATTCTGACAACCATGAACTTTTAATGTTGAATGGAGAAGATGAGTTCTATGCCTTGAAATTATAGTTTTAGTGACTTGTGGTTGTGTCAGGTACATTGGCCCCAACACTCCCCTCGCCTAGTCACTAACATGTGCCTGCATAATACGCACTCGGAGTACCTGCTCAACATTGTATGTATTGTGCCAGCGTGGTCAAGTTAGTGCAAGTAGGAGGAGGAAAATAGAACAATTTGTATACTAGCTACCTGATTGAAAATACTAATTTTAAATAAAATATTTAGCGTGAAAACCTAGAGGTGGGTGGCATACCTTTTCAGCATCTTAAGTGCTCTAAAGTATTTGATGTTAAACGAGTGAGGCTTGAATTGTTTCGAAGGGTGGAAATCTATCAAATTAAAATAGCATGTCCAGTAAAAGCTTGTCAATTCAAAATTAAAGGTATCCAAATTCTAAAATATTTCCAATTGGCAAATAAAATTGAATGAATCACTTACATTCGCATTGGAAATTTAAAAATATTGGAAAAAATTTATATTTTGGTGGTTTTAAATTTGAACAAATCTTTAAAAAAAAATATGTAAAATCATTGAAGTTTTGCTATTCATAATAGGTCATATAAAAAGTCTGTGCGGTTTTTTGCCACTAGATGATGTTGATGCCCAAATATCAGGCAACACGATTGTTTTAAATGAGCATGTGCTTAAAAGGGGACATTTTTTTGAAAATTGATTTCCAATTCATTGCTTTTGTAAAAAGTTATATTGATTTGAAAATTAATGAAATATCTGAAGAAATACGCTGTGTGATGGTTTTTTAATATAAAAAGGGTAAAAATTGCCGAAAAGTGTACGGTGAGAATGCTTTGAGTAAAGGACCCATGAGTTATTTGCTCCATCCCATTCCCGAAATTTCAATGTCTAAGATGCATCTCCCTCTGGTCGGCTAGTCATAGAAAAAGTCAACAAAATTTTTAAACTGGTGGAGCAAGACTGACATGCAAGCTGTCAAAAAATAGCGGAGACACTAAACATTAATCACACGGCAGTTTGAAATCATTTGAAAAGAGCAAGCTACAAAAAGAAGGGCAATGTTTGGATGCCACATGAATTAACGCAAAGAAATTTTACTAACCGAATTACCATAAGTGAAATGCTGCTGAAATGTAACAAAATTGAACCATTTTTTAAAGCGAATCATTAAAGCCCATAACAAAGTGGGTGAAATACGAGAATATCAAATGTTGGTGACCCTCCACAAACGACTTCAAAGCCTGGATTATCGGCAAACAATGTTATGTTAAGTATTTGGTGGGATTAGGAGTTGTCCATTATGAGTTGTTGTAACCTGGCGAAACCATCAATACAGTCCTGTACTGTGCACAACTTGACCGTTGGAAGGAAGCAATCCAGAAAGAATGACCAGAATTGAATGAACAGAATGGGAGTTGTGCTCCATCATGACAATGCCCGGCCACACACATCTTTGATGACTCTGAACTAATTGATGGTACTTGGTTGGAAAGTTTTGATGCATCCACTGTATAGTCGGGATCTTGCACTGTCTGATTACCATTTGTTTCGGTCTCTGTAAAAATCTCTTGTTGGTAAAAAAAAAATGGTTGACCGAAGAGCCGCTGAAAATCACTTGGCCAAGTTTTTCGATGATAAACCACAGAAGTTCTATTCCGATAAAATTATGAAGTTATCCGAAAAATGGCAAAGGGTCACAAATAATAGTGGTCAATACATACTTTATTAAATTTGATTTTCAATAAAGAAAATTTTTCTTCAAAGATGTACCAAAAAACCGCACAGACTTTTTGTATGACCCAATAAAATCACAAGGATTTGGATTTTTTAATTTATATTTTTTAATTATATAATACAATTGAGCCATTTTTCAAATTTACAACATTTTGAGTGTGTCCAAATACTTGTTCACAAAATTTGGATTATCTCCAATTACAGGAGTGATTTTCATATTATTTTTTGACATCTCATCAAAGATGAAGAAGAATATGGAAGTCTAGGCATTTACGGGGCTGACAACCGTCATAGGCTGGTTTAACCTTTTCATAGCCGCAAATAAATTACGCGGCAGTGCTCAACAGGCCAAGTATTTTTTTGAAAAAACAAAGTTGTCTAAAGATTTTTTTTTTTTGTTGTTTTTATTGAATTATAATTTACTTACCAAATATTATATCCCGCATCGATTGTTAGAGTTTTATTCTTGAAGTTAAACCAGTTTCAAATTTTCAGGGTTGTCACACTAAGTCGCACACGCAAGTTTTTATTAAATTTAATATTAACACACAACTATTATTTATCAATGGAATATTTTAAAATAATAAGAAAAACACAAAAAAATTGAGCAAAATAAAAACCCCTGGCGTTCAAAACAATCGATTAAAATAATCAATATTTCAAGTGGTTTGAGTGGTAGCCCTAATGACATCTGTCAACTGTCAGCTGAAAGTGATACCGATAAATCACTTAAAAGTATTTAAAAACTTTATAAAATATTTTGTGACAACTTCAACTGATGGCAATGTATGTTCCGTTTTTGACAGATTGTCAATATGAGTTAAAACTGCGGAGTAATACGTCATCAAAAGTACTGACGAGATATCTCGTCTCTGGCCATACGGGCACTCCGCCATTTGCCGAGATATCTCGTCTCTGGCAACCCGATGGTTGGTTAAGTGATCACTTTACACATGTGAAACATTCACCAATTCTACCCATTATTTACAACCACACTACTCAAATTCTTGGAAGTTCTATATGAACCAATTTAGAAACCTTGTTCTTGAATCACTAGAGACATCTATTGGTGAGATGTAAAGAATCTTTTTACTAAGCAGAAACTCTTATATTAGTATGTGAGGTCCGAATCCTGGATTATAATCACACACACGAGAAACGCCAGAAAATACTATTTTCATTTTTATTATTTAAGCTAATAATTTGACCAGATAATTTATTTACAACATTTTGAGTGTGTACAAATACTTGTTCACAAAATCTGGATTATCTTCAATTACAGGAGTTATTCTTCTTCATCTTTGATGAGACGTCAAAAAATAATGATTTTTCAAATTAATAGGCTTATACTGTGTATGATAAAAATACTAATGAACGGTCTAGACTCGCAGAAATAGGAAATTAAAATAATTGTGTTTATAATTAAACACACAAATATTAAATCTGTTTTAAATTCATCAAAAAGTAATTAATTAACGATCAAGTTACTATTGACTAGATGCGATGCAGTGCCCTTTTTACCATGCGGTGCAGGTAAAGATAAGAATAATAATAACCTTTGTGTAGATGTTATAATATATAGAACCTCTTGTGACAAGCACAGTTCGTTCCAGCATCTTACTCGTTGAACAAAGCATATTTTCCCATAAAAATTGATATCGGCCAGTGATACTACACATCTTGTTGACTGTAGACTCCGCAGGTACTGTTTTAAAATCACATTCGACAACACTCTATGGCCCAAGTTTTTTCCAAGCAGAAGTGTAGGTCCTCTTGATGAGTCTTTCGGGCGGAATTGAGCGGAATTCCGGGTTCACAAGAGAATGTGGTGAAAAGGGGACTTGCCCTTTCTCTGTAACTCATGATCACTTTTTGGTCGTTATGCGAATTACTCGTTATGAGACGTTCCACTGTATTCTTATTTATGGAATAAAAAATATATGAATAACATTATACCGTCATTTTATGAACAAGTACAAATGGAAATTACACAATAATTAGGCGGACAAGGCGCCAGTTGTATCCCAGGGGAGATCATGGGACGGGCACGACATGTAACTTTATACATATTTACTAGGAAATGAAGCTGGAGAGATCACGGGACGGGCGTGACATGTAACTTTATACATATTTACTAGGAAATGAAGCTGAAGATGCTAACCAGGATTGACTATACATATAATCAATATTTGAGCACCGAGTACTGGCACAGTAAACTGGCACTGTAGAAATGGTTGAGAAAAACAATTTATAGTTAACAATTTTTTTATTGAAAACAATTTTTTTCAAAGCGTCCAATGGCACCATTTTATATAAGTGTATATATGATACATTATAATCTTCTACCTATAAAAAACACCATGAAATTTGGATTTGCCAGGTGCTTTTATCATAATAATTTACATTACATAAACAAAATCATTGTCATAATTCATAATGTCACATTTCATGGGTGATTTATGCTCTTCAAATGTCCACTCCTCTCTATTCACCTTATTTACATTTGTTTCGTGATATTTCAAATGCAGAATGCAGTCACCGAATGATCAAAGAATTAGTCAAAAAATTTGTCAAAGTAGTAAATTTTACTACAAAAAAATTTAATAAAATATATTTTGTGCCATTAAAACATTATAAAAAATTACAACACTTGTTTTTTTTTAATTATGCTAGCGTATTACAAAAAATTATACATTTTTACTAATATGAAATACTTAAATATGTTACAATGTAAAAGTTATCTGGTTTTGAATATAAGTCCACAGCGAATCGGGTAGCAGCGAGACTGCCATCGGTCACAAATCCGCTTCTACACGAAGGGGACCCGCAGTCTATTGGCAAATACATACATACGTGACGCGGTACAAACAAAGATGGTTGCGGTTTGTAATCAGCGCATCGGTGTATTGTATGGAGTTGATTGCGTATCCAAGTATGCTAATATTAATTTGCGATGGAGAGATAGGAGAGAGAGAAGAGGGTGGGATTCAGTATGCGGCGAGCACGGCGGAGCGCTTGTCCCTGTTCTTGGCGCGGGTGATGGTGCGCGCCTTGAAGTTGGCGGCGTTCTGCAGGTGGCGCAGCAGCTTGTTGTTGGAGCGCACGGCGGGCGAGTGGTCGGCGAGGCAGGGCGGGGGCGGCGGCAACAGCAGCGCGGCGCGCAGCGGGGACGCCACGCCCAGCTGCAGCGCCAGCCCGGCGCCCAGCGCGCCCGCCAGCGCCGCGTAGCGCCGCCGCGCGCACCACCCCTCCACGTGCAGCGTCTCCCCCTTTATGCGGACCACTATGTCTTCTACATCCTCTTCCTGCAATCCATCAAACGCCGCCTTTCAGATTACTTACTCGCAACCGGAAGAACTTAAGCGGCGGTTGAATATTTTTTTCCAAAATAGCTTCTAAATATTCGTGGCTTTTTTAATAAGTAATAGTGGAGACTATGATTATTGTTGACGATTTAATTAAAAATATGTAATTTATATAAAATTAGAACGAATGTACTTCGAGTATTTAAAATAAATAAGAAAAAATGTAAAAATTCCATCAGGCATTCATGCCTTAAAAAACTAAAGGCTTTTTTAACGTTAGGCTTGAAAACGACTTATTTCATGTATGCGCTACATACTGCTCGAGCTACTACGGTCCTTGGCACTTCATTTAGCTATTAAATATCTTTGTAAGAAAACGTATCCATGGAAAATATGAAGGGACTGAAATATGACAAATACTACTAATGCTTACCTCTAGATATCGTAAAATATCGCGGAAAGTAGCACGCTGTGTTTTTCTGTCCTTTTTGGCTCTGTATAGTAAATAAAATATATTTAAAAACATTAGTACAGTAGTTAATCATTTAAATGAAACAAATATCAGTGCAAATTTTGTATAAAATTTCACACTGCCACTCGTATAACACGGCTAGAAATCTATTGAATTTATCATTTTTTTTGTAAATCTTTATAATTTAACCCCTTTCTTTACATCTTTTTACCAGCAATTTTCATTGCAGAAGAAAAGTAAGTTATTACAGTTTGTCTCCGGATGGAGAAGTAGAATGTAGAATGGGAATGTCACCTATACTTATGGGAGTCGGTGGCGAGTTGCTTCATGGTCAGGATGAGGTCGGGCAGGTGGTCCTCCCCGAACATGTCGGAGTAGTCGCGCCCCATCTGGAAGGCCATGGCCAGGGACTCCCCGGCACCGAGACGCACCTCCAGCGCCGGCGAGCTCAGCATGCCCTCCAGCTGCCGCAGGGACCTGTCCACACACAACCGGTTCAACTTGTTTCCACGCTGCGACCCGACATCTCGTCGCTAGGAACATGATGGAGAACTCACGGAGCGAAGTTGGTGGAGCCGCCGAGCCACATGCACACGTCTCCGGGGGAGGCGAGGGACAGCAGCAGCGACCAGGCAGCCAGCGCCGCGCTGTGCAGCGCCTCCTGCTCCGCGCTCACGCTGGTCTTCACGCTGCCGTCACCCTAAACACACTGCCACTCGTTAAACGGAATGTTCGACCTTTTCCCTAATTGAGACTATAATCCAAACAGTTTGAGCTCAAACTGAACACAATTTTACTGTCTAAAATATAATTTAATGAAATAAGCGGTTTTCGTGCTGATCCAAATTGTTCTTTCCAAATAATATTGCGGGCACCAAAATTTGGTAATATTTTTTTAATTACGGTTCTTTCTTCCAAAATCTGTGTATTTTTTAGAATAATTTTTGTATTAACGAATAAAGTATTCATAAATGTACGCGAGAAGAACAAAGAGACGCAGTTCATGGACTTTTATTTTGTTTATAATATTGTCCCCACCACGTGTAACTCCTTATAAATCGTATATAAGGGGTGGCAGACAAATTTTTGTGTGCTCAGATTAAATAATATTCAAAACGCGTATACGTCGCTTTGTTCTTCTCGCCTTAATAAGTTTGTAATTTTCAATATATTTGTGTCCCTATGTTCTTTTCACTTTGTGATTTTTTGATAAATAAATAATTGTCTCCATTTGCGCGTTTCCGTCTTCCTCATCAAAAGGGTTCCAGTACCATTAGCAGTAAAAACGGTGAAATTTGAGTGGTATTCCGATTTAAGCGGCACATTGGTTTTCAAAAATATAAAATAGTTTCCGCACAGTGACAACTATGTTATGCAAAAAATTTATAATTGCCTTTAAGTAACTTCCGCAGAAGATAGTTTCCAGGTGGCGCATTGTCTCAAAAACGAGACCCAGGTCGTCCTCCCCCATGAATATCATCATGCTTAGAGCTGTGACACACTGAAAAACCAAGGGTACATATTACTTTACTGCGACCTTCACATTCTGGCAATATTCCTATACGCCCATATTGACAATGTTTATTTTTTACCTTAACGTTTCTGCTAGTTCAACTTTTGGGACTAATATTCTGATTTTTTATAACAGTATAAAATATTTCGTAGTAATTTGAATGTAAAAACAATTGTTAATACTGCGCATGCCAAAAACAGGATATCCTGCAATGTCGAGCAATACCAAAATTCTAGTACATATACACCCCAGGACAAAAAAATTTACGAGTTTACTTGCTACCGCACGCCTTGACTTTACTGAACTCTTTTTCTAAGAAATCCTTTATCGATACCTCTTTCTTTTATTGAATGAATTAAAGACACTTTGTGTCACCTTTCTACAATATTTACATTTTATTTTGTCTCAACAATTTTGTTTTACCCTCGTTTTAGGGAACATAACACAACAATCATGGAAAGTGCAAAGCAAATGTCGATTGCGATAAAATCCAAAATAATCACATTGTCGCAACAAAACATATCCAATTGTAAAATATCTCGTCGAGTTGGGTATTCAGAAGGTACAGTGAGGTTTTTATTTAAAAAATTTCAAGAAACTGGATCCATAGAACGGAAAAAAGGAAGCGGATGGGGGCGCGCGACATCTGCCCGAGATGATCGCTTAATAAAAAAAATTGTTATGCGCGATCGATTTTTAACGGCACTTAAAATACACGCAGAGGTGCAGTCTACTAGGTAATCAATATTTTCAGTAAAAACAGTGTCCAGGCGGCTGTTGGAGCATGGTTTCCAAGCACGAAGTCCCGCAAAGAAACCATTACTGACGAACAAAATGCAGAAGGCTAGACTGGATTGGGCGAAGGACCACCAGAATTGGACCTTGGAGGATTGGCAAAATGTTATTTTCTCCGATGAATCAAAATTCAAACTTTTTGGTCCAGACGGCAGAAAGATAGTTCGACGAAAACTTGGGGAAAGAAACCATCCGTCGTGCGTCACTCGAACCGTTAAACATTCACCCTACGTCATGATTTGGGGGTGCATGACAGCGTACGGTTTGGGACCTCTAAATTTTATACAGGGTACGATGAATGCCATCCAGTACAAAAAAGTGTTGAAAAACCATCTTATTCCAACAATCGAGGACATTACGCAGTATACCGCGGACCCGATTTTTCAGGACGATTTGGCGCCGTGCCATAGAGCCCGCACTGTGAGTACAAATATTTATTTTTTAATGCACTTTGTAGACCACTTGATAAATAATTTATTGTTTTTCTTACAGATCATTGAATACAAGGATAAAATTGGCTTAAAATCGTTGACGTGGCCCGGGAATAGTCCTGATTTGAACCCGATAGAAAATTTATGGGCGATTATGAAAAAAAAAGTTGGGAAAAAAAAATAAAAAAACATTGAGGAATTAAAAAAAACTTGATTCAAGTTTAGGAAGAAGAAATAACATCAGAAATTTAAGATTCGCTTTACGCTTCGTTAAATAATAGAATTTTACATGTTATAAAAAATAAAGGTGAATTCACTAAGTATTAAATATTTTTAAATGTTATAAATATGTTTAAATGTAAAATACCTTAATTTAAAATAAAGCGATTAGAACCTTCTTCTTAAATATGAATTAAAAAATTACATGTCTTTTATTACTCCATCACAAACACTCGACCATAAATGAACCGTTATGGGTCTCTAAGGTTCGGATAATCTGATACCTGGTATATAATGGCAATTTCTAAGTACAATTCATGAGTAAGATCTTTCATTTTAACCTTGAAGTAACGAGTAGTCATCACATATGTTAAACAATACAAAAAAAACTAACTAAATATCAAGAATAATTCATTATGTGTCAATTTTAGTTTTTTTGAGGACTCGTAAATTTTTTTGTCCAGGGGTGTATGTCTATCCTTATATTCCTAAATATAAATCATTCTACTCGTTACATTAAATATAGAGAAAATATCCCATACATGGATAGCCTACTTATGTGAGTATAATAATCGTACTGTGACCCTAATCCACACCCGATGGTGTATAGGGCGCGTTCATCGGTGATCATACGATGGCAAGGTGATCACACCCCCGGGAAGGAAACGATAGTCTGAGAATGTATATCTTATAAGGGTGCACAATACCTTGGCTCTGGTGTTGGCATTCACAGTCTTGTCGAGAGCAAGGGTGACTAGAATTGGAATCAAGCTTTTGTTCATTTCCTCGCTGTAATCAGAAGCCGCAAACTGAAATAGGTACAAAAACATTCCATTAATCCTCTTTTCCAACTCTGACTCGGAATAACAGTGGTGTAATTAGGTCTAGATTTGGGACATTATGAAAAATACCCTAGTATGAAGGTATGTTGGTATGAAGGCAATTCATAGTCAATCTGATAAGTCTATCATATATTATGGCCATCTACTTGGCTCGCTGTTGTTTCGCTTTCTTTTGAAGTCATCTAGATTCCCCAGCACTGCTTAATACTTCATTGTTCCCTATATATTCCCTGATGAATCCCCAACATGCGCCTGCAGTACCACATCTCAAACACCTCCAGCCGCCCCCCTTCTGCCCGCCTGATAGTCCACGTTTCCATGATTTATGTCACATGTGACACCCCAATCATCTTAACCTTTCCGGTCCGGAGTAAAAACGAAACAATCCGCGGGTTCCGAAGGGGGTACTGGCAATACCCCAAGTAAAATGCTATAAATACAGTTTTTTTACAAATTTGACTTATGTCAAAATGTTTATCATGCTATTGTTATTCTATTTTTTCCATTATAATTTTAGTTTTCTGCAATAACATAATAATTTTCAAAAAAAACATAGCTGCGAGCAAGTTCTCTGCGGAAATGACATTCAATTCCGCCCGAAGTTCAAACATCACTGGCCACTAGTCGCGCTTCGGCCGGAAACGATGCGTGCGAGAGGGGGTGAGGAGAGAGAGAGAGAGAAGCATACTACACAGCGGGTTTTTAATTTGTCGTTATATTTTGTTAAAAAAAAAAGAATGCTGAAAAAATTCAGACAGCGAGAAACAATACAAAAATGACATTACGTTGTATGAACAGTTCGGACAGTGAAACTTGGGTTTGGGAATATATGTCCATCTGTAGCCTAATTTGGAAGTGAACAAATTTTCTTCTTCATTTCTACTGTTGTCTTCCATATCTACGACTCCATGCTGTTAGAGTCAAAATCATCAAGTTCTTCGATTATATAGTTATCTGCGTCGGAATCATCTTTATTTTCTAAGCCTAAATCACTTACATCATCACTTAAAGATACATCAATGTCCGTATTGCTCAGAAGTTGCTCAATCACATCATCTGTCAGTTGTTTTCCACTCATTGTTAGGGTAAAGTAAATATTAAAATTATAACAATGTAATTAGAGTGAAAAAAGGCAGATATTCATAAAATAAATGTAAAAATGCAATTAATTATAATTCTTATTAGAAACGAGAAAAAACACTCTGTATTTGCCAAATAACGCTTGCGTATCGAGAACACGATGCACACGCGTGCAAAATTGACGATGTACCACCGATGACTTAACTGTGGAGATAGATATAGCGCTAGTAAAGAAATTGATACCCCCTTCGGAACGGGACAGTTAATCTCTGTGTTGAAAAATGTTTTTTTTTTGTTAAATTAATATTTCACGCTATTTTCGTAAGCACAAGCAGCCTGTTCTTAAAAATAGAAATCATATTGCGATTGAGCGGGCTCAAAACTAGAAACCCTGTCCCAGAGTATGTGACGACACCTAGAAACTCTGATTCAGAGTAAGTGACCGCACCTAGAAACTCTGATTCGGAGTACGTGACCGCACCTAGAAACTCTGATTCGGAGTAAGTGACCGCACATAGAAACTCTGATTCGGAGTATGTGACCGCACCTAGAAACTCCGGTTCGGAGTATGTGACGGCACCTAGAAACTCCGATTTGGTTATGTGACCGCACCTAGAAACTCCGATTTGGAGTATGTGACCGCACTTAGAAACCCCGACTCGGAGTATGTAAGTACCCGGGGAGAGTCTGGACCTGCGATTTAACGCGGCCCAACGGCCATACACCATACGAGAAATAAAGTAAATAACGTCTGAAAAAAAAATTAATTTGGAAAATGGCAATTAGGTTAGTAACATACACTTCTTAAAAACTTGAAGATGCAATTGATTACTTCTTTACTTTTCAATAATAAAGAAAATACATTGTATTTTAAAAAGGATAATGTACAGTTTGTAAATAGGATGAGCCGAATAGGGAAAAGAGTACCTGCACGGCGAGGAGGGAGGCGAGGTCGGCGGCGGCGGCTTGCTCGTCGGGCTTGCCGCGGCGCAGGCAGCGCTCCGCGTGGTCCGTGAGGGTCAGGCGGTGCGCCGCCACCAGCGTGGGCGCCCAGCGAGAGCGCAGCGCGGCCGCCGCCCCCGCCAAGCAGCGCACGCGTGCCGCGCACGACTTCTGCCCCAGCCCCTCCACCGCCGCGCATAGCGCCTCCTCCAGCCGGTCCGCATCCTTCAGCACCTCCTCCCCCCCTTCCTCTGCAAATTGGAAACGTTAAGTCAAACTAATCGCCACTTGCGATAACATTTCCAGTACGCTGAATATTTAACCCGAAGGCTACGGGACCCTCGGTATGAAGGGCGAGAAATTGGAGGGTTTACTAAACATATGTGAAAAATCCACGCAAAACGGCAGGTTGTTTCCATTTTGATTAGTGGTGGGCGGAAGTTGCTATTGCAACTCGCAGTGCAAAGGAAAGTTAGCTGTATCTCCACTGCCCTGGATGGCATGCGCAAGCATTACCCTCTGTATGGTAAACATATACAAGATTTTATTCAGAATATATAATATTATTAAGCCGGAATTCTTTTGAAATTAATAAACTAATTCATTGTGAATTCAAAATAGGACTTGAGAATAAATTGAAAACATAATACAATGCGGATAAATACCTCCATCGTCCTGCACGCTACGATTGTCAGATAGAGCGGACATCTCCGAACCCTCGTTCCCGGACTCATCATCTGAAGTAGAGTAGTGGTTCGCTTCAGATTTTTTGCCATCTGCAATGTGCGAAGAAAATATAATAATTAGTAAAAGTATTAATAAATTACAATAATTAAATTGAATTATAAAAAAAACTCGCAAACTGAAATTTCCAATTGTTCTTTATTTATGTAACCTTAAGATGCTCAAACAGGACGGATGCACGCATTCATTTATCAACCCGAACGCAATTCCATCTCGGTATAAATTGAGTCAAATGGATGATCCACGCATACTTGTATTGATGATAAATGAGCAGATGTATACACCAGTACTTCATAAAATGATTTTCTTGTAATTTGGATCCCTAAAGATAATTGATGTTTTATTTTAAACATTACAAAAAAGTGTTATATAAACTTGTCTCGAGTTTTCGACTGGTCTGCGCCGTGAATTTTGTATTTTTTACTTTTGTGTAGCGTTAGTTGACATTTTCAGAGAGTTGAAAAGTTTTAGTTATATTTCTTAAATGAACAAACGCATAGAGAATGAAGACAGATCATGGAGATTTTCCAAATTGCTATTTAGTGATGCAGGAAATTTTGCTAAATATAACAAATTCAATTTTGAGCATGTGCTACAGAGAAATAATGCTTTACTATAACAATTATGATGTTAAAAGGAGGAGGAAAGGATATATGGAGTCTAGATCTGGTTCATCATTTTTTTCATGACCTTAACTTGGCCTTGTCTAAATTTTAAAAGGAACACTTAATATGTTGAGAATTTCAGAAGTAAAAAAAAAAATCTTTGTATAAAAAGTACAATTTTAAAAATTAATTGTTATTAAATTTATAAAAACTTTCATTTTTAAAAATAGACTTAAGTGAAAACTTGACAGTGGTATAGAAAAGTTATAGAGCAACCGAAGAGAGATTTTAAGAAAACTTTTAATATATATATTTTTTTCTATGTACATTTAAATTATTATAAATAAATCTTAACTCAAAAAGTACAGGAATGTTTGTGAACGTGGATAGCATTAAACTTGGTGGCGCCATTTATTAGCAATTTTTGAGTTTACACGGTGTAATATACCTTACTAAAACATATCACCACCTTGATCTAGAGCAGTGGTTCCCAAAGTAGTCCTTACGGCCCCCAGGGATCCGTGGAAAATTAAAATTCATTTGGGGGTCCCTGAACAACATCAGGGTTTAATATAAAATAAAAAAATTGACAAATTTTTATTAATATGGAAATTATAATCAATTACAATGAATAAATTATGAACTTGTACAGAAAGGAATTTCGTGAACGGTAATAATCCCATCTTCCTCACTTTTCATATTATTTTTAATCTGGAGTAAGACACCAAACAGGCCGATATTGGATAAAGACGTTTAAAAATATTTTTAAATTTTGGCACAAGAGGACATTTATTGAGACAATAGTTGGTGAGCGATATATACTCACTTTTTTATAGTTAGCAGCTGCATTTATTATTTACCTCGCCTATTACGTATTATGTACAAGGTTATGTATACTGTAATACTTATAGCAGGTACAGTAGTCAATAGGTTAAACACCGAGGGTCCGTGGGCAGGTTTTGACTATGAAAAGGGGTCTGTGGGCCAAAAGAGTTGGGGAACCACTGGTCTAGAGCGTTAGGATGTACACCCCTGGAGGTGTATGTAAGAATGTGTCGAGTTATGGACCCGTGGTTAGCGTCGCGGACTCTCGAGTCAGAGTTTCTCGGTTTGAAATGACACTACCATAATTTGATTATCTACCTATTTCTAATAATGAGCTCCTTAGGCTCCGAGAAATACATAGTATGAAATTGAAGTATTTTTGTATACGATAAAAATATTTTTCTTTTAAAATAAAGAAAAAGTTTATTAGCAATTTGTGAGTTTACATGGTGTAATCAGTATTGTGATAACCTTACCTATGTATATTGTGACCTTGATCTACAACATTAAGATGTATGCCCCTGAACGTGTATGTAAGATATCACATACAAGATCAATATGTACATATTAACCTATAACCGCTCTCTATGTGAAGCATATGGAGTCCACAAACTATCTCCGGGCTTTTCTGTCGGCCACCAGCTCCCTCGCATCCTCCCAAGTCAAGTCCGCATCCCGAAGTTCAAGCGAGACCTGCCGACCAATTGTCAGCAGTGGTCGTCCTGGGCGGGGCGAACCTGATGCCTCGTAAAAGGCAAGCTCGATGGCGGCTCTCGGGAGGCATGCAGAGTACATGGCTAAGCCAACTAAATCGCCTTTTCTTGACGACACTTGTGACATACGCCTTATCTCTTCATTCTTCACAAAGTGAAACCACCGCACGCCTAAAATTCCTTGCAGACACCCATTCTCAAAGCTAAGTACACGGCTGCTGTGAACCCTTGTAAGGAAAATAGGAGCAATGCAGGCATTGTGTAGGCGGCATTTGGTCTTCAGCTAGTATAAAATGTACATACACATCTATATTTATAGAAAGATTTGACTTAAATATATGATGTCATTTATCACATATTTGTGTTTACCTATTCAATTACATCTTGTAATTTACTATTTAAAGGACGCGATTGTTTTAATTTAATTTTATTGTTTGTTTTGTATTACTCTTTGCAGCCACCTTTGTTAGCACATGTCACTATTACGTCAAAGAGTATTATTTGCATTGTGGCATTAAGATCTTTTGAACTATATACTTTTCTTGGTGTTGTTTCACATCTATTTAATATGTTCACAAGGGATGGAAAAGTGGGTAAAGATATTGAGAGAAGAGTGAATGCGGGGATTGGTGCTTTGAACAGAGTGATTGCAAATAAAAATATGTCCACGGAAGCCAAACTGGCGGTTCACAACAGAGTACTGGTACCGACACTGATGTATGGAACTGAAGGAAGGATGAACGCAGAGTGAGCGTTGTTAAAATGCGCTCCCTCAAACGAATGTGTGGAAAATCATTGTATGGCAGAATTAAAAAGAAAAATATAAGAAAGGAATGTAAGGCTGAACGAGGGATAATTGAAAAGATCAAGAAGAGTTCTGTAAGGTGGCATGGACATGTGGAGCGTATGGATAGCGAGAAAATGACAAAGAAGAGTTCTGTAAGGTAGTATGGACATGTGGGGCATATGGATAACGAGAGAATGACTAAAAAATTTATGCGGCAAATGTGAGCGGGAGAACAGAACGAGGACGGCTGAAAAAAACTTGGTAGGATCAGATCAATCAGAACGTAAAATCTGGTGGTGTCAAAAGTCTGCTTAATCGGAGGGCATGTATGACTAGGTGTATGGATGTGAAGAAAGCTAGTAGTGTATGTCAGGACAGAAGAGTGTGACGTTCCATCCTCTCTCTACCCCTGAAATAGTTCTTGGTAGCATGTCTCCTAATATTTGTTAGCAGTATTTGGACACTTTGGATAGATCTAGCAGTGTTTTCTGCAGCTCTACACTCTCATACAAAACTGGATGAGGAAGCATATTAACATATTGAAGAATTTGTCGATATAAGATTGTTTCCTCAATGTGGCTAATCTAAATTTCTAAATAATTATAATTTTATTCACAAATTTTCTTGGAAATAAGAGCTAATAAAGAAATTTACAATCGCTAATTTCATATAAAAGTTAACGGGAAAAGACCATTTTTAAGTGGGAGATATCTTAATGGTCAACTAGCAAAATTAGATTTAAGGGCTAAATCAAATCCGAGTGTTTGCTGAAAAGAGTTGCAAATGTGAAAATAAGAATAAATTCAAGTTGGAATTTTTCACGAGTACAAAATTTATAACAAAGAACATGTTAACGTTTGGAAACTGTTTGGGCAATTTTCCAAGATTGATGGAAGCGCTTCAAACAGCCCACACTAATGAATCAAGAACAAAGGATATCCACAATCCACATAGCAACATAACTTAAAGAATGTGTTCATTAAATAATATAGTGAAAATTTCATGTTATATAATTTATGTACTTTTTACGGCATGAATATTAAATTTCATTGTTTTACTTCAAAATTATAATCTGTCAGCAGGTAAAGGTTGCAAAAAAACTGAAAGAAAATGGTTAGCCACCAGTACATGTTGACGTAAGTCATGTAAATTATTATAAGTTGTCGACTGCATAGTAATAATAATAAATAAAGAGCGATTAAACATATAAAGTTATGACGTGACACACTGACCATATGGATATGACGGTAGTTTCGAGCAACCTTGAAGCGAGCAAGGCCATTTACCTACTCGACGAATGACACACGCTGTGAACGTGAGAGATTAAAATAGGTTTCATAATTCGTATTCCGATATTATTTACGTTATGAATAAATAATTTAATTAAATTACTCCTAAAATATTATAAAACTTCGTAATGTCGAAATCATAAAAGAATTCAAATAAGGTTACCTCAAATTTCGAGTTATAGCATTGCAAAATAAAAACATGTGAAAAATACATTAAATCAGAGATAAATAAAGAAATTACCGTGCTTTCCCTTTCTTTTCCCCTTAGGCATGTTAGGCGAGCAAGGTAAAACACAAAACGTATGAATTTAACAAAGTACACTACTATAAATTCACAATCAAGAAGGTGAGAACTTCAGTATATTAGTTTTTGGCACTTTTTTCGAACGACAGCATGAAACAATTACAATAGCATTAATTGGAATGAGTGTAAGATGATTTAACATGTTTAATTTCCCTAGCGAGCGTACACGACCTCTGCCATAGAAAATGACTGAGATCTGAAACACAGACTATTACATCAATAATTAAATTTTCATAGACAGTGGAATAGACAAAAGATTTCGTCAAAGGGCAATGACTATACCTAAGTTCATTTCAAATGGAGCAATAAATTCATATTCAAATGGAAAATAAAAACTAATCCCACAAACAGGAAAACTAATATTTCAAAATACTTATTAATGATAACTAATAATAAATGAATACTTATTTATAAAAATTAACTAGAAACTGGCAGGCTGTCAAATAATCGTTGGGTATGTGTGAGGAGATGCATGAATGTGGAAAAAGTGAAGGATGTTTGCATATACAGAGTGGTGTGGCGTTCTATTCTCTCCGCATTCCCCTGCGGAAGCAGTGTGATGGTTAGTTGTAAACAAATAGATTAAAAAAAATTGTTTAATAGTAAATAAAAAATTTTGCCCGCCTCCGTAGTGTAATGGTCAGCACGCTTGGCTATCTTCTAGAGGTCCTGGGTTCGATTCCCAAAGTGGGGTCTAATATAAATATATATGTATGTACATATATATATATATATGTATGTACATATATATATATATATATATATATATATATATATATATATATATATATATATATATATATATATATATATATATATATATATATATATATATATATATATATATATATATATATATAAATATATATATATATATATATATATATATATATATATATATATATATATATATATATATATATATATATATATATATATATATATATATATATATATATATATATATATATATATATATATATATATATATATATATATATATATATATATATATATATATATATATATATATATATATCTATATATATATATATATATATATATATATATATATATATATATATATATATATATATAATATATATATATATATATATATATATATATATATATATATATATATATATATATATATATATATATAAATATATATAGATATATATATATATATATATATATATATATATATATATATATATATATATATATATATATAAATATATATATATATATATATATATATATATATATATATATATATATATATATTTATATATATATATATATATATATATATATATATATATATATATATATATATATATATATATATATATATATATATATATATATATATATATATATATATATATATATATATATATATATATATATATATATATATATATATATGTATATATATATATATATATATTATATATATATATATATATATATATATATATATATATATATATATATATATATAATATATATATATATATATATATATATATATATATATATATATATATATATATATATATATATATATGTATATATATATATATATATATATATATATATATATATATATATATATATATATATATATAAATATATAAATATAAATATAAATATATATATATATATATATATATATATATATATATATATATATATATATATATATATATATATATATATATATATATATATATATTTATATATATATATATATATATATATATATATATAGTTTGTGACCTAGTTTGTGTGTGTAATTGTAAGTACAATAATAATTTTATATATTCTCTTGTAATTATGTAATGTTGAAATTCGATCCTGGTTATTTATTTATTTTACGATTAAGTTTTATCACAAATTGAAAATTCTGAGTTTTTACGAGAAATATGAGTTTTTTTGACAACTTCGCGTTTGTGATTGCTTCACCTTCTGGTTCGAAGTCATGGTATAGATAAAATAAACCCTTTTGTCAGCGAAATGACCTTTTAATTTTTTCATTTTATTGAATAATGTAAAAATCAATAATAGCCCAATATGTCATAACATAAAACTCTGTAAAATGCGTACTTTGCCTGCACTGAACAAAGTTGGGAAGATGACAAAACACATTGAAATACATATTACTGATGGCATTTTTAGGTTATTTTGATTTTGACATTTAAGTTCTTTCTTTTTTTTCTTTATAACGCTAAAAAGTATAATTATTAGCTGATTTTTCTGTGTAGGCTATTTTTTAGTGTGGATAGTGAGAATATTGGTTTTTCTCGATTTTTCGACACGAATACTCGGTCCCCATGGAAATATGAAGGAGATATCAATCTTTACTTGTATATAATCTTTGGTTTTCACTTTTGAGTTTTTGACGTCTGTGGTTTTGACGAGAATCGAGATTTTTTGCTTCTCGCTACAATCTTAATACACTGTATTTTATTTTCTTTTGAGAAAAATCGTTTAATTTACTGCGATTTTGTTGGAATATAGTATTGTGCAAATAAAAATATAAAAATCGCTCGTCTTAGGTTTTTGAAACGCTTAGTTTACATAAACATAAATGCATCGGATCGTATTAGTCTTCGAAGATAGATGAAGGATAATGGACCCAAGAATGTGCAAAAGAATAAGCAGCGAAAATGTATCGAAGTGTGATGATTTTGACCGCGAAGAATCTAACTTGGAGATTGCTCAAGAGAGCGAAGACAATCTTAACTACGATGAAACACTCGAAATTAATTCAGTTAGTTGGCTGAATGACGAACAAATTGACCAATTGGATGTCAACTTAGATCCGACTAACCTGTTTTTCCACAGAGTTGATAGCGCTGAAATTATATATCAAAATAAAAAGAAGCGATGTAAATTAGTAGGGAAATATGTAATGGGTGATATGCTAGGTGAAGGTTCTTACGGAAAAGTTAAAGAGATGTTAGATTCGGAAACATTGTGCAGAAGAGCTGTTAAAATATTGAAGAAAAAGAAGTTACGTCGGATACCGAATGGGGAACAAAATGTGCAAAGGGAAATACAACTGTTAAAAATTTTAAAGCATAAAAATGTCATCGAATTAGTGGATGTATTGTATAATGATGAGAAACAAAAGATGTACCTGATCATGGAGTATTGTGTAGGCGTCTTGCAGGTAAATATTTTTAGTTTTTAGTTAGTAATATTATGTAAGTATAAAAATGAGAAAAACTTGAATTAAATCTCTAGTCTGTGGCATACTGTTATAAAGAAGCGAAACATGGACTATCGAGCAGGCAGAACGGAGGCGTTTGAGATGTAGCGCTACAGGCGCATGTCGGGGATTCATCGGTCAGAACATGTACGGAATACTGAGATTTTAAGCACGGCTGCAGAGACTAGATGCTTACTAAGTAAAGTAAAGCAACAGCGAGCTAAATGGACAGGCCGCAATATAAGACACCCTCAAGTGGGGCACTAAGTCACATAATATTCATAGATTGTTTCACATCCCTATACGCGGGACCGACCTGCCGATGGTTATGCCTGTGTGAAGAGCTAGCTAGTTCCATGTCTATGAGGGGGTATTCCAAAGCGGGATTCTTCTTTAACTTCAACAAGTCTTTTTATTTACTTTGTGATTTGTGTTATTAATATACATGCTTTAAATATAAGTTTGTCATGTATATGTTAATTATTTAATCAATTTAATTACATGGACCAAATTATCTCTGACATGCGTTGTAGCGGCCAAGTTAAAGCAAATCAATCATCACAAAGAATGTAACCCACGTAGAAGAATATTTGGGAGTTACAATGGTGTTGATGGGGATATTTCTATACTCAAAAAATAATGGGTGCCACAAATTCTCCCCTGCATAGTCCGCTCGCATTACTTCGTTTATATGGTGTTTCTTGTCTACATCACAAAATCACCTCTGCAAATGAAAATACTTAAGAATCGGCCCGTCATCTATCGGGACATGTTACCATTGTTAACAGTAGTGTTCCAACACCAAAAGTGTCCCGATATTTAGTGGACACATGACCAATTTATTGCAGTTGTCCTGGAAAATCTGAAAACAAAATTGTAAAGAAATTATTCCCCCTCGAGAGAAAATATGGCAACCCGACAAACTGAACTAATGTTGAAAGTTAATTTGTCTTCTTCTTCTTCTTATTGTCGGCCTTGCGGCCTGTTTTTAAGAGGGATTAGCCTCCTGCGATGTCGATTCCCAGCTATCGTCCCATCTCTTTTGTGGTCTCCCCGGGAGTCGTCTACCATGGGGTTGGCCGTACAGTGCGATGTGGGGGAGTCTGGATGGTTCCATTCTCCTCACATGCGTATACCATTGTCACCTTCGTTGCCTTCCCCACCTAACGACATCTTCGATCTCGCATATTTCCCTGATTCTGGCATTTCTTATTCTATCTCGAAGACTCTTGTCTGATATGCTTCTTAGAGTCTTCATTTCTGACACTCTAAGCGCGTTTTTTGTGGCAACGGTGTCTGCTCTACTTTCGATTCCATCATCATGATGGTTGTTAGTTAATTTGTATTGTTATTAAAATTAATGTCCGTATTCTTATAGGATATGCTAGAAGCGGCTCCAAAAAAGAAGTTCCCGCAGCACCAATCTCACGCGTACTTCCGTCAGCTCCTCGACGGGTTGGAGTATCTCCACAGCCAGGGAGTGGTACACAAGGACATCAAACCCGGCAATTTGCTTTTAACCTTAGATCACACCCTTAAAATTTCCGATTTTGGGGTAGCGGAGGTAAGCATTATCACATAACAGGCGATCCTTAAAGAAGTGTTTTATTTTTTAAAAAATCATCCATAATTTTATAAAGATATGTCATTTATTGTTTCGCAATTCACTTTGTGGTAAGACATGATTAAATTATTGATAAAACGCTTGTTTTTTACCACTTGATTATTCTATTTTTTAACTACTAGTTTCGAAAGCTACAGATGCAAGACGTTGATGGAAGCATCTGTAGCTTCCAAAACCATATAAATGGTTAAAAAATATAATACTCAAATGGTAAAAAACAAGTGTTTTATTTATAATTTATAAAGATATATTAGGTGTTTTATAAAGTTTGGTCTAATTTACCACACAGAGTTCTGGTCGCCTCAAACCCTCAAATCTGATAGCTATTTTTTTTTTTAATAAGCCTGAGCATTTGTCAATTATGTTAAGTCCACAGATGTTTGTCGTTCTCGCAACAATATTAGTTTTATCGATCCTTAAAATTTCATCTTTTGTGGTAAATAAGAAGTTGTGCTGTTCTGTTGTAATTTAAAGTAGAGTGTATGAAGTTTACGGCGGTTATGCCCCATCGGATAAATTATGCAGAGAATGTATAAAGGTGCTTCAAAGCTGGTGAGTTTAGCGTTGAAGGCAAAAATTCTGTTTGATTTGCAATAATTTACTCCCTTGGACCAGTAAATTGTTGCGAATCGTCGCGTTTCTACCTTTTTTCCACAATATTACCAAAGGTAGCCAAAAATACACTAATTTTAGAAATAAAAGTATGTATGTTAATTAATTCATATAGTTAAATATAGTAAATATGTTTGAGCAATCTTCAACTATTAGTTTTATAGTTGATATTAAAGATAATTATATTAAGTTTTCACAAAACTATCTTGAGAAGTCCAAAGATATGTCATGTTTATATTTTTAATAAAATGAAGAGTGCTCAAATTTCAAAAGCAGATACGACAGTCTGTCCAAACTCTTTTAGGACTAATTTAGTTTGAATGACGAGGTGCAGCCATATTCTCCTAGAAGTTTATGAAAATTTGGTTTCAGGCACTAGACATGTTTTCCCCCGGAGATTTGTGCTACACCGGCCAAGGATCCCCCGCCTTCCAGCCCCCGGAGATAGCTAACGGAGCCGAAACCTTTGCGGGATTCAAGGTGGACATCTGGAGCAGCGGAGTGACACTGTTAGTTTCATCCTATTGGCCATTACTATTTGCTCTCTACAATATGCTTTGTTTGTAAATGACCTAAGTGAGGCAACATAATCATTTATTTTATTTTGTGATATCGGTTTTAGATACAATATTACTACGGGCGAGTACCCGTTTGAAGGGGATAATATCTACCGATTATTCGAGAGTATCGGACGAGCCGAGTTGAGCGTTCCGTCGGAGCTCGGAGAAGCTCTGGTCAGCCTTCTGACGGGAATGCTGCAGCGGGATCCGCAGGACCGACTCACTATTCCTCAGATCAGACGCCACCCGTGAGTACATAGCGCGCTCTGTGTGATTTGTAATACAACTGCGGGGAGTAAGGGCGGACTCAGTGGTCGGATGGATTGACATTCCAGATGGGTGCAGAGAAAGCCCCCGTTGGCGGGGGAGAAGTGGGTCGCCATCCCGGCACTGGCGGGGGACATGTTGCATCGCATGACCGTACTGCCGTACCTCATGGACTACCACTACGAGGAGCGAACTGCCCAAGATCTCTACTACACTGAACACGATATCAACGGTGAGCCCCCTCATATTTCTACTAAACTCCATTCTATATTCAAACTTGCTATCTATACAAATCCATAACCAGAAATAAAAATCCCGCTTTGTATGTGATAACGTGTTATCTATGGCGTCGTAACCGGCACATATTACTCATTTCTTTCAATTTTGCGCTGCTAGATTTTAGGAAGTAAAGATAAAATGATTGAATGTGATACTATGTTCTATTTTGTTTTTCAATATCAATAGTTTGTCTTTCCTGAATGTGAATATTGGATCTTAACCCTTAGAGTGCGAACCGTCCATAGATGGACTCTCTATTAATGCGTACAAAGTGCGGAGCGTCGGAATACCCACCTGTACGGACGTGTCTTAGCGCGCATATATAACATGTTTAATAGATTTTAGGAAGTAAAGATAAAATGATTGAATGTGATACTATGTTCTATTTTGTTTTTCAATATCAATAGTTTGTCTTTCCTGAATGTGAATATTGGATCTTAACCCTTAGAGTGCGAACCGTCCATAGATGGACTCTCTATTAATGCGTACAAAGTGCGGAGCGTCGGAATACCCACCTGTACGGACGTGTCTTAGCGCGCATATATAACATGTTTAATAAGTTAATAACATTTATAAATAACCCTTTCAAATTATTTTACTGTGAATTTAACATAGATTTTTGTATTTATTTAAGTAAAAGTTTTTTATTTCTACCTACAAAATATCAAATTCGTCAAGTAGTGATGATGAAAAGCAATTAGCAATTTATGCAAAATATGTAAAAATATGCTCAGCACTATAAGGGTTAATTATCCGTTCATGCACTTTGCTTTAGTGACCAGATCCCAGTTTGGAGTAAATCTCCTTCACGAATGCTGACCTATTCACTGACTGTATCCATTCTCTAATTCATCAATTCAGTGATCGACCCATTTTTTGTCTAGGAATCGTGGAGAAAGGAGGTAAAAAGGTCTTTTAGTCAAATAAAACAGCAATCACAAAAACAGTATAATCATAAATAGTGTTTTGATTTATATTGGTAATAATTGTTAACTCGTTAAAATTCTGTCAATTTGGAATTCTGATACGTAAATCCCAGTTAAATAATATAAATATTTAAAAAAAGTATAATATGTGTCCGTACGAGTGACCCCTATATGAAAAAATTGCGCGTGCAGCATTGTATACGTGACAGAAGTGAAACTTCTTAAAATAAAAAATAAGAGATTTAATGTGAGAGAGAGAGAAAGCGAGAGCATATCAAAAAAAATACAATACAAAATTTGTATAAAGAATATTCTGTTTTTTCAATATTTACATTCATTGATTTGTGCTCCAATTGGTAATTGTGCTCCAAGCTGCTCAATTACAAGTGTCATCCTTTCTGTCCCGTGCAGGATTTTTTTACATTACAATATTATTGACAAAAAAAGTATATTTTTGCCTATTTTTGTAGTGAAACTTTCGGAAGTCGTTTGGATATGCATTATAGATGTTCACAGTACACAATTCACTTTACTTATTATGTTTTTATAGTGTATTTACATAAAAATATTGACATTAACGGACTACTTGCAGAAAATTTGGCCGAAAGACGCAGTTGTGGTATAGTCTATTCGTTGCATTAGAAAAAAAATGTAAATTAAATGAAATTGAAAAAAAATATTGCGTTGAAAAATAATTGAAAATTTATATTAAAAAACGGATATTATTAATATTTGGAAATTGTGTGAAAATCGTCGAAGCAAGGATCAGGACTAAAATGCATTCTGCATGTGGGATACCAAAATTGTGTGACTTTCTTCCTTTTCTCGCATTTCGGTCTTGGTCGCTTTGTTGTTCATTAGAAAAACATGATCTTTTTGTCATTGCGGTATAAATTTTCATTAGGTAGAGACATATTTATGACGATAACAGTTACAACAAAAATATATCCTTCCAGTATTCGAAGCACCGCACGATAAAACGACAATAGATGCGATGCGCAGCTTACGGGTTAATGGTTTGCGATAGCAAAATATGAGATATATGTCCTTAATTTAATATCTTTGAGATAACTAGAAAAAATTGCATCTATTGTAGTTTCGGATTTTGTTATTGATTATTTTTGGCTTTGTTAAAACACAATGATGTATATTACTTAAACAATACTTGAAAATGGGTGGCACTATCTTATTCTACCCCTTTGTCTCATTGTGTTCACATCACTCTCTTTGCTACACTCCCTTGGCGTCGGAATGTATAGTTCTCTTTCTCTTTCTATCTACGTTATATCTTTCTTCTCTCTCATATAACGAAATGTGCCTAATAAACATGACATTTCTTTGAAATTTCACTCTCAATTCTGATCCATTTTTTGATTACCGAATCGCCATTTAAGAAGTTTCACTTCAGCAAGATCGAAAACTCGAGAATCAAAGTCAGGACCTCCATTGCGCTTCTTAAAAGCGCTAACACCTTCACTACATAGGTAGACAAAGAAAAAAATAGTCAAATAATTTAAAATCCACATTTGAGAAGCATTTGTACCCGAGTATAAGCCAGTAAGCTTGATCCCTTACTTTACAGCTGCTGTGTAGTAATTTGTGGTTCCTGTAATTTCAGAACCACATTCGGTGGTTTGTAATATTCCAATATGCCGAGTATTTGTGTAATCGCTTGGATGGGGTGTGTCCGCTGTAGCCGACCACATTATTAAGTAAGCTTGATCTCTCACTTTACAGCTGCTGTGTAGTAATTTGTGGTTCCTGTAATTTCAGAACCACATTCGGTGGTTTGTAATATTCCAATATGCCGAGTATTTGTGTAATCGCTTGGATGGGGTGTGTCCGCTGTAGCCGACCACATTATTAAGTAAGCTTGATCTCTCACTTTACAGCTGCTGTGTAGTAATTTGTGGTTCCTGTAATTTCAGAACCACATTCGGTGGTTTGTAATATTCCAATATGCCGAGTATTTGTGTAATCGCTTGGATGGGGTGTGTCCGCTGTAGCCGACCACATTATTAAGTAAGCTTGATCTCTCACTTTACAGCTGCTGTGTAGTAATTTGTGGTTCCTGTAATTTCAGAACCACATTCGGTGGTTTGTAATATTCCAATATGCCGAGTATTTGTGTAATCGCTTGGATGGGGTGTGTCCGCTGTAGCCGACCACATTATTAAGTAAGCTTGATCTCTCACTTTACAGCTGCTGTGTAGTAATTTGTGGTTCCTGTAATTTCAGAACCACATTCGGTGGTTTGTAATATTCCAATATGCCGAGTATTTGTGTAATCGCTTGGATGGGGTGTGTCCGCTGTAGCCGACCACATTATTAAGTAAGCTTGATCTCTCACTTTACAGCTGCTGTGTAGTAATTTTGGTTCCTGTAATTTCAGAACCACATTCGGTGGTTTGTAATATTCCAATATGCCGAGTATTTGTGTAATCGCTTGGATGGGGTGTGTCCGCTGTAGCCGACCACATTATTAAGTAAGCTTGATCTCTCACTTTACAGCTGCTGTGTAGTAATTTTGGTTCCTGTAATTTCAGAACCACATTCGGTGGTTTGTAATATTCCAATATGCCGAGTATTTGTGTAATCGCTTGGATGGGGTGTGTCCGCTGTAGCCGACCACATTATTAAGTAAGCTTGATCTCACTTTACAGCTGCTGTGTAGTAATTTTGGTTCCTGTATTTCAGAACCACATTCGAGAAGTATTTGTACCCGAGTATACAAAGCCAGTTAGGTTTGTGCAGACCCTTTTACGCTAAGCTTGATCTCTCACTTTAAAGCTGTTGTGTAGTAAACTTATAGCCTACCTCTGTAAGCGAGACCGCTCATACTAAAGGTGACAGTCCCGCATAACAAATAATGTATTTGATTTCATACTAAACCATTACCAATTTTTCTATTCTTAAATTGTTTTCATGGTGAATATTTTCCAAAAACCTATAGTTTTTCAGATGGAACTATTCACCGTTGATATTTTACTGAGATTTACGCGTGATACAATAATACTGGGACAGGTTGTGTTATTCAGCTAGATAGGATCTAGACCAAGCGAGTCAGTGATGGAGCGGATACAGCGGATGGCATCTCCACATGTAATAGTATAAAGTATTCCTAAGTGTTCATCTTCAAGCCGTACTTGATGCTCGATGCTCTTGATGCTTTTCTTCACTAATGTGTAGTATGGAGACTGTCGGTTTGCCGTTCACTCATTACCCCGAAGCGATTTTGTCTCAGTGTTATTATTATACATTCTCCGCATAATATATTTAACTCATTTCACCAAAACCCTTCCATGCTTTAATTATTAATATATTTTTACATTTTAGAACATGATTATCAATTTTTTATATTTATTTTTATAATAACCTTTTCACTAATAATTTATTAATATGTATAGGTAACAAACAATAAACTGATTTTTTAAAATCTTGTTTTTGAAAATTGTGATATTTTTATCTTGAAATTTTTATTGAATAATATCATTTTCTTCCATTAGACTCGGATGTGTTTTTAAGAAACAGTTTTTCTCATTAATGATTCAGTGGCCTAGCTCTGTTGAGTCTGGATAAGGGTTAGAAAAAAAAGAAGACGTATCTAAACCTTGGAGGGATTAAATCATTCATATTTCAGTGACTGGCTGTTTTTTCCGGTTGAAGTTCATATAATCAGCGACAGCCTTTTAAATAGCATCCGTTTGAAATGTATGTAAAATTTTTATATTGTTTCACGTAAACACATTCCAGACGAAAGCAGATATACGGAAAGACAGCCCGAGGAAAGGCCGCCCTCCACTGCCAAGAGTGGGAATGGTCCTCAAATTAACCAACAAAGCGGGAAGAGAAGATGGAAAAAGCCAATATCCTGCATGTCCAGCAAGAAGTTCCCCACCTGCAAGTTGTCGTGATTACTATTCCTTTACTCTCACTTGTACATTTCTATCCTAACTTGAATACAGTGGACGCCCCACGTTCTGGGATGAAGCCACCCGCCACCCGCCACCCATCGGGTAATGCGCCCAAATTGTACTCATTTCCCTTCCTCCCGGATAGTGGCGTCTACTGTAACTAGTCCCGACAATTTATCCTTATTTTAAGTATTGACAGTTACAGTATAGGTTTGGTGAACCGCAGTAATGGAAGAAAAGCTCTTTTATTTAAAATTAAACTACGAAAACTCAAACATATTTTAAATTTCAATTAAGCAAATTGAATAATATTACGTATTTTCCATTTTTTTGTTGTAGAGTGAAGAGTGATTACGTTGAAACGGAATATCATGTTACTTTTAAGTATTCCAAAGTTTCAATACTATTCTAAAGCACTTATTAAATGGGTTCGAATAAATATTTAATAAAGGGGAGACAATATTATCACCTAATCTTTTTTTGGCATTATGAAGATTGACACAATTTACTGATTCTTATCTGATACTCTAGGTCAGAGGTCAGCAGGAATGCGGCTCTTCGGATATAAAATCCGATTTCACCTTATCTCAAGCAATCTTATAACTTAAATAGACCTGCCAAATTGTCTCTATCTGCGAAAACAGTGCAAGACAGATTTCCAAAATGTCTTCAAATGTAACAGAGCAGCGAGTAGAAGCTAGTTTCCGCAGTATTAATTGTTACTGATGAGTCGTGTGATGTTAGTGATACGGCACAAGCAAAGGGTTACAAATCTTCCTCTACACATATGTATATAACTCTGGTTCCGCTGTTATCCTGTTTCCATGACAATTTGGCTCTTCTCACTTGACAAACTGCCGACCCCTGTTTTTTATTTTTTTTATCACATATTCTCTACTTACAAGTACTGTATGCCTGTACTGACGGATTTGCATGAAAATACCATTATGGGGACCAATATTTTTCCAGTATTAAGGAGCTTTTACTGTATATAAACTTGTGTTCTGTTAGAGATTATGTATCAAACATTTTTATTTAAAATATTCCTCATTACACGGCTGTCCAAACTCAAAACACAGTAAGGGACATTTTTTTGTAGTACATTTTTTTTGCATTTTTGGACTAAGTAGATTCTACTTAGTCCAAAAATGCAAAAAAAAACGTACTACAAAAAATGTCCCTTACTGTGTTTTAAGTTTGGACAGCCGTACAATTTATGAGTCGCTTTGAATTTGAACTAAATATTTTAATTAATGATCAAAATTATATCATTAGATAGTTTACTACCAGACTATTTTATGCGATGAAAAGATATATCATAAAAAATCAAATCTTACATAAGGTCAATGGGGAAAATAGCAAAAAGGTCAAAGTATTTATATTTCTTTTATGTTTGGAAATACAATTATTGTTTATAATGTAAATAATATAGGAAAAGGAATAAATATGTTTGTGCATCAGATGTTCTTATTTTTCGTTGTACTCTCGTTTTATTATTTTATTCAGTACTCTGTATTTACCGGGACGGATATTAAATAGATTTTCTGTTAATCCAAGGATTTAGAAATATATACAAAAATTATAATATTTTCACTCTTTCCGCCTGAAAAATAAAATAATTAAAATTAAATTAAAAGCATTTGACGTACAGTATATCTATTTCCTAAAGGATGTAAAAAAAGTTGATGTGTTTGACCATTATGAAAACTTAAGTGATTATCTAAATACAAAACATTGGGAATAATCAGATTCCCAGTTGATCCGATCCCGGTAAATAGAGAGTCTGCTGTATTGTACATAGGTGAGAAACTGCGAGAGACACCGTGTACCTGTGCCATAGTCTTATCACACTCTTTGAACACCGTAAACATAGAGAGTGATTTATAGTTTTATTAGCTTATTCTTTCATCAACTATTATTAAAGTTTCATCATAATTTGAAAAATGCTAATTCTGGTCTGTCCAAAAAGTTTCTGAATTCCAAACATAAACAAATATTTCACCCAAAATTCCAAACAAAATTACAAAGAAAGACCAAATAAGAATAAGACTACCCAGAAAACATATGTACAGCGAAAATATGTAATCATAAAAACTAAAATTCTAAAATTTTTTTTGGGAAATTTGCGATTTCATCGTCTGCTTTTGCTATTTTGCAAATGAAAATAAGAATTAAATTGAAAACATTGCAAATTTGCTATTTTGAAATACAATTTTTTTTTCAAAGTTAGTCTCTTGAATGAATGAGCTTTTCTGTATATAGAAAGTGGTCAGATTTGATCCACCTGTTTGCTCTCGCAGAATGTAACCCAGATCCGGCCCATGCAAGCGATCCATCGACGGGCCGACAATATACCAAATATATTATTTTCCCTGTGTTTTTATACGCCGTCTGTTTGTACTTAAAAACCTGCATACTTTGACTACAGCATATGATGGATAATAATGTAAGAGGGTTGATATACTTTCCATTAAAAAATTCATAATATTTATGAATTAAACTAAAATAGTGCTAAAACTTAGAATTGTAATTATTTTGTATAGTAATTTACAATTGTGTATGTATATATAATATTTAATCCAATCCAGTATATATGTACACAATGATGGCCCGGAACTTTTTATTCAGATTTTATAAAAATACCACGGTCAAAAAGTTCCCGGAATATGTTCAGAAAATTAAAAATACAAAATTTTTCATCAAAATCGATATTGTCCCCTTCAAAGTACTCCCCATCGACTTCAACGCACTTGATCAATCCTCGAAACATTTTTTATAATCAGTTTTTGGTATGGCCATCAGGGCCATCTTCAATTTTTCCATGACCTCATCTCGGATGCTGTAACGCGTTCCGGGAGCGGTTTCTTGAGTCGACCGAATAGGAAAAAGTTGCAGAGAGCCAAATCAGGTGAATCCGGTGGTTGTTGGATGGTATTCGTTCCGTTTTAAGCCAAATGGTCACGGATTACGATGGCATTGTGCGACGGTGCATTATCGCGGTGAAAGATCCACGAGTTGTGTGCCCACAATCCTGGTCTTTTTGGCGAATTGCTTCACCCAAACGTCTTGAGCGGATCCAAAAGCGATGCCTAACTGTTCTCCCATCTCTCTAATTGCCAATTTGCAGCTTACGGTCATCCTTTCTTTGATTTTGTAAATTTTTTCATCAGTTTTCGATGTTGAAGGCCTGCCATTGCGTTCATCGTCGTTGACGGACTCATGGCCACTTTTGAAACGTTTGTTCTCTTCAGAATATCGTTGCCGAAACACTTTTCTAGCACGTTCAATGTCCTCGCACCACTAAAACCGCAAAATTTAATACAAACTCGTAGCAAATTCCATTCCATTTTTCAAAATTGTAAAAAATCTAATACACGCACAGTCGCAGATGTACTCAATACTGCGTCGCTTTTACAAATGTCAAGCTATCGAGCTTTAAATTTCATAGAATATCAACGACAGATGTAGCAACCTAAGATAAAAAAGAAAACTCAAATCGGGTGACTGAGAACGCCACACGGTGGTGATTCCGGGAACTTTTTGATTAAGGTAGTACGCCTAAGGCAGAATACTAAATTTTAGAGAATTGAGGATGTAAAGGGTTATCCGTTAACATGTATTGCACTAGTTGAAGGTCACCGGTGCACTATGGTACATGTATCCTGTGCAAATTTTAAAAATGAAAATTGAATAATTTGAACCCATTTATAATGTTCCAAATATATGTATAAAATAAAGTAAATGAACGGAATACACTCATGAAATCTGAAACAAAAACAAAAATGGCAAACAAGTTGTACGTAACATCTTTGGGTGTGTCCAATCCTTGTTCACAAATCTGGGTTTCTCCCCTTTTTTTACAAAATACGTATTTAAATATACAAAATAGTTGGTAAATACACAAAATATTTCAAATATAACGTTTCTACCTCTCTAATAAAGTAGATACTTGTGTTTAGAGAGGGAGTTTGTTTTACAGTTATGAATTTTTTACACTTATTTAATTAGAGTTTTTATAGTTATTTTTATATTTTGACTTCTCAACATGGATGAAAAAGAATATGGAAGTTTGGATATTTGCAGGGCTGTCAACCTGTCACAGGCTGAAGTGATTATTTTACACACGCGTGACATTCACCATTCTACCCATGATTGACAACCACACTGCTAAAATTTTTAGAACTCCTACATGTATCATAAATCTCATGACGCTTCATGTGTGAGTTCGCTCGAGCCACGTATCATGTTTCAGGCATCTCCCAGCATGTAAAATAATCCGGTTAGGATCTTGCATACATCTACAGAAAAGGGTCTCTGCTAAATAAAAGCTTTGTCAATCTGACCATAGACAGGTCATAAGCCCTGTAAATACCCAGACTTTTATATTGTTCTTTGTGTTTGTTAAGATGTCAAAATGTAAACAGGTTGTTATTGAAATAGTAAAAGGTTGCGCCACCGTTGTGTGCATGGTGAGTTTTACCTTTAGGTTTCCAATGGGGCGGTACCAGCTCCGGATGGGTATTGTAAGGTCTGCTAGGAAACAGAAGGGAGGACCGGGAAGGGGCAATATGTTCACTAAAGGAATAAATCCTCTTTCCTCCATGGTTGGAACCTCCGCTAAACCGACCACATGGATGTTCCAATCGAAGAAATTTCTGAATCACATTTACTGGATTAACCTTCATTTTCCTTTAAATTATATGTCGCATGAAATTTATACAACATAATATTCTGTCGACTTGTCAATAATATTTAATGATTGATAATACAAACATAAAAAGAGCATGTTCAAGTTTGACCGAATTGCGAGTAAGAATTGTAAGTAGGTGCAATTTTAAATTTACACAACATAATATTCTGTCGACTTGTCAATAATATTTAATGATTGATAATACAAACATAAAAAGAGCATGTTCAAGTTTGACCGAATTGCGAGTAAGAATTGTAAGTAGGTGCAATTTTAAATTTATACAACATAATATTCTGTCGACTTGTCAATAATATTTAATGATTGATAATACAAACATAAAAGAGCATGTTCAAGTTTGACCGAATTGCGAGTAAGAATTGTAAGTAGGTGCAATTTTAAATTTATACAACATAATATTCTGTCGACTTGTCAATAATATTTAATGATTGATAATACAAACATAAAAAGAGCATGTTCAAGTTTGACCGAATTGCGAGTAAGAATTGTAAGTAGGTGCAATTTTAAAATATGATAATTTTGTTTATTTATTTTGACTAGTCAATGTAAATTTTAAAGCTTTGTGGTTTCTCATAGAGAACTAATATTATTACTGACTATAAACTCAAATTGAATATATTTTTATATTGAAATAGTTTAAGAGATCATTCAGCTTCCGGTGTATGCATTGTTAGTAATAATTCGAGCCATATTGTTCACTGTATATGTTTAAAAGTAAACAACAAAAATACATAATTACTGTTAATAATTATTTTATCTAAAAGATCTTTGTATATTTAATTTAACATTCATGGAAAAGTTAATGTAATTATAATGTTTGAATTAATGTAATGAAGAAATAATTATTTTTAAGAAAAACCATGAAAAAATTAAAACCACCCATTGTAAAAATGGTTATTATTTTTTATTTACCATCACCTTTTCCTTTCTCATTGTTATTATTAACTATTGCGAGTGAGTTCTTCAAACCCTAATTTATATGTTTAGACAAATGGTAAAAAAAAAGAAATATATATTTTTAACCCGTTTATTTAAGTAAAAATAAAAACATGGCTTGATATAAATAACTAAAATATGAACATACGTTGACGGTGCCTTCACTAAGGTAAGTCATTAATGGATTACATTAATTTGTCAGGAAGTGTGGGCGTTCGTACCGTACAAGTGTACATTATAATGCTATAGCACGCCACTCACGGCTTCATCCGCACGGGGGGAGCATTTGGATATTCTTCTTACCAAACCAGCCATAACTTAGTATGCGAGGTAAGTCAGAAACCCTCGAGTAAATTCATTACAATTTGTAATGTTTATTGGCGTTTGCTTAGCAATTTGCCTATTTTTTGGTAAAATAACCATACCACAGTAAAATGGTAATACACACAAATTAAATGACAAATAGAATGACTATGAATGTACTATATAAAATATATATTTTTTTATATTTGTAAAATTTTCATAAAAATAATGCATCGAATGCACAAACGCACAAATCAAATAAAAATTGATTATCAATCCCACCAAATCTTATTTGTAAAACTCGACTGTAAATTATGTAGCTTACACAATATCGAAACGAGTCACTTCCTGGAATGGTTTACTGACTATAAAACCAAAGTACGTATTATTTCATAATGCAAGCATATTTTAGGGAAGATTTAAAAAGAGAAGGTACGTTTATTATAAACAAACTTATCTACCCACATTTCAACCATTTACGACAAAAAAATATCACCATACAACAAAACTAATCGCTTTTAGTAGAGCCTCCCTGTGAAACAAATTTATTTTATTTACAAAAATATATTATGCTAACTGAATTTAATAAATTAATATAGGAAAGGAAAAAAGGTACATATTTTGCTGTTTTTGTAATATATTTCAATTTCTATTTATCAAAATATATTTTGAGAGAAAAAACCACAATACCTAGCATTGATTGTTATTATTTAGTTACAAAGTACACTTCCAACTGCACATTATTGTTATAGTTCTTAACATGTATTTGCTTATCTTTGTTCTCACATAACATCACCCTATTCACTGGCAAAAAGGCCACGTTACAATTTCAACTATATATTAAATCCATTTTAAAGGGTAGATAAAGTATTATTCTTATGACTTTCCGCGTCATATCTTAGTGCTATCGACAACTTTCCTTTAGTAATGAATTTGAAATTGTTTTAGTCCAAATTATTGACAGTCGTTAACAAACAGTATTAAGTTGGTAACACAAATTAAAACAAGTTTTTAACAATATTTTTAGTTAGTCCATATATTTGCTCTTACTTGTAATAGCTCTCACTATTGGGAGAATATGCCAACTTGAAAACCCTTCTATAAACTCAATTATGCATGACGCTAAAATATTCATCGAGAGTTTGTTATTACATTTAAACTTCTCAAAACTGAATATCCGTAATGACTCAAATCTTTTTACCAGAGGAACAGGATGATACTATGATGAATTCGTTATAATTATATTATATTTCTTGATGGGATTCTAATATTTAAAATAAATGTACATATATGTATATGTCCATAGAAAAAGCGAGATTAGTTTTACAAATCAGTTTGTAAGATGTTATGGGTGCCACATCAAATGTACAAATGGATACAGAATGGTGATTTAGGATATTTCCCATGTTCTGAATTTATAGTTTAACAATAAATAACTATATACAATATAATTCTCCGCTTAATTTTTTTTAAAAAAACAGACTACAAATTTTGTAGTAGACTCAATTTCAGGGTATGGATGGTGAAAAAAAATCATGGTTGCTGAATTTCCCAGTTATCACAAATAAAAAAAAGTGTGCGATTCTGTAACTATGAAAAAAAAACAGTACAAACTTAGAACGCTCTTAAAAGTGGCCAGAGACACACATGTGCATAAAGGCATTAGCAGTTAGCCCCTATTATAGTGACCGCCTCGTATAAATCCATACAAGACACGGTTCACAAGGACACAAGTTATGTATCCCATAGGATTGTGTATTTTGGACGGTGGAACTTTTTACACATACTAACTAGGATTGGACTGGAAGCTTTAAACGGTTTCCCGGTCAAAGTAATCTTGGTTAACTCAGAGTCTACCGTAAATCGCTACCAAGTGGAAGTGAGTGGATAAACCAGTTACTATAGACCGGGTTATGTCACAAAAAAATGTTTACAAGTGGTATTAACAATTCAAGGGTGAGTAGAGAAAGTATTGAAGACAAAAATCGCATCAGACGACCTTCAACATCAACTGATGAATAACACGTCAAGGAAATTAAGGATTTAATGCTCAAAAATCATTGATTGATGATCAGAGACCTCGTTGATTAACATTACATTTGGACCATTTTGAAAGATGTTTAGTGTTTGAAAAAAAGCAAAATCTCGTTGGATGCTAAAAAGACTAAATTTTTTGTAAAAACAGCGTCGCGTTGAAGTCTGTAAAACAATGCTTTCTATCAGGATAAGATGAAATGTACGATAACTGGAGATGAGACTTAAATCTATGCATACAACCCCGACCTGTTTACAAGGAAAATTACTTGGGCATTATGCAACGTTTACGTGAAGCTATTGGCAAAAAGAGACCGGAATTATGGGCAGGCAGTCCTCGGTTTAAGCACCATCTCACACGGTATTGGTACTTGGAGACCATTTCACACATATCGTTCCACAACCGATGTTTTTGCCTAATTCACCACCGTGTGACTTCTGGCTTAAGAGACCGCTCTGGGGATACCATTTTGACACAATTGAAGTGATGATAACTAAATCGCTGCACGCTTTAAAGGCCATTCCCAAAATCTACTTTGACAATTATTTAAAGGGTTGAAAAAAAACATTGGCATAAGTGCATTGTATCGGGACGGGAGTATTTTGAAGGCAATGAATTAAATTTAAAAGAATAAATAAAGATTTGAAAAGTCATAAACAGTTTCACCATATTTTTAGTATACATATGGACTAGTGGAGATATGTGGATTTATTATTATTTGTCTGGCAAATATATTACATACGCAAATACTTTTATTTCATCGAGAGTTTAGAATATTTGTATTCCCTGTTATGAAGGAGTTATCTGTTAATATTACGCGCAATCTGATTAGGATTTTACCGTCTTTGGCATTAACAAGTTCACTATACTTTCAGTTATTGCATATTTGTCAGGTTATTGTTGAGAGTTTTAAAATGAGTTCAAGGGTAAAATGAATGTTTAGCGTGTAGCGTCACACTTCTGCAAACCTTTTATTCTGCCCGATTACAAGAACATGTATTGTTTGTGCGCTAAATGGTATTCATGGAAGACTTGTACCAGATAAAAAATACCAAAAGCTTATGTACAACACGATCAAATAAATACATCAAATTAAAGAAAGCGAGTCTTTTAGAAAGCAAATCCGACAATATTTCCAATAGATGTCTAACTTACACCGATGGTGTCGAGTAACTTAATAAATTACAAACAAAATATTGTCACTATTCGAGGAACTTTTGTCTCCTGCCCCAAACGTTAACAATTACAAATTCATCGCACACGGCACTACTCACTACAACGGATGCATAGGTTCATTCCTAGACACCGAGTACTGAATACTGTTGTGACAATCATAAAATAATGCTGTGCGAGGCAGAAGGAAGGAGTGTCGGAGCTTACATATTATTTTAACATAAGGTTTGATTATCTGGCCAAGCATTTGCTATTGCTTGTTTGACACTTTTGTTTGAATGATATATGTATAACAAATTTGGATGTTCATATTCCACACACTTGAACTGAATTTTTTTTTAAATGTGACTCGCGATGCTATTGTTGGTTTAGTACGCTAACGGTTAAATAATATTTTATAAAATATATAAAAAAATCACAAGTTGTAGATTATTCACAATCAATATCGTCTTTATATAATCTGCACTATTCTGTACACGTGGTAAATTTCTTATATCAAGAGATATACCCATATTTCTACATATACACTTTGAAGCTAACTTATGTAAAACATACAATTTAATTACATATGATCAATTAATCTATATGGAGAGTTCATCAGCACTTTTTACTATTCACAACCCATTCTATGACAATAGAGGCATTTGTAAGAAGTAGAACTGAAATAATAAAAGTATATACAAGGGGCGGATACGAGATCCTGCATCAGTTAGCGGGCGCGTGGGACTTGCGCATCTGCAGGTCGGGCGCCGTCACGTAGTAGTCCGAGGCCTTGGAGTGCAGGCCGTTGGAGATGCCGTTGCTGTACGGCTTGCCGTTCTCCCGCGCCGCGCCGTTGCCACTCGCCTTGCTCTTCTCTCGGTCCGCCTTGGCCTGGAAGCACACGCACCGTTAGCCACGCGCACACGCACACACGCCTCGCGCGCACACCCGACGGATGCCTACCTTGGCTTCCTTCTTCACGTACGACTGCTTGTAGAACTCGTTGAAGAGGAAGAAGAACATGACGGCGTGCATGCCGATCCACCAGACAAACGCCCGCGGGTAGTTGCAGTCGATGAACAGGAGTTGGAACGCGTGGACCATGATGGCTACGAACTGGAGCTGGAATGATAATCAGGAGCTGCAGTTACTCTAGCTATCGTATGGGGCGATCGGGCCGTTATTATGGAGATAGCTCAGTAGCAGGTACCATTTGCAGCGCGGTGAGGTATTTCTTCCACCAGAGGAACTTCTGGAAGCGCGGACCGAAGGCGGCGAGCAAGTAGTAGGAGTACATGACGATGTGGACGAAGGTGTTGAGCAGCCCGAAGAAGGTGCTGTGTCCGCCCGGAGTGAACTTCACCCCGAACCAGACGGACATGGGCATGCAGCCGTGGTGGATGACGTGCAGCGTGGACACGTGGGAGTTCTTCTTTCTCAGCACGAAGAATATCTGAACCGAGATTACAAATTTTGTAAAAAATTACAAATTACAAACACCATCCAATTGGGAAAAAATACTCATTTTTCATATATAAACGCTGAGATGCCGAGTAAATAGCATTTTTCATATATAAACGCTGAGATGCCGAGTAAATAGCATTTTTTGTTAACAAAAGCAGGGAATGAACTCATTACTAATAAAATAAAACTTATTTAATGAATATCTTTCTTTATTTTTTCTTTACTCTTCTTATTTTGTGTGACAATTGTAGCGAATACTTATTTAAATTAGCACAGGTTTTGTAGGACTACAAATTATAATTATAGTTGGAAAAGATAAGTTTTGAGTGAGAAGTGTAAGAAGTGGATCGTCAAGCTAGTGTAGTGTATTGTTGTTGTAGAGGAATTAGGAAGTTAGATATTTACCGTATCCATGAATTCTGTGAACTTGGAGAAGTAATACCACCAACAGGCGTGGACCATCTGCAAATGTTCATAAGTCATTCAATACAAACTCAACCACACCAACAAAATAACACATACTCTTACTACTGACTTAAATATATTTCTTTTATATTAATCGATTCATACCCTATTTTAAAAAGCAAAATATTTTGGGATTGATATGATATAAAATAGTGATATTCCAAATCGGATAGTTATAATTCTTCTAATACTGCATCATATGAGAGCATCGTTATCTTGATTGCTAAATACAAGAAGGAAAGGTGATCGATTAACCCTGCGCTTCAGGTACCAGTCCAGGATAATATTTAATAAATATCAGGGAGGAAAATTACTTATATTTATTTTTGTCCCCCCGGGAATCGAACCCGGGACCTCCAGCACAGTAGCCAAACGTATTGACCACTACACGACGGAGGCGGAATGGCAGAAAATGTAAATGTATTTATAAAAATTGGATCAAAAAATGCAAATGAAATAATCATACTTGGTGCAAAATAATAAATGAGGTCCAGATATGAAAGTAGGAATGTGGAGCTCTACAACAAAATGAAATATTCATTTCCAAGGCGATACACATTTGGTTAACGCAAAAGAAAAAAATGGATTTATCAGTATGCAAGAATTTTCATCAGAGTATGAATCAACAATCAACAAGTTTAAACTGTTTCTTATGAATTTTAAAACACAAAACACATATGCTTTACATCGGATGGAATCTCCACTTTCAATTTACCACGAGGAGTAGTTGCTCTCTTTATATTATACATTACTGTCATTTGTCATTTGACAAACAATGATAATTAAGGAAAATATGGAACAGAAAATGAAGTTGTAAATATAAGTGTTTAGAATAATAAATTAGCTAAACCCGGTGACAAAATTCAAAATGGAGATTCTTCGTGAGTTTGATGTTTTTCAGTAAAAATAGCAGAATACATTTGTATTCTGCTATTATGCACAATCATTTGATTCACTAATGAAATGAGACGATATGTTTTGCAAAATGAACAGAGGGTGCCGAAAGATTTGCATAAATTTAATGAACAAACATAAATGTTTTATGGATCCACTATTCAAAGTTATTGAAGAACTGGGCTTTATACCCGATTCAAGTATCACGTGCTTTGCCATTAACTTGCAAACATTTATAAAAATTGTCTAAAAAAAACTTAATTATGAATTCCCCCTCAAAAACAAGAAATAATTGAAAATTTTAAACTTTTCGTCCCGATCATTTGTTATTTTGCAACTTTATATTTTTGCAAGTGTAGAAAATTATCTAGAACTCTGTTTCAAATGTTACTAGTGCATGTTAAAATAATAAAATGGTCTGCAGAATTTAAAAATGACAATATCCCTCGAATAATAGAAAACACGTATGAGGATGAAAAATTACAATATCCCTCGAATAGGAAACATGTATAAGGATGAAAAATAGGGAAAGAGTTGTATTTGTATAAAATGTAAAGAAAAGCATGTATGAAGTAAATTAAATGTAAATTAGGGTGTATTACCCTGCCGTACTAAGCAGAAGGGTGCAAAAGTATATACTCAATACTGAACAATGTAATTGTACTCTTAAAAACCGGAAAGTATCAACTCGGGTAAGGCTTCTGCACTTAGTACGTCAGAGTGTGGTGGCCGCCAGCAGACGGAACGAGACTAACTACAAGACAACCAAATAATGACATTGCGCTTCAACTCCCAGAAATAAATATTTCAAATCAAACTGATGCGGAACCAAAATTGTTAAAGGAATTTTCAAAACTAAAGTATAAACATGTTACGCATTCAATAGTGACTGACCTGATGAAAAATTTGCAAAAATCAAGAGGCATCTCGTTACGCTACTATATGAAAATATATACTACTTTTATGACAAAAATAACAAATTAAGCGTTGTTTGAAAACATTATTTTTATGGCAAATAGATAGAAAGCGGTACTTGATGCTTTTGTGTATACGTAACTTTACTCTTTCAAATTTTGCATTAGGTCAGGTCTACTATTCTGCCATATAGCGTTTAAACCATAAAAGCGCAGTCAAAGCGTATACTAGGTACTAGGTCTAGAAGAGGAAAGCGAAGGTCTCTATAAAGTAGTAAATGGCAATGATTATCAAGTATTTACTTTCCAAAATACCTAGTGCGTATATATATATATATATATATATATATATATATATATATATATATATATATATATATATATATATATATATATATATATATATATATATATATGCTATTACTGCGCTTCATGTCAGTATCGAACATGCCATGATTTATGTAGTTTAGCACTTTTCTTCTGGCGCACTAGTCTTTGGGTGCACTCATTGTAATAATATTATTAGAGACAAGCGGAAAAAGTTGAACCATTCCAAGCTGCGCTCGTCATGCCCCACACCATCATGCAATATTCTGTATTCACCCCAATGTTAAAATAAAAACAGAAATCTATTCCGTAAAATGGAACAATTTGTTCACAGCAGTAACGTTTTATCGATAAGATTTCCATATAAATATATAGTGTATGAGTATGTATGTACTGCCATGACTAAAATTAAATTGGACAAGTAACTTTAAAAGTAAAACAACAAAAATATACTTATTTTCAAAGAAATGTATGGATTGTGTTAATAGTACTTACTGTAGTTGCTGAGAAATTACAATATATTCTTGCAGAAATGTCAGGACTAATGATATTTTATTACTTTGGTACAAAATATCAATGTCTCGTAGATACCATACTCTAAATTTCAGATAAGAGTTTTTAAATAAACCACGCCCCTAACTGTCGTAGGTCGGGATAGAAGGTAATAAGTAGAAGGTAAAATCTAAAAATATTGCAAGAATTCATATTTAAAGCCAATTCTGTAGGGGGTGCCTAATACATTTGGCCACCACTGTATATATAATAATAATAATAAAACCCTTATCCGCACCCCAATGGTGCATAGGGCACTGCTTTATGTGAACACAGTGTTATCTTGATCGTTTACACACGAAGGAAAGGTGATCAGCCCTCCGCTTTAGGTACCAGTCCAGGGTAATATTCAATAAATATTACAGTGAAAAAATCACTTATATTTATTCGATATATAATATGTTATAAAACATAAATATATTATAACATCACAGACAAGCTTGCCGTAAAGCGGCAGAACGTAATGGTAATACTGGTAACACGGCATATACGAACCAACTGCTAGGAGCATGTGGAAGGTTCGCTTTTGTCAGAAGGCCAGCCACTGTCAAATTGCATAATCACCTTTAAATTTTGTCCTCGGTTCATATTATAATGCTTCAACCCATTGAACAATTTATGTTACGTTTTATTCAAACTTAAAGTTTACAGATAAACATGTTTATGTTTATTTGTGAACTTTAATTCCGTAGTTAACATCGCTGAACTCATCACTTTGGCATGGACGAGCGTCCAACATTTGGTTTGAGTCAGAAATATGAGGTAAACCCGAGGGTTAGCCAATTAGGTAGTAAAATGAGCTATTCAGACATCACAAATAGAGATGGTGGAATCTGACTGCCATCATTCCATTCGAAGAGGTTGAAGACCTCGAGTTTTCCAGACTTGCAGAATGGATCGAGCTACAATATAAAGTACAATCAAACCTATTAATGAACATTGCCAAAACATGCAAATGCCACATGACACGACTCATTCGAGAACACTCGGTGTTTTCACCAAAATTGGAAATGACTGATATTACAAAATGTTTTAAAGTAGAAATAAAAATACTTCAATTTGTGCAAAAATAAAAACAAGTAGATATAAATAGAATATATCTACTTTTTAAAGGACAAGCGATAAGTTGAAATAAGCCATTGCGTGTATAAGATCATTCCAGTTTAAATGTTCATATTAGATTAGACACAAAGCAAAACACAAAATAAATAAGTTAGCAAACACACTTATATAGAGAGAAAAGTATTTGCTGAGTAAAACATAAAAATATTATTACATATTCCTATAAATATTAAATCTTTTGAATAAAGATTTTAGAAAGCTATTACCGTGCAGTCAAATTTAGATGTTTTAAAATAATATATTTATGGCAAATATTCTTCTCCGACTATCGAAATACCACACACACACAAATAATACTAAAGGAATGCATTCAACATTTGACAAACATGTGATTATATGGGCAGATTTTATATCGTCAAGAGCTTAAAAGTCAGGATTAGCGCTACGCCGACTCGATCCGTTGACAAAACTTTTCTGAACTATGTGTTCATTTACATATCCCGAGTAGAACTCATCAAACACTGAATGATGGCCCAGACCTCGTCACTTTACCATTAAAAAAATATTGTCTTTTTTATCATTTGTTTCAGATTTTAAGAACATATTCCGCGGTGTTTTTTTCCAGCTTTTGTTGTAGGGCAGAATACAACATTTTAGAGCATGGAGAATTCCAAAGTCTGCGTCCTTTCGAGGTCACTTTTTAGTGCAGTGAGGCACACACATTATCTCTGCGAATAATGCCCTGTCATCTTCAAATGATAAAATGATATTTAGCCTGTAAATTTACTAATTTAAACAGAGACGACTACTGCTAACACAAATGAATGCGATACATATATACATACATGCACAATTTGGTAGCATTACACTAGTGTTTCATTTCATCATCTATAGTTATTTATTTTACCACAATTGAGGGAAAGAGATTATTCCAATTTTGTAGGGGAATATACTTCATTCTTAAAACAAAATGTTTACATTAAATCTAGAGCCCAACTAAATACATGTTCCAAAAGTTAGTACCATATTTACTCCCTTTATTTCCCATCCTGTGGAACGATAGAAACGTTGTGTGGTGAGCGTGTCGGGCGTGATATAAAGGGAAGAAAGGAAGTGCAGAACAGATATACTAAATATATAAAGAGGAGAGAGAGAGAAATGGGAAAACAAGGCGAGTAAATAAGGTAGCTATATCCGTGTATGAATGATGGAATCACCCTTATAGTTTCTGGATGATTGGTGTAGTCAACGGGTTGACATCGCAGACTGTACCGCCCCGTGATCCAACCGGACATTGCCAACTGAAACAATCACAGAAACCCCACAACTGAATTCTCGCATTCATGGCATATTCTTCCTCTCGGTTCCCTCCGTCTCTTCTGTCCGCTCCGCACCCCGCTCCTTCTTCTAATATATACATAAACATGGATATTTATTTTCTACTCATATATATAATACACTGAAATACAACAATATTATTTACATTATTCGATTAAGGAAAATTGCAATAATTTGCTTTTTGCTATCGATCTTGTCTTGCTTTGTGTATATATTACGCAAAAGAATGATATTATCCTAAATTTAGAGAAACATAAGTACAATCTGAGAGTAACTCTGTCGCGTCAGGATTGCAAAATGGTAATTTCGAATTGTATGTAATATTTTGGTCAATCCCGCATTTGATTAAGTAATTTTTAGTAGCTATCTTTAAAGGTTGATCTACAATTTATACTTTCAGTAAATGCCGTAGAATAATCAATATGCGTTATATATGTATATTAATGTAAGTTTAAATGATTTCTTAAATTGTGTGTTGTTGCGGCAAATGTAAGAAAATAATTAGAAAAATATAGTTAAACTACATGATGAATTATATTACGATTAAAGATTTGGAAAGCAAAGAGATTAAAGATTATCCTTTGCGGGGGGTTAGATTAACATACAGTACTTTAGTATACATAGATAGACAAGTATATATGTACATACACATCTCGGTCTCTGACCGAGTACTTAGAATAACACAAATCCAGAATATTTACAAGTTATTGAAGGTGGATGATGATACCATGTGTCTACTAACTACGGTGGCATATTTACAAGGATGAACATGAGGTACATGATGACACAACCCCCCCGCGTGAAGTGGAGTGATCCGTATCAGAGGATAGAGCGACACGGATCACGGAATGGGACTTACACGGGTCGCGCTCGCAGAATTGCTATTGTCCACGGGTTGGCAAGTGAAACTGTATTCACGCCACCAGCCTCCCATTAAACACTGGACAAACAGAAAGTGGGTTGTGCACATTAAACATAACGGTGGCAATCTACACATGCTACAAACCAACTCAAGCGGGATTTACATCCATCCCCTATTTCGCTGATGGTCAAAACGTTCTTCTAACTTGGAAAATGGTACGCTTCAAAGCTGACCACTATTCAGTTGGGAGCGATCCATAGTACCTAAGCTAAATACACACATGTATTTCATGTTATTATTCAAATATTATAGTTACATTACATGTAAAACTTCAATATTTTAAAACTTCAACCCGTTCAACTTTTTCACCATCCGCAAAAATTCAGGAATATTGTTAAACAGTGCTTTTTTGTTATAGAATGTGTTGGACCACCATTCTGGTACTAATTTTCGTAAGTCTTAAAAATTATATTTAGAAATATTGATGGCACCTTTATGGTAAAAAAAAAACACTGTTTATATGTAAACCATTATTAGAAACTAGATTGTCAAAATTACTCTTCAAATACGTATTATACCTACTTTTTAGATGAGAATACCTAAAATATCCAAAATTAATAAACATATGCAATGTTGTACTGAAAATAAAAGAAAATATAAATTGAAATCATAATAACACAAACATTTTTTACTAGTATACAGAAGAATCAGTTCACTAAACTATTTCTGTAATTTATGTGCATGATCTCAAATTGAATTGAACCCTTTGCACTTGAAAGTTTTTATACTGTCAACTGGATTAAATTGCGAGATTTATTACTATTTAACACGGAACAGCAGTGTGCGACGCTCACCTTGCCTTAAGTGCTTACAAAGGAATGCGAGCGCAGCGGAGATCTTTTTGTTCAAGTACATATAACTTTTATCCATTTTATCCATTACAGAGAATTTTTCAAAATAATAAAGATACATATATGGTTCACTGCAATGTACTTGTGTTAAAGATGATTTTTATCAAATATATTTTCTATACCAGTGGCACTAATAAAATTAATAAAGCTAATTTAACAATATAACAGATATAGTAATAAACCAAGATCTTAAAAAAAAAACAAGTATAATTTAAAAAAATTACAGGCTTTTATGGAAAACTTAAATAATTATTTCTTTCATATTGAAAATATTTTCAATACAGAACCGAGACACTTAGCACATAAATAATCAAAAACAAAATTTTCTTTTAGTTAGTTATGAATTTGGTAAAATATACGTCAAAATATAAAATACAATAAGACAAAGTGGGATAGAGATTTATTGGCGGCGTCGTATGTCACAGCTCTATTTCACACAAGTTTGGGATTGAAGAAGAATTGGGGATTTCTGAACCAGAAGTAGCGGGTGAGGTAGAAGTTAAAGATTGAATTGAAGATGATTCTACTGATTGTACTAAACAAATGCTCCTATTTGATGAGGTTAGAATGTTTCTGCGCAAAAATGATCATAAAGAAAATCTGGTTCATATATCGTAAGAAAAGAAATTAAATTCTTTCTTTTTCTGTAATGGGTGTCTTTGCTTTTAAACTGGATGATGATACCTCGGGTGCAATGATGCATGTAAAGCACTTTCATAAACAAATGAGATATTTCTACCACTTTTTATTTATATTATACATATACATATATGTTTGTATTTTTACATAAATTTTTTATTATTTTTTTATATTTAAAATTGAGAAATAAATTGAATATTTCCAATAAGCTATTTAAAACTTTAGTTCTTTACTATTGACTCTTTGGAACTAACAAAGTAAACTAGGGAAAACCTGGGTTTTAAATTTAAAAAATAGTGTTAATCCTGAAAGTTGTGTTATAAACAAATACTCAAAATGGAAAACGCTAGTGTGTAGTATATTATGGAAACCGGCGTTCCATTATGCGACGTCTCCGCTGCCATTTCAGGGGTCATCTTTAGAGAGCTATGATACTGAAATTGTCTATGGTAACCCAAAAATCTAAATTAGTTGTTTCAACTAATTTTGATATTTTCATGGTTAGTTTTCTAAATCAACAACAACAAAAAATTGCTAACTATGTACAACGATTTTATTTTAGAGTAATTAAACTTAAATGTAGAAAAATAACTTAGATTAAACCCAACATCTAAAGGATGAAAAAAATTACTTACTTCGTAAAACAACCAAGCACTAAAAATAACTTGGAATAAATTGTAAAAAATAAGCGTGTTTTTGAGCTGCATCGGTTTCCTGTTTTCCATTATTCTGGGGCCGAGGACCTGAAATCATAATTTTATTTTTTTAAATTATTTATGTATTAAGAAATTTTATTTTGCAAAATAATATTCAGGGTAATAAATTAAAAACACAGCAACTTCTATATATATTCTTTATTAAAAATAAGACTCGGCTATAGATACAGAGAAACTATGAGGAAGAAAGATTTGAAAAATACATTTTAATACATATAAATAATATAATAAAGCTCCTATCCGCACCCCAATGCTGCATAGGGCACTGTGTCATATTAACACAGTGTTATCTTGATCGTTTACACATGAAGGAAAGGTGATCAGCCCTCCGCTTCAGGTACCAGTCCATGGTAATATTGAATAAATATTACAGTGAAAAAATCACTTATATTTATTTTACCCCCCTTGGAAATCGAACCCGGGACCTCCAGAACGGTAGCCGAGCGTGCTGACCATTACACTACGGAGGCGGATTTTAATAAATAGACAAATTAAAAATAATATTTTTTAAATTTATTTAGCAATTGGTGGGAATCAAATCTGCCACGAAGGTTTTACAATCCAGCTTTAAACTAAGTATGTCTGACATCGTATAGAGATATTAAACGTAACGAAACAACGCTCCGCGTATCTGCTCGCTCTTGCAGCTACTGAAGTGCAGTAATATTACAAAGTTGTACACTATTGGTAACAAACAAATAACAATATTCACAGTAGCTATGTGGCTAAGAAGCAATATGAATGAACTTGTAAATATTTATAGTAGCTCAATAAATTTTGATTTATTATTACGAATACTTAAAAACTGAATAAATTTACTTTGAAGGTCGGCAATAAATTGGGCAATGTCGGTTAAAGCTCTCTGTTTAGGATATCATTAGTTTGGTGTACTTTGAATGGGACATACCATGTACATGAGTAAACTCACCTTGACTAAGTATACGTAGCTGAGACACATGGCTAAAGTGGGCAAGGGTGAGCTCATCAGGAACCAGTCATTTGTACGAGGATCTGAAATGAACAAAAGTTTGGATGATCATAAAGCATGTTGTCTAGTGACTAATTGCAGCCTTTCAACCCATATCCAGGTGGGATACATTGGAGAAAAACAGTAACAAAAGATAGTGAAGTAAAATCCCTTCAATTAACATACTTATTATCTATAAAATAGAATTTCACCAATTCATTACAAACCACCAATCGAAATATACAAAAATAAATATCTAAATGTGCACTTGACATATTGTGATTTGAAAGGAAAAGAGGAATTTTATTGGTTTTGGCATAATCCATATTTAATCCTTTCAGTTGTTTGCTGCTACTGTTTAGTACAATTTAAAAATATATTTAACCTTTTAAGTGGTACTGGTAGAATAGTTTTTCACCGTACCTATATATACCAGACCCGCATATGTGTCTCTGAAAACAATTACCCCAGAAAATTAAATACGATACTTATGCTGTCTGGGATGTCAGCAGAAGTTATTTACCGGTAGAAAACTGGTTATTATCCCACTGGTCAATTGACAAAGTTACTTTTTATACATAAATGTTAAAATATAGTTTAAGACTAAGCAACTGTGCCAGATACTATATTGTGTTTTAAGCCCACTTGTCACATGCTCATCCTATAGGACAGCAGTCTCACTCCCCCCTGCCCACGCAGTCCGCTGAGATGTTACTTTATAATTCAAACAACCCCATGTTGAACCTGTTCAGTAAAATCTAGTCTTTGGAATAAATAAACTGTAAGAATGTAACTGTAACTGTAACTGTTGGAATAAATGATTGGTAATGATTTGTACATAAAAATGTACAAATCATTACCAATCATTGTAAATGTGTGACATCACATATCACATATCGCTCACTCCTTTCAAGAACGTCATAAATAAAAAAACTTGATTTTTCAGGAGAACGTTTTTAAAGTTTAAAAATATAATACGATGTATTAAAAATAAATATCAAGCCATTTACTGAACTTTTTACAGTGCAACAGATCTTTTTAAGTAAAACCTGAAGGTTTTTTCTCCATTTGAAAAATATTTAGTTTATTTAAAAAAATAATTAAACAATACCTTTTCTTCAAAATGCATAAACAACACTTTCTGCCCTGTAGCGGGTAAATATATAATTTAAAAATATGCCTCTTTTGCTGGGATATAGTATATTTTCTGGGCATTCCAAAAACATGTACAACTGAAAATTTACGATTTTTGATGTTCTTGAAAGGAGTGAGCGATATGTCCCATTTGGAATCTATTTACACAGCATATGTCTGTCCACTAATTATACAAGTTTATTTGTAAGCAAGGCTGCATTAACATCAACATCTGTCATCTTGAAACCCTCATCAGAGTATTTAAGTAAAGTCTGCATCTGTGGGACTGGCTACAAAAATGCAGTAACCAATACACTACGAAGGCGGACCATTAATATATGGGATTTAAAATATTTTATATTAGTTAGACACGTGTTTTTCGTATGGTATTTTACGCCCTTCTGTGTTCCTTAACTTTTCCAACTAAGAAAAATTATTTTAGTATAAATTTGCCTTTTTTGGTTAAGTCCGATAGTCTATTTACAAGGAAAAACCTCCATCAGTGGTCACCTCTATAGAGTGGCCAGTACCGCAGTTTTGTTATGGATATGGGAAAGTACCAAACCACCATAGTGTTTGTTAATTAACCCTGAAACCATAATAATGATTGTGTGCCGTTTTGACAAACAATAAAAAAAAGTTTAATATTATTAAACATGTTTAGTATTTTCTTTACAAATAGACGTGAATTTTATTTATTTATTATGTTTATGTAAGGATTTTATTTAAAATACATATATATATATATATATATATATATATATATATATATATATATATATATATATATATATATATATATATATTATGAAATAAATTAAGATTTTAGAGTTAGTGAATAATATTTAGTCTGACTTTGAAATAATATTCTGAAATTCTCCATCTACAACCAATGGTACAACAGATTGATGCGGTACTATCATCAGCATAATTTAATCACTAACTTAGGGGATACTATTATTATTATTATCTGGATTTGAAATAATGTTCTGTTATTCTCTATCTAGACCCAGTGGTGCCAAAGGCACTACAATAGATAGTATTATCATTAGCATAATGGATACAAAGACAGAGTAATCAATTTTAAACTTTGGGTGCTAGCTAGTCCGTGTAGTGCAAAAAAAATCATGTTGACCATATCCTTGGTAGTCAAACGTTCTAACCACTTCACTACTGAGGCGGATAATGTTAAATTTATCCAAGGCCTACAAGATAATTTTAAAGTACTTATTTGTTTACTAATTAAAATTTAACCATCTAATAAAAATGAGCAATAAAAAGAAATCTGGAGAAAAGAACCTAAATGATAGGCAATTGAGATTTGCCAGTTATCAAGTAACGCTTACAGGTAATAAAGAGTGAATACATGTAGTAGCGATTATGTCATACTTACCACCGTGTTTATTCATAATGTTGTGCATATCATCGATGTATCTCAGTAATAACGCCATGGTGGAGGATTCTGCAACACACGAAACAATAGCATTAGGAATATGACATAACTGGCATCCCGTGACTTCATCCAGTTTGCAGCGAGAAATAAGTGAGCGTTGACCCTCGTATCAATATAGATAATATCGCGACTGTATCATCTGTCACCGGCTGTCACAATTTCGATACTCTTTTTGACGACTATCCTGCACTGAGATCTTAAAATTAACTCGAATTGACTCGCTTATTCATTAATCCGTCTTATCCTAACCTTTGATGATAATCTTCTGTCAAAAATCGGGTAAAATACTCGAAACCGCCCACTGATTACCGCGTGAGTTTAGTCGTAAACAAATGAAAATTGTAGTATGCACGCATTAACGATATGGCAACTTACGGTTATAATAACTTGAAAAACCCATGATTCGACGCTGGACACTATTATATCAATTTTATATTGTTTCAAAGTTACGATACGTGTAGTATCATTTGACGTATCATGTTTGGAGTGTTACATAAAATTGCTCCGATCATCCCGCCACCGAGCGCAAGAACGAAAATCGCAATGGCGGTTACCGGCTTTGCCGCCACTACTCGCGCGCTCACGACCGTCGCGGTCAACGGGAGGACGAGAATGAGAGGGACGCGGGGGCGGGCGGGGACCACGGGGCAAGCCGAGGGGAGCGCACGTGCTGCGCAGCTCCTGGCGTAGATTAGTAGAGGAACATCACGTAGACGGATCGCGTCTACATCTACATAATAATTATTCGTAGGTAGGTAGTAGGTACGTACCTACATTCAATGACTGAAAATCATGAAAGAAGAGCTCGCGATGCGACGCGCAGCTCTTCTTTGCAATCCCTTTGAAATAAGGTAAGATTTTTCAGAATGGGTTATTTTAACACAAAAGATTTTTTAATCATCCTAAAAAACTGTAAAGTCTACGTTTACTAAATAATATTATTATGACATTTTTTATAAATTCGTGTACGTAATTTTAAATTTTTTGTCATTATCGTACATTTAATTTTAGAAAGCCCTTTTGGAGAACGTATGACGATAATACTTTCACGGGAAATGATAGACAATAATGAAATAGGAAAAATAGGTAATTTTTTTAAAAATAAATAATAAAATGGGAAAAATAGGTTTTGGACGCTGTTCTTAGTATTTCGTACTAGGAGCGGGGAACTGACATTGTACGTTTTTTACACTAGATTTAACGACATTTTATGTATAAACGAAAGCGCAATGATGAAATATGTCGCCGTATTTAAAATGCTGTATTTCATGTATAAATGTATAAATGTATTGCATGTATAAATTTTGCACACGAATATTATAATATTATTATTTCAAAATGATTTGTAATTGATTTTCGTGTTGCGTATAAATGCAGGCAAAATCTTCCCTTTATTTGTAGAGTATCTATGTTAAATCCGGTATTCCCTATGAGTGATAATACGCGGTAATGATTAAAGTAAAACAAAGTCATTATTACCTACCTATTATTTAAATATTAAATTGGTACATATTTTTAAATTATATAAAATTATAAAGTATTATGCAATGCTAACATGAATATGTAGGTCTCGTCCAAAAATAGTACGATTTTTTTATTTATAAAATATGCAATATGCTTATCAGCTTGTTTCATTCGATACGATAGATAACATATGCAAATAAATAACGAATTATGTCATAGTTGTGATGGAATTTGATATCACGTCAATAGTACCTACCTACGTATTAAGAGGAAAAGTTTTGAAATTAACCTCTCTAATTTTAATGATATTTATTTGTACCAGAATTGTACAAATAAATAAATAAATAAAAAGTGTTAGTACTCTTCCACTCGTTTATTGAGTAACGAGACACCAACGGACAACTTTCGTCACCGGGCGAAAGCGCTCATGATAATAGAATTACACCAAGAAGAACATTAATCTGATTCTTTAATTGTATAAGCTGCAAACCTTTGAAAATATTTGTTTCGTTTACTTTAAGATTTTTTGTCAAATCCTCTTATTTAAAAAAATCATGATCCTAATAATAAATGTGTTTAGGGTCGCACATTAAAACTTACCGGCCGCAGTTTGAGTATGGTTGGATTAGAGAGATAAAAATGAACAATATATTTTTACCTTATATTTTTATTTATCTATTTTTTATTTATTTATTTTTCATAATACATAGATACATTCAAATATACATATTCATTTCATATATACATTTATTATACGTATTACGGCTTTTTAGTCATGGCCTGTGTTGAGCCGAATACTAACATGTTAATACAATTTTTATATATTTTTATTTTTATTTTTTAATATATTTTTTTTTAATTATTAGATTATAAACATAACATACGGGAGATACAAAAATAATTTACAATTTAAAGGTTTTTCAATAATATAATTACACCTCGACTTTAATTGATTCTCTTTCTACCTTGTCCCTTCCAATGCTAAGCAATCATCGACGGATACTGTTCTTAAAGTCCCGATCGCTCCTGGAAATCTTAATGGTTTCGGGCAGCAAATTAAATATTTTTGGCGCAAGGAATGAAAAAGTTTTTTGAGCAAAACTTGTTTTAACGGCTGGGCCACGTTATTGTAGCATGAGTGCAAAGTTACTCAGGTTTTCTTATAATACTAGTAAGTAACACGTCTATTCATTATTCTTATTTAAGACACGCGTTGATCTTTAAGATAAGATGGAAGCCGAATTGGCGGTTCACAACGGAGTGCTAGTACCGACGCTGATTTATGGAAGCGAAATATGGAACTGGCAAAGGAATAATTAAATTAGAGTAAACGCCTTTGAAATGCGTTCCCTCAGACGAATGTGTGAAAAAAATCATTGTATGACAGAATTAAAAACGAAGATTTTAGAAAGGTATGTAAGGCTGAACTAGGGAATTGAAAATATTAAGAAGAGCTCTGTAAGTTTGTATGGACATGTGGAGCGAATGAATAACGAGAGCTTCTCCGTCTTAATCCTCATTGCTGAGGGTTGTGACCCTTGCAGAAGCAATGACTCTTCTCCAGTTATCCCTTGACTGCGCTGCACGTAGCGCTCCAACCACTGAGGTTCCTGCTGCTGCCTTAATTTGATCGGTCCATCGTGTGGGGATCTTCCTCTCCCTCTCTTTCCCTCCAGGCTACCGATCACAACTAGTCGTTCCAGGCTATCCTCGTTGCCACGCGCAACGTGTCCAAAGAACTGGAGAATCCGTTGGGTACAGACAGAATAACGAGAGAATGACTAAGAAAGTATATTTGGCGAATGTGAGCGGGAGAACAAAACGAGAACGACCGAGAAAGAGTTGGCAGGATCAGATCAATCAGAAACTAAATTCTAGCGGTTGCGTAATCGGAGGGCATGTATGACTAGATGTATGGATGTGAAGGAAACTAGGAGTGTAGGTACGTAAGGTCAGAAGAGTATGTCGTTTAAAATTATATCTATCTGTTGACTGACTTTATCATCGGAGTAAATAAAATTATATTGAGTGAGGTAATTGCTTTTCCCAAGGAATACTTCTCTTTTTAATTTTGGTTGCTCCTTAAAACATACAGGTAAGTTAAATGTTGATTCCAACAGTAAAATGATCGAAACGGTAGATAATATTTTTAAAAAAAAAACAAGTTTCCTAGCCATTTGAATTATGGATTAGTCACCTTATCGTAAATGTATAAATAAAAACCTACGAAAGAAAAAAGAATCAGTATAATATTATAATTTTCATTAAACGTATAATGATGTATGAGTATTTATAGTATAAAATTAATTTGTTTAAACCTGCTGCATAACGGGACCTGAATATTGTGAATCCGGCTTCGATATTGTTTCGTGTTATTGACTGACAAATGGTTTCCAGTATTCCATACGTGTGTCGAATGTTTATATCCGGGATCGAACACACAAAATAGCACTATAGAATCGATTAATTTAATCTAACGCGCAGGTACTTTAGTGCAAGGCGAGTTGTTACAAGTATTCAACAGGTATATTTGTCATTAGCGGTGATTTGCATCGATTAGGACGCGTTTCAAGGGCGGTAGTCTCTTGATGTGTACCTTATACCCAGGCCGTTACCCAGGAAATGTAGAAAAAACTTTTAATTATATAAATAATAAATCGTTTATCAGGTGTACTCAATTTTTAATTACAATTTTTTTAATTGTTCGGCAAACATTATGAATCGTTTCATTAGTACCCTAAAATGAATGGCTTTAGTGATGTTCCGACGCTCGACTCAGGTCGGTGTTCCACTTTATGAATGCGCTTGTTGTGGAACCAAAGATTTCGTTGAAACGTTTCCAGTCATGTTTCCAGTCCAGACCTACAGAGAAGTCGCCGCAGAATAAAATGTTATTTTTATCAAGATTTTTTATAATTATATATATCTCAGGATAGATGAAGAAGAATATAGAAATACGGGCATTTACAGGCCTTACGACCTGTCATATGTAAGTGACATTGAAAATGAGAGATCATTTGTCGGGTTGTGGTCCCGTGGTTAGTGTCGCGGACTCTTAACACAGAGTTTCTCGGTTCGACCCACTCTACCACAATTTGATAACTATTTCTAATATTGAGCCGTTTAGGCTCACAGAAATAGTATGAAATTGAAATATTTGTGTAAATAATAATAACAATAATCATAACAAATAATAACAAATATTTCTCTTTGAAAAAAATGGTAGGGTATTGCTGGGGGATATATCGATCCTGTTCCGGGAAAACATCCTAATCGCCAGTTAGGTAAAAACAGTTCCAAAATATTGGGATAATATTTGCACAAACTCGACTGCACGGGCTCGACCGCCGCGCGCCGGTCAAAATAATATTGTTGAATCCATATATACTCACATACGGCAGCACGTGACGATGATATATTCAACGATGTTATTGTTTATATTGGATATGATGCATGAAATTCTCGCGAAGCGGCTTAATTTGTTTATATGTATATTTTAATCGATAGATAAAAACATAAGTATGGATTTTTCCAATGATAATATAATATATTTATTGTGCTATTTCAGGGGTGGGGAACTTTCCGCCTTAAGGCCGCATGCGGTCTCTTGGCTGCTCTTATACGGTCTTTTGACATGTTTTGATTTAAAAAAAATCTTTATACACAAAATATCAGCTTCCGTATGTTTTACCCGAAAATAAGACTCGAAAAGTAGTCGATGGATTGATTTTTTTTACAAACGCGGCCTTATGTTGTAGCCCAACCTTTAGAAAAATGTTCCTTACCCCTGCTCTAGATAATTAAATCAATGGGTAAATTAAACTTCATCATATCAATGTACAGCAAAACAAGCTTAAGACAGCAAAATTATTACGGGAAATTGGTTGACTTAAAGCAAATTTGCAATTAACTATTATATTACGTATAAAATAATTACGTGGCTTGCAATGTTTGTTGAAAATGAGACAAAAATATTTGCTTCAAGAAAACGTGAGTAGGTACAATGTTTTATAGATTTCTAGCTATTTTTTCTTCCTTTCTCCTTTACCAACGCGGAGAGTATGGTATCTCCGTATCACGCGGGCTAGAAGAATGATTGCCATTGAAAGACTGAAGGGTTTGAAAAGTCGTGACCTGTTCGTTTTTAATATATTTTTACTATTTTTCTTTTTCGTAGGTTATACAGCATTCCTCGTATATTATAATGGCTATGTATGATGTCCACCAACGAGTAAAACTTATTCATTAATATCAGTATTACTAATTGAAGCACCGATCAATGAGTGTAAATATTGAATAAAATGAATATTTTTTTATGCAGATTGTGTATTGTTGTATTTCTTTTGCCTCTCACACGAAATATTTCTTATTATTTGTTTTTAAGGAGAGTACGGTGCTGGACGCGCAATGCGAATGTATATACATAGCCATACTCGTGTTGTTTCCTACTTCAAATATTCACAAGACTGCTGGATCCAACATCGAATCACGCGATAGCATTACCCTTATTAAAGATTGAGTAACCATGTGTACTTCCGTCGATGCTAGTAATTCGCTGGGGAAAATGGATTTGGTATCAATGAGCAACAATGATATTGAATTGTCGTAATCCGAATAAGATTGTATTAGATTAATAATGAATTGCAGGAAAATATAGGCACACGATTAATTGTTTCAACAAACATATCTCGATACGCCAGATGCCTATAACGGAAAATATTTAATAACATGATTTGTGTTCCAAATAAAATTGTACCGATATATTTTGCCACCATTTTTAGGTCATAAGATTAGGCTAATGTTGCACTTTGATGCACGCCACGATTTCTGCTTTAGCCGTTTGCACAAGAAGGGGAAGCGTATTATTACATAAAATAGGAGATTATATGCTTCTTTCCAATTACCGGCCAATTTCACTACTTATTACGATGTACGCTTTCAGAGGCAATAAATTCGCTCAACCACGAATATAAATGAAAAATTAACACACTTTCGATGAGTTTCAGAACACGATTCGAGAACGTTCTGATGCCTGGCTTATTGTTTGGCTTTAACGAACACTTTTATAAAACGAAGATAATGTGTTTAGCCACTTCCACAGATCGCATAATGGTCGATGACAAGGAGATCAACCACGTAGATGAATATGCAAGTACGATTATGTGTATTTAGGTGCACTTGACAAAAATAGACAAGCCTACGAAGAAAAAGGCGAATCTAGCTTAAATAAGGAGCATCTGAAAACTGTCTGAAGTGTTCGAGAGTGATGCGCCAATAAACCTCAAATGTCAAGTATACGAGTAGCGTGTCCTACTTGTCGTGGCCCGCGGAACAGACGCATGGACCCTCACCGAGCAGACCATTCAACGAGAACAACAAGAGTCGCAGAGATCGAGGGAGGTTTCTCGAGACCGCATCCCAAACGTGGAGATTCGGAAAATAAAAGTTTTTCCACTTCCACTTCCCATAAGTTTCAACAGATGGCGATAGGAACGAGCATGCGCTTTGTCCCTCGACAAATAAAATATACCTGAAGAAGATTAAAAATAAATAAGTATATATATTTTTTTCAAATCTATGGCAGAATAATGAATACTTTCGTATTTCCCTTTCAAAAATAAAGATAAAATAGTAAAAAATAATAATGAATTTAATCGTTTTTTTTAAATGAAAATCAATGCATAGGTACATATTAAATTTACTAAAAAATATATTATTGTTTATTTGCAGTGGATAAATTTACACATTTTTTAATTATATGATAATTATAATAATATTTTATCAACAATATGACTTGTAATAAAATTAGTGGTCAGGTCGAACTTGACCTTTATGTTAATATTTCTGCATACATCTGATCGTAGATGAGTGTCACTTCCGATATTAGGATATTGATTCGCCACAAATTACAATTTACTTTCGAATGAGTCGAGGTATGCGTGTATTTTGTGTACTACTACTACTACCATCACGCCGTTTTCCCGCAGGGGTAGGTAGAAAGGATAGAACGCCATCTTCTTCATTCTGTCTTGTATATGGTATTACATGGAAACCCAACAGCATAACGTGCGCGTAGTGCTGAAGGAATTCCACCAAGAAATATCAATGCCAATAGAGTATTAGGTGCCTGTACAATATTATGCACATTTGTACCAAGATACCTTTCCCTTTATGCACCGTTGAGTGGTAAAGTACAAAAGAAAATATTTGCATATTAGTATTTATGCTTTATATTTGTACTAAGCGGAGGTGGGGGCATTCGCTTAATTTATTTACCAACAAAATATAATTCAAAATCACGCAATAAAATGCCTTTGTCAATATGTTAATAAGGGACATGTTATACAGAAGTAAAAGTGATAATTGTTATACTTTACGTATAGATAAAACTTCCTCCATATTTTTTTTTATAAATATTATCGGGACTGTTTTGTGTATCGCGGAAAATGTAAATTTTTCAGAATTATCCTATGCCAAGGCTCTAGAGGTAATTTTGGTTGACACTTGACATACTATAGCTTCAAGTTCACACATCGTGTATTTTCGTGCTTCGTTGCACAAGAACGGCTGACGCCTAGAACTTCATAATAAGCTCTTTCCCTTGAATATAATCATCCGTGCTCAATGAAAACATTTATTATAATTTAAGAAATAAATTATCGTGAACACTCCTGCGGTTATGGTGTGATAGGTATTTCGGAATTAATATCGCTTCCTTGAAGAAAGTCACATCTCAAAACATTAAGTATAGGAAATTTAAGTAAAATTTGGTTATTTTATTCAATGTTGAAAATCTCTTTCAAAATGTTCGTGTACATCAATGCTGTAAAGGAGTCACGAAACTAAAGTCACGCTGCTTTAATGCAAATGCTTTAAAGTAAAATATGGGTCCATTCTATAAAAACGATTGACGACTGTCAAAAATATTTAACATGTCGTTCAAAATCGCAACCCTTTTATTTCACTCATCCTCGACTTGTCAGTGTGACATATTTTAGTGTGTTTGTCATTTTAAGAGAGTAAAACGATATTTTTAATCTTAATTAAAAGTTAAAAATAAAAAGCTTTTATTTTCACTAAACACAAAAACCAGTTGACTAAATGGCGTTTCTTGAAAAAAACAAAGAATAAAAAAATTGTGGAATTTTAGCTAACTCCTTTATTGACGTTGGAAATTTCGTTTAACACAATGAAACGGGCTGCGGTTGCATTGATTTTAGTAACATAAGATATACATACAGCGACGGTAATTTCCAAACAAACTGTTGGTTGGAGGTAGGATACAGATTAACCAAGATTTTAATTTTTCACCTTTCGTTACAAGGTCAGACTTTGACAGTATGAAAATTACAGTATTCACAAGAATACGGATAAAAGCTCAATTTTGTAGTTTGTACAATTTTCACCAACTACAAAATTGAGCTTCCGTCTCCGTAGTGAAATGGTTAGTTCGTTTAGATACCGAGCTAGAGACTCCGAAATCGATTCCCAGGGGGGTCAAAATAAGTATTAGTGACTTTTTACTCTAATGTATATTCAAATAGCACCCTGGACTGAAGAAGCTCTGGATTGATTCTTCCCTTTGTGTGAATAAGGTAACGGTGCGTCAATACAATGCAGTTTTCTATATACCAAATGTTGAGGACAAGGAATAGAAAAAGACGATTTTTGTTGTCAAAGTAATACTATTCAACAAGTTAGTCTAGAATGTGTTCTACTAGAAATGAATTATTTTCGTAATAAATAAATTTATGATTGCGAAAAGTTCTTGAGAACTGAGAGCGTCTGCTCTAGAAACGATAGTTTGAAGGCTGCTACGGGTACCATTACGGGTGCGTGGTCGTACATTTTCATGCACAGTAAATATTAATAAAATTTATGGTTCTATCGAATCTATTAAGCTCAAATTGGCATTCTCTTGGGATTTATGTACATTAGTTATACATATAATACATTAAAAAGTAATAGATAAACATTGGTCTAGATAATCTAATTAATATTTACAATGCTAATATGGTTTACAGAATATTTGTAACGGTTTTAGAGAAAACATCGAATAATGGATTTTAGGATATTATTTAGGTGCATCTGGCAACGCATCGTTGGATTCTCGGAAGCAGACGTGAAAAATGACATATAATTTTACTTTTCTTTAAGTACAACAATTATTTACGTATACAACTAAGAAACTAAATACTATAATAATAATTAATAATGCTTAAAATGTTAATTAATTGATATTTCTTTATTCGTTGAGATTCTTGATATATAACTGCATCCCATCGACTCAGTGGACTTTGCAGTATTCGGCGAGGATAAGGGTTACAACAAGAAACGAATTTTAACCGAATTCGGTTTTAAACAGTAATAGTTTTCCTATGAGTGAAAATTATGATAAGAGCTTCATCACACAGCTTTACTGGTTCTTTATTAGAAGGGAGGGAACATAATGATATGCCGCTATTAATGAACAAATGTGTATAATTCGGTCCCATTTTAGTAAGTGACGGGATTTGATAGTGATAACGGAAACGATGTAATCATATCGCTCGGATGTGACACCGAGCGTTCGCAAAAATCTCTACTTTTTGGTGATCACGGTTCGGCAGATTGACTTACAGTACCATATTATACATCTTCCTCTCCCTACAACCTAAACGATGTTGGTGCACTCATTTCGATAGTTCTGTATGGAGTGTCATCTATATAATATACTTATGCAACGGATAAGAATTTCACTTGTACAGCACTACTCATGATATGTTGAAAACGCGTCAGAAAGCATTTTGTGATCTAGAATACAACAATTTTACTAACATAGGCATATTTTTAACTAAGACAAGGTCGATGTGTGTTTTGCTGATTCATTTTCCGTTTCAGTTTGACATATTTAAACTGGTGCGCAATAAAAAAAAAACCATTTTGGTATTTTTTTATTCCTATTATTGTGACGAATTAAGTAAATGTGCGGCATAATTTATTGCAAATATAGCGGACCATTAAAAATATTTTTATTCGGTCGACGACTTAAGTAATCAATGACCCTATTAATCTGACAAAGAACAAGGAAAAGAGAGAGACAGAGAGAGAGAGAGAGAGAATAAGTATTTTGTAACTTCTTAACTAATCTTAGTCCACTGAACTGTAGAGCGAGTGTAACCTAGGTATAGTAGTGTGGAATCGTATGTCATATTGTAATTTATTATTGGCCTTGTGCATTTTTATGACACACATTCGTAGTCTTATCCGCGCGTTCTACTTTCTAAACACGTGGTGATAGGCAATACTGACTTATTGTTTACTATACTCGCATGTCTACGTAACTACACTTGGGTAGGATTTTTAAGGGGAAACTGTCCTAGCTTTCTTGGGAAGCCCGTGTATCTATCTGAATTCTATAAATAATCATAAATAAAACTAACTAAAATATTCCTTTAAAATGATTGCGGTTCAATAAAATAAATTGAAACTAAACTTGTACATGCGAGAGCGGGAAGGGGGATTCGAGTGTGAAGATGTCTGCAATACGCAGTGTGTATATTCCAGCACATATGGTGGAAGCGTATTTGTGGATGGGGTAGTGTAAGATCTTATATAGCCAAGGGTAGTAATCGAAAAATAACGCGTTAACTACGTCCTTTATAGTTGTTAACTACGTGCTTAGATAGATAAAGTTATTTTTATCCATAAAAAAACAACGCGTGAAATTTTATCCTCATAGGAATACGGATAGATAACCGGTTTCAAAATTCCAAAGTCTTTGGAAATAAATTTCCACGGTGAAAAACATTTCCACGGTGTGTCCAAATCTTTGTTCACAAATCTGGGTTCCTTCGCTCAGTAGTTATTTTTACATTTTGACATGAAGAAGAAGATGGAAGTTTAGGTGTTTGCAAAGCTTACGACCGGTTATGACAGGTATAAAATGATTAATTAAACCAGCCTATGGGCTGGTTTAAGTGATCACTTTATACATGTGTAGCGTTCACCATTTTATCCATGACTGACAACCACACTACTCAAATTTTTGGCGCTCAAACATATATCATATATACAACATTTTGAGTGTGTTCAAATACTTGTTCACAAAATCTGGATTATCTCCAATTACAGGAGTTATTTTCATTTTTATTTGACATCTCATCAAAGATGAAAAGAATATGAAAGTCTGGGCATTTACGGGGCTGACGACCGTCATAGGCTGGTTTAAGTGATCACTTTACACACGTATAGTCACGATATACACACGTATATATCATATAATCCAAGCGTCACTTTATGTGTGAGTTAGTGGCAGTATCTATGGTTGATTTGAGTAAGCTTTTTGTATTTACCAGAGACCCTTTTTGTATTTATTAAAAAAATGTCTCAGTTGGTAGTATTCGTGTGTAAGAGTATGATTGTTCTATATCGAAAGGTCATTATTTAATTTACATTGAAAATTTAGAATTGTTAAAAAAAATAAGGTCGTTTGTCGGTCTGGGGTGAGAATGACCTGCACAGTTACGCTGAACTTTCTTCAAGAAATACGAGCCATTATAGATGCCGCATGAGGTGTTGTTCCAGTACAAATATAACACGGTGACCGCGTAAGATAATTTCAATTAGTTTTAAAATGCCATAACAAGGTGAAACAACTGTCACAATAAAAAAAATGTGTTTTTAATAATAAAATACAATTTAGTAGAATCTAAATTAAAATGGACTTCTACAAATTAAACGCCAAATAAATAAATAAGATAACTTCAACTCTATTCTTTAAAAAAAACTACCATTAACTTCTTTACAATATAAATGGATTGACAACCATTTTCTAAAGTATCAAAACAGTTAGAAATAAACTTCCGGAGTAAAGTTGTATAAATGTATGCATACTACGTAGTTAATGGCTTTGTAATTAATCAACCTAGGTAGGTACATTTCTACATATGTATAATATAAATGTTTTTTTTTATAATTATTTTTAATTTGGACATATTATGGAACATAGAAACGACATAAAGGATAAAAATCAGCCTGTTTAATTCATTCTTTAAAATATCGTAAACCTTGATTTTCGTCTAAAAATCGTCAAATTTAAAAACGGACCTTGAAAACGGTAGAGAGGCTAAAAAATCTACATATGGTATTTCAGGACGTTAAATGTGACATGTGGCATCGAGAGAATGATGATAGCCTCTTCTAGGTCATTGTGCCGCGTAATTCCAATTTTCGACTTTTTTCCATTGCTCCACAGTACTGCATGTTTAGCATTCGATTTGTTAATATTGCAATTATTTGGTTAATAATGCATTGCTGTCTCCGTTTTTTTTAAATTTATTGGCAAAGCACCCAATTTTGGGTGATACCTAATGCTGTCTCCGTTATGCGTGCCCGCGAACCGTGCCCGACACCCTACCCGACACCCGTGCCCGGCACCCGTGACCCCGTGCCCGCGCCCCGTTCTGCATGACCTTCCCAACACACTGATACCTTTATCGCGATTCAAATCGGAAATAAAATCAATATTATGGCCTTCGTATTATACTATATACCGGATGTATTTTGTATGAATTTGGTAGCGAAATAAAACATTGCATTAAAAAATATACCGAAGAAATTATAGTAAATTTATATTTGCTTCGCTCGTACGATTTGGTCCTATACCTGCTAACCGAAATAAGTAGCCACTGGTGTCGTTTGGTAGATATTATTAGCACATAACCTACATGTTACTATTAAAAATACGTTCCGGACGAAATCGGCTACTCATATATTTCGCGCTCTAAAAAGAAGCTACGCTCGTCTTAACGTGCAGATATAAAATCATTCGGTAAAAAAGTAAAATTTTGAGACGTTTCTCGAGTAGATAAATGTTCTTGCGGATATTTAGGATGGAACCGAAGCGTGAGAACAGACACAACGCACGAGCAATAATATAAAGCATTTATTGCAGAACCGATTGTTATTTTGTTCATATAATGTTCTTATTTTTCTCATTCGTGTGTTTAAGTGCCGTTAGAGTTGTCATACCAAAATGCAGATATAATATATTTATTTAAAACTTAGTTCTGGATGAGAGCCAACGCGTATGATGTAGTCCGTGACGTCACGACATCAATTTGGTACACTCCAAAGGTCGGGGATTCATTTAGATTTGATTAAGAATCAGGATACCGTCTAGCGACGTATTTACCTATATATTTGCAATTTTTAATACATTGGGTACTACTCCAGATGAGATGTTTCTTAAATAGTCAAGAAAAGCCATGAACCATTTTAGAAAATATATGCCCTAATGCGCCCTTCGGATACCTCCATTTTGGTGCGCGAGTGCTTCTTTACAAGACCTTTTTTAAAAATGCTATAGTTTTATTTACTTTCTTAACAGATGAAAAAATCCAGTGACAGTAAATATTTACAGTTATTTCTACTAACTATGTAAACTGTAACCACAGTTTAAAAATATTTACAATGACGAGAAATGTAAAAAAACTCCATAAAAAAAGGTTTAAGATGTCTGATTGGACTATTGACGATACTTTTTGAAATGTTGAAACTTAATATTTTTTGAATGCAAATTGAAATGCACCAGTTATCGTATAATGTATTTAACTTAAGTTAAAATTTAATAGGATAAATATATGTTCTTCAATATATATATATATTCATTATACCCTCAATTCATAGATCGTATCTGTGTTGATTTTAAGTAAATGATAGCTACAATATCATCTTACGATATATTTCATTTAGGGATAGTTTAAAACCCACCACGACACCCGATAGCTAAATAAAAACAATAATTTATACATTAATAGAATCGTATGTAAATCATAAGAAATATTCATTTCGTAACATTTAAGAATAAATGATTTTGTACATTCTAATTTGCGAGTAATGGATATGACCCGTCTTATAAACGCGATAATTCATTTTTCACGATTATTTATTAACCTTTTGAGCTAAAGACCGCCAAAATAATAGGGTTGACAGAATATTTGTTGATAATTTTTCTCGCGTCATTTTCACGAGGCCTCTCGGTGTCGAGGTGTAGAGGGGCTCGTAAATGTAGTTGTAAACCTTTGTCTTTGTAATTGTCTTTGACAATTACTTGGTCACGCGAATAGGTGGGGGAAGCTCGTTGTTACTTTGAACCTGTGGCACTTTAGACCTCGATCTCCCCTATACCTATACATATACGCAAGATTGTATTAGAATGAGTCGATTCGATCCGAATAATTGATTAATATTCTTTGATCATAACATATGTATATTTTGATTAAATTAAACAATAAAATTAAATGTTTTTTTTCAGGTTATTTCCACATAAAAAGAAATGGTTTAAAATTTTCCGACAGAAATACAGGTATAAAAAGGAAATCAATAACCCTCGAGATTTTTGTTGTTAAAATCATTGTAATTCTTACTCGTGAATAAAATTGTGACACTAAATTCTATCATAAAACGATTTTAAGTTGACCTTATTCTTTTTATCGTTGGAGTTATATGAAAAAGTAGCGCAACGTAATTACCAAGCTAGTGCCGATTATTATAAGTAACGGTATGATCTGCAAAATCTAACAGTGAATCACAAAGTGAATAAAAAACGCGAGCACGGAAAACAATTATTTCATAATTTTATTCGTGATTAATCACTGAAGAGTGCTCTAAAATGGTGAATTCGTGGATAAACATATCATGAGGCGGCTATGGTAGATGCATTTAAAGCTCAACGGTTAAGAAAGATTTTTTAAGTCAAATTCTAATTACTCCATTACTCGGCGATACCATATTCACGAGAGCCCCCTCATGAGGAGGGGGATATTGGTAATCTGAATCCAGTTTTTCGGGACTTATTCGCCTAGGGATATTTGTTTTCAACTTAATGCTGGAAATGGCAATAATCAAATCTGTAGGTAATTTTAAACATAAGTTTATACACTTGAGTATTATTTTTTTAACGAGAAGTTTAATTACTCTTCCCATATAAAATACATAATCTCTAAGATAACCTTTAAAAAACGCCTCAAACATTGTAATCTTTATTAACTGGAACCCTAACTTTCCATCATATCATATTTTCTCTTTACCTAATCCCACCAACATACTTTCCTTGAATTTCCCAATTGCTTAAATTCGTACTATAACATGGATTTATTTATATATTTCTTACCACTTGTATTATTATTGGCCAGTATTAGTGTATTTTGGGTCGGTTGAAAGATATTAATTCATAAAAATCAGCCCGCCAATGTATATATATTTTGTACGAGAAGTTTAATAAATAAATAATCATAAAAATAAATCAACTACCTACTGATAAACATGTATATATATATATATATATATATATATATATATATATATATATATATATATATATATATATATAATATATATATATATATATATATATATATATATATATATATATATATATATATATATATATATATATATATTATATATATATATATATTATATTAAATAAGAATAGCTTATAATTATATTAAATAATTTAAACCTATAATTATTTAGATTTTCAGTTAAAAAGGCCATTTGCAAAACATTTGACATTTCAGGTAGGCAACACTCGCACATGGGTGTACGAGCATTAGAAGAACCGGTTGATCGAAGTTCAGGCTCTTTCTGTGATGTAATAATTGCTATTGTGGGTCATCGATCTTGTGTTCAATTATCAGAAAAAAATAATCCGCGTATTAAATAAGGCACTTAAATATTATGTGGTGCAAAAATCGTCAGAACTTTCGGTCCGTGCTACAACTAAAAAGCTAGCAGTGCGAAGTTCGGTTCAAAGGGTTAATCAAAAACATTTACGACATGCTAATTGCGGTTCAAATTTTGTATTTTAATTCACTTTATTAATCATGAGATTTCTGTCAATTGTATGGTTTACAGATTGATTTTTTATGTATTGGTATGTATTTTTTATATATGTGTATATTTTTATAAATGTGTATATTTTTTTAATTTAAAATGAGTGTAAATAATAGTCAAGTCTAATCTGCGAAGTTTCATAAGACTAAGAAATGCAATCGCTTTTAAATATATTGCATAGTATTTAAAAAAAAAACATGGAAATCACCTTGCTTTTCGAGTTTTTTCACGAGAAAATTATAATGAAAAAGTAACATTTTAGAAATGTATAAGAAATATAAAAGTACGTAGATTATACCTGCTATATGGTATAAAGGTATATTATTAACTTGATAAAACCAAAATGGTGATTGATATACGCGAACCAATATAGCGAAAAGCATGAAAATGGAAATTAATGTGCATTAATCAAAAAGCCCGAAACCATTAGATTGAATCGTACCTGCAAAAGTAACGAAAACAAAGAGGAATTTTGTGTTCCGAGTCGTCAGAAATGATTATATGGTATGTGGGTAACAAGTTTCAAGTAACAATAAACGTATAGTAAAGTAATGCTTACATTATTTAGTAAATACCTTGTACGCATGGCAAGTGAAATGATGATTGCAGGCAGGTCATGCGACCTACTTTCTGCTGTCAATGCGTGCCATGGTCATGTAAAAATTGGAAGTAATGTGTACAACGTAATGTATTATATTATACCGAATTCCACTGCGAGTGCGAGTAGATGCTCATACTCTTACTTTCAATTAACAATTGGGAGAAAATTCAATAATTCGGGACGAAAAAAAACAAATGTCAATTTTTATTTTTATTTCTTTTGTATCTTTGTTTCCTCGTATATGATTTCACACAACTATAGAATGAACAAAATATTTTTTAACGGTTTTGAATCACCCGTGAAATATATCATGTGTAAAAAGTAATGAACCATTTATGTACGTATTTAACCGTTGAAAACCGTTCATAAAATTGTTTAGATTACTGATACAAATGAAATATTTAGCAATTTATTTACATTTAATACTCGCTTCACATTATATTCTAATGTTTTTATTTTTATTGTAACTCAAATAAACATACATAACTGTATATTGACAAATTACGTCACCTCATCCTTAGAATAAGATATCGATTAAAAAAAACATTATCCCGTGGCGTTACATTTTAGTAAGGTACAAACCACGATGTTATGAAAACTAACACAACATAAAATCACGGTGCAATAGGTAGGTACACAAAAAGTTCTGAAAACAGCAACTAAAAAACAGTAAATGCATATTTGTTTAAAAATAAACCAAAACCACTTTAATATAAAATTTAGTACATAATATAAAGTCCCAGCAAATGATTTATGTGCAATTGATAATGCAAGCAAAGGCAAGGCTCTCCGTACAACTCAGAATTCCGCAGACATTTTATTTGTTTTTCCATTTGTCCTTCGTCCTGAGCTTATTATTTTACACTAACGTCATCCTAACTCATTAATAAGTATAGTATATGCCATTCCTGTTTCCAAAACTATAAATCGTAGTACTGATCATCCTGCCTTCATAGAACCAACGCGGTGCTCTATGCAATACTTGGGAGCCAATAGGGTGCTGGTAAACAGGACCATCTAACCTACAACGACAAGTCTGTGGGGTCCATTAGGATTATACTAACTGCTCGCCTAGTAGCATAATACTAGCGCTTGGCCAATAAGTAAGTAATTCGCCGATAAATGATCGCGGTGAGGTAATGTTTGGCACATAGCACGTAGTGTCTACGTGTACTGGACAAACAATTATGCGCCAGTGAAAGTGTCATAACGAACCGATGCGTTTACTCGTACATGTATACGTTAATCAGCAACGATTCGGATTGTAAAACCGTCTCTGTGGGCGCTTTGTGACACCGATTCGGGACTTATTAAATAAACGTACATCAACAATCTCAAGACAATATGTATTATTGTACTACAGGCATTTTAATTCTCGCCGGTTAAATTGTAATGACGTCGGATGTAACATAATCTCAAGTACGTTGTGCCTGTGCACCCACCTCCAATCTCTATTCAGACTCTATCTCTACTATACTCTATTTAGAGTGGGAATTTAAATCCATAATGCACTAGTATAAGTGGTATTCGCATCAACTTTCCAAAAATCTGTAACTCGAGATGATGCAATACCCTGCCAACATATCGCTCACTCCTTTCAAGAACGTCATAAATCAAAAATCGTAAATTTTCAGTTGTGCATGTTTTCGGAATGCCCAGAAAATTTACTATATCCCAGCAAAAGAGGCATATTTTTTACTTAATATTTATCCGCTACAGGGCAGAGAGTGTTGTTTTGCATTTTGAAGAAAATGTATTGTTTAAGTAATTTTTTTTAAATAAACTGAATAATTTTCAAATGGAAAAAAAACAGTCAGGTTTTACCTAAAAAGATCTGTTGCTCAGTAAAAAGTTCAACAAGTGGCTTGATATTTTTTTTATCTATTGTATTATATTTTTAAACTTTTAAAACGTTCTCCTGAAAAATCAAGTTTTTTGATTTATGACGTTCTTGAAAGGAGTGAGCGATATATGCTGTTTTTTGATAAGCAAAGAGCATATTTTTTTAAATTGATTATTTTGACACTTAATTATCTACAAAAATAAAGCATTCATAATACAGGCTATAAACTACTCCTATTATGATTCTACATAAGTATTTTTGTTGTGGTTATTTGTGTAAACCTTGATCGTGTTTGTATTCTCGTTTTCTGTCTATAGGTGGTTCTGTACAGGAAATGAATGAAATGTCCCTGAAAGGAATGTGTATATATGTATCTTTTAACTTAACGTAAATCTTATTACTTAGATATTAAGTACTCGCGTAAAGTAAACTTAGAGCTAACAGTGAGGTGTGAAGTGGCCGTAAGGCGCGAATCACCACTCAATGGTCAATAGGTTTAGCACACCAATATGAGTGATCCTTTGTGTCGTCGGGAGAAGTGTGCTTAATACAGTAGCGACATCACACAATTAGCAAGTACACTCTAGTACTTTCCATGGTAAAATTATTATTTATTTTTAAAAGTTTTAGAATTTTGGAAATGATTTGTAAACACTTAAAATACGTAGTTTTGTTTACCGACAACCTATAAAAGATATCTACACATTAAAAAGACGGTTACTTTCAAACACAATTATGCTCGAAATGTTCCTCTGTTTACTGAATTAAAATAAATAAATAAGGAAATAAAGTACAATTTCGTCTTGATTCCTAGATTCACAATGAAAGGTTTAGTAAGGTTAGAAGTTTACTTTTAGAAATTTTAAGAAGCTTTAAGAAATTTCACTTTCTTAAATATAAAAAAATAAAAATTGAATTGACGTCAAATTTATCATCTTTACACGAGTATACGAAAATCATCGTGTAAAGATATAGGTATGTTAGGATAATTTTAATGAAGTAATTTCAACGGAATTTAGATTTAATTATGCGTATTTACAGAGTTTAGCTTTTAAAGTGTAACATATTCTAGAGAGTTTAGCTTTAATAATATATTGAAGGTAAAGAAAGCTTTAATTATGTGTTTAATTGTTATCTACGGGGTTTGGGTTTATTAATGTGTATCTAGGGGGTTTAGCTTTAATTATGTCTATCTACGGGGTTTTGAGTTAATAATCTGTTTCTAAGGGGTTTAACTTCAATTATGTGTATCTAGTGTGCTAAGCTTTAATTACGCGTATCAACGGGGTTTAGCATTCAATTATTTATACCTCCGGGGTTTGGCTCCAATTATGTGTACTTACGGGATTTAGAATTAATCTGATTACCTTGCCTGCAAAATTACGTTTTAAAAACTCATTTACAAACAACACAGAGAACATTATTCACCAACATAAATAACATTAATTTTTATACCTAGCTACGGACTTCATTATAAAATTCCGTCTTGAATTAAGAAGGATTTTCTCAAGGCTTATTTATAACAGCTTTTTAACTATTTATAATATTCACATACCATATGTACCATATAAAAATACATACATACATATCATACTGCTTACACAAGATTTATTTGTACCCAAACTGTAAACTTCTTCATTTAATAAGTACCAACTTTTTAATAGTAACTAAAAATGTTTTTTCTTGTTATTATTAAGTCATTTCAATTCTTGATTTCAGTATAGTTTGAAAAGTTTTTAAATAATGAGTTGCTTATTTATCATCCAGTAATGATACTTCTATGTACATATATTTCTCAATAATAAAATCTTACAGTGTGATCCGTCAACGCTCAATTTTAAATTCAATTGACCAATTCAAAATAGTAAAAAAATACGACAAAAGAGAAAACTTTATATACTTCTAAGTGATTTAATGTGGCGGACATTCAGTGTTCAAGATACATTTTTCGTTGTTAAATATCATTATTGACCATGGTACTTAAATTGAACTTCGGTAGGAGATATCAACGCATTGACAATAGATCAACGAAACCTCAGTTTATCGGGAAGCCGGGAATTATTAGATCGGTATTCTTATTTAATTACTTTGTCCACCTACATACGCAGTAAAGTATAGTGCTTGGTACATATGGCTACCATTCATGGGATCTCAGTTTCAATCACTGACCAGGTCAACGATAAATGTTTCGTTTCTATTCGGTACTCTAGCGTTAAGGTCTAGATACACATGTTCATTATTACAAAAAAGCATGCTATTATTGAGTAATTGTTACTTAGTGACATGTGTGTACGTACTTTGGTAGAAATAAGCATGCTCAAAAATCAACAGTCGTTTAATTTCCGGGCACGAGTGCGAAGGGCGTGCTTTGGGCGCGGCTGAACAGGTTTTTCTTATGAGCATGCTTATATCGATGTATGTAAAAGAGCCTTATTTCAAGCAAATGTATACAACTAGAGAGCGTGCTCTCAAACATGCTCATAGCCATGCTTAATTAGTAGCATGTGTATCTGTATCTTAATACTGACCTATTGATTTGATATATGCATTAACGATTTAAAAAAGTTTTCCTCTATCGAACTATCGCATACTAATCTGATTCTCACTGATGCTATTCATCCTCCTTTATAAAAAAAACAGACAGACAAGACTATTGGTAGTAGATGAGCGAGTACCTTGGTTGCTTTATCCTCTGCTTCATTATGACACACTAGATTAGTGGATAGTGATAATACGTTTTTTATTATTGATAAACATTCAATGTGATTAAAAAACGTTGTTTAAAAAATGGAATTACTCAATAAAAAGAATCTTTAACGTGGTATAGGAAGGGTTGAAGTCAGACAGAAAAATAATAACAGGAAAAACGTTACTGTCACGTTATTTTATTATTGAAATCTTTGGTAAACGGTAAAGCGTATAACTAGAGGGCCATAAGGTAATTTATAGTATTTTGGATTTTTGGAGCGTAGCGATACATAGAGGATTCAGAATCGATGATTAAGGTAACTGAATAAAATCTGATAGTTAATTAACGCAATAAAATAAATATTATAAAACCTGTTGTCAACTTAATTCGTTTATGTACCGTACCATATAGTGGACTACCGTTGTTATTCACTCTTAGGCCAGATGTCATCATTTGAAAAAATAAACAGCGAAGTGAAGCACTACAGCTCACTGTGGACAAGTCTATGCCAAGGTCAGCACTCTTCAGTTTAGCAAATATCATTAAAATCTTCTTACCTCGTCAAATGAGTCTCCGATGCACCCGCACTTATACAACGAAATACGACCCTGTTTTGTTCTGCGTGACTATTTTTCATGTTAGAACCTAATTTTATTTTCTTGAATGTTTTCCGCAGATACTTTGTGGCACATTTTATAATATCTTTATAAAATTAATTAACTTTATTTTCATGACATTTTTTTATAAGTACAATTTAACCTACCGGTTTCAACAATACATTGTCATCATCAGGGTTTATTTTAAATCAAAAACATTAAAATACTCTCACCAAAAACTTCCACACACTCCATAAAAATCTTAAATGTATTTAGAATTTTTATGGAGTGTGTGGAAGTTTTTGGCGAGAGTATTTTAATGTTTTTAATGTTTTTGATTTAAAATAAACCCTAACGATGACAATGTATTGTTGAAACCGGTAGGTTGAATTGCATTAATAAAAAGAGTGTGTAAACAAAGTAAATTAATTTTATAAAGATACTAATTTGAATTCATTAAATTACCTTAAAATACATGAAATAATTATAAAGCAAAACATTAACAGTTTTTATCATCTTGAAATACACATAAATAAACGTTAACGTTTTTTTTTTTACCATTATGAGGTTTCTACTACCTGAACATGTGTATGTATACAGGATCCCAACCATGGAACGTTGATCATGCATTATATTAAATGAGAAGACTACTGGAGTGAAGTGGGAGAATATAGTATTTTACATATTGTGATGGGCAATCGAATTAATAACTTCTGTAGTAAGTCCCGAGGAAGTAAATATTTGTTTCCGTTTTTCGATTCTATGAATTAAGGCTTATGGCTTTTCGAATTTTTGTATTTCTTGCTCTTAATATCATATGTAAGTTTGAGTTGGAGAAAAATAATCCAAAAAAGAAACGAACAACCCATTAGGCACTACTTGCATACACTGAATTAGCAAAATGGCACATGAAATACCTATCCTCTAGATGTAAATATGCCACACAATATTTGAAAAACGTATTGGTGAAAAAAACGACTAGCCAAAATATAATATGCTTAACTAAACTTCTATTCAAGAGTATTCTTTCATTAATTTAGTAAATAGTCAAATTCACAACTTCTTCTGCCCGAAGATGCTGACGCAATTTGAGATGAAAAAACTCAAGTGCTTTATTTGTTTTTTAGTTTCTAAATTGTTGACACGTTTGCCATATTCGGCGTATATTTATTTATCGCCATCGCGCGTCATCGTGCTTCAATCACGATCAAATACTCCATGCCATGGCACTGCAACGTCAGCAAATAACAAAGTGAGTCGTCTATCAAACGAGTAAACCGTATTCGTTATTTGGAAAATTAATTCATTTTCTAGCGCCTCTCTATTTTGCGAGTGGACAAGTTGTTCTAATTGCTAGCAGTAGCATTTTACGGAAAACTGTGTATATCTTGATTATTTTTGGACTTTTCTAAAAATTAAATATCTAAAAGCAGGTACTTAAAAAAGAAAATTTGTGAAATTAAAATACCACATACAAAATCGCGATCACGGGGTTGATCAACAAATGAAATATTTGACGAATGATCAATGAGAAAACTCTGGGAAAAATTACATATTCGTTTTGAAACTTGCTTGTTTAATTTTTAACCAAATAATAGAAACCTGCCTTAATCTAATGGCCCATTCAGACATTAGCGAATGCAAATAGTGAGCCATCTGGTTTGTCCAAAATAAAATAAGAGGGAGTAAATATTATAATAACTAAACTTCCTTTACTTTCAGAGATGTGACTTCGCCGCCATGGGTAATCATAGACAAACCAGACGGTCCACGATATTCACGAATAAGAGGCTCATAATGAGTGGTTCTCATAATGTGGGGGTCACAAAGTTTAGATATTGAATGAGAGAATCGCTAATTTATAATCATTATTTTGTTATTCCTCGAATGAGATGATTATTGTTTTAGAGAATACTGTAGTAATTAACCTACAAGCTAATGAGAAAAAATACCCTTTAACCCCACTTTTATTCATTAGTTTTATTGTTTTTTTATCATTCATTGTAATTATGTGGATTTATTGTGGCTAGTGGTTGTGTGTTAATGTGATATTTCTGAAATCGGGAAAATATTTTGAATATGGATTTTTTTTAAAATTAATTTTATTGTAATTATTTACTATTTTATGAATTATAAATCGTTCAGTAGAGGTCAACGTTAAATATCATAAAGAAATACTTAATTCTTAATTGGTATTAAAAATAAGTATTGTAATACGAAAAAAATATGAAAGTAGTTAAATCGAAGCCAACATAGAATTATCCACAAAAATCGGAATATAACTTATTTATGACGAAATTGAGCATTAATTTGATTTATGTTGACTTTATAAATTTAAATATCTAATATATTTAAATAACTTTGCTGAAAACTTGAGATCGCAGCAAAAACTTATTTACTTGAACGATATTCAAATCAGCATGTAGTTTGACAAAATGGTTAGTAATTTTTCGTTGGCAGGGGTTTCATAATATATTGATAATATTTTTATTGGAAATGCTTTAGATAGTCAGAAATTATATATACTATTTAAGTTATTACGGATAAATAATACCTAATACTGTATTGCGATTTGTGTCTACGTTTGAAAATAATCAAATAAATATTTTTCCAGAAACATGGATGTAAAAAAAAGTACTTTTAGCAACACTCAACTAAAAATCGATACTGTAAAATATCTATACCCTTAATCGCTTCACTGAATTTTAAAATTTAAAATCCAAAGCGTGTTACAAATGTAAAATCATCATTTCGAAGCCCGTGTTGCTCTTGTTGACCAATGTATTCATTATTTATAAATATGTATTTTTCGACAAATATTTGGAAAAGTATTAGTTCTATGATTTATAATATTTATGCAGATTTGGAAGTATAATGTATTCCACGTATGTAGGTAAGTAAAGTAACGAATCGTTTTTGAACTATGATGAATTTATTGTAAACAGAGATCGTAATGGCTTAATTTCGTATTATGTTAAGATATACAATAAACAGTTGAACATTGTTTTATTATAATTGGTATAGTATGGATACACATATTATAGGACATCAAAATTAAATCTCCAACTACGGCGTAGGGAAACATAATGGTCTACTATACATGTATAAATTGTATAAGTACGTGCTTATCTATATAAATTTGTACCTACCTTCATGGAGGCTTTTGAACATAGGAAGTATTTATTTTTCATGTCTGTTTAACGTAGATTTTTATATAATTCGTACTCTAAAAATAGGGCTTTTCACAAAAATACAACGAATTTTTGTTTAATCGTGCTCAAATATAAATAATGAAAAAAAAAATATTTAACGTAATTTTCTAAAGTGATCAATTGAATTAGATCTTGTATGGATTTATAATGATTAACCTACCTACACAGGTGACTGTAGTATGTGCAAATGTGCATATAAGCAACTATCACTTCTTCAAGTGCACTTAATGTAATTGGCAACGGTTTAGGAGCCAGAACGGACTAAATTCCAACTCAGCAATTCGCTCCATGTGGTGGGCAATCTGAGATTTTATCCGACAACGAGCTATTACGAGTAGAAAAGGCTTTGAGGAATGATTGTAGCGCCTCTAGCTATAAGGAGTAACAACTTGTTTTCAATTGCAAAAATATGTAATCGATTTAAGGTTTTGCAAACATTATAATAGCTGACGGATGAATTGGCATATATTATATTTACCTACCTGTCAAGCTTATAATGAAAATAATCAATATTAACTATAGGATGGTATAACAAACCCATAATTAACAATATGACAATGACCAAAGTCTCCCCCTATTGTCCACGTTCCCACTGTAAAAAAGAGACAGCTTCTACCCCTTCTTCATTCTTTAACGTTCCAAGGGCACAACTCCAAAATTTAGACTGAGCTTTATGTACGGTGTGTGATTTAATATAATTACTCGATATTTAATTTTTATTATTTATTAGATCTTTATATTAATTATATGTATTGACCTTTCGTCGAAAAAGATCGCGATTTTGACACCCTTTGTTAAATCCATTATTGACACTTTGAATTGTTCCCGACACACATCTGTACTACATTAACTCTTATGTCTAGGGTAAAATAATATAAATGGTAGAAAGAAATAAGGATTGCATTAACAAAGTGGTGTTACAATAATGGACATTGACACGCACGCACACAGACTTGTGTAAGTACCTATGATTCATGATATCGGCCTACTTTCTGTTCACAAATCGTTAATCCGAAAGATTTTACTACGATCTATTTACAAGAACACTTTCGGTGTTTTCATCGTTAGATTGTAAAATAAAATATAAAAGTTGCGTGCCGGAATAGGTCACCAAATTTACTTTCAATCTAAAAGAAACGGTCGGTTGTTTTTATTGAGTTTTATTAGTGACATTACAAATTTATTAACCCATTAAATAAGTGGATCGTTTCTCTTGTTACGTTATTATTACGGCATCGCTCTCCCTACTTTTACTTCACCGCGGAACGGGTTTGATTCACCCCGCCTCGTCGCAAGGTCGAGTAGTTGCGCGTTACGCATTACGCGTTACGCAGGTCGGAATCGGGTCAATGTTATATCGGACAAATATCTAAGGATATCTATTTTACAACAATAAGTAATTTAACAAGCTAATTGTGATAATAAGAATATTGGATTGAACACATTAAAGAATTTTTAAGACTCTTTGTGTTTATAAAAATCCACAAAATAAATTTATTAAAATTTTAGTTTAACTAGCAAAATTCTCTTATCCAAATACATCATTTCTGTAAGCTGAAAATATTGCATCATTACGCATAAGCGAGGTTTTGAAAAGTTGGTAGCGATGCCTGTAAAACCAGTACGTAAAAGTTCCCACAGTTCCCCGATTCCAGAACGAAATAAGTACGTTAATAGGTACGTTATCTTCGCGGCCTTACTCACAGTGTGGTAATAGGATCGAGGTTGACAACTAATAAAGTTACACTTTTTAATTAAAGTTTTACTTAAAGTTACACTTGATGGAGTCCAAAAATGTTGTTTTTTCTTGCAATTAAAATATGCGTAGTCATATCCTATAAATCTCGATTATTTCTTTAACTAAGGCTGCACCGATTGTCTTTTATTTTTGATTTGTATTTGTGTCAATAAATGTGACAAATGCCTAATGGTGCCTAACTAACTAACTAACTAACCATCACGCCGCTTCCCCGCAGGGGTAGGCAGAGAGAATAGAGCGCCACACCACTCTGTCCTTGCAAACATTCTTCGCCTCTTCCACGTTCATGCATCTCCTCATACATACCCGCCGATTGTTACGACTCCTAACCTGACCACTTTCAAGTATTTGGCATACCTGATCGTGCCATGTTTTTCTCGGTCTTCCTCTGCTTCTTTTCCCGCTAACATTCGCCTCATAAATTTGTTTTACCGTTCTTTCCTCACTCATTCGTTCTACATGTCCAAACCATCTCAACACACCTTTCTTAATTTTATCGATAATGCTTATCTCAGCTTTGCATTCCTTCCTTATTTCACTATTCGCACATCTATCATACATCGTTTTGTTACACATTCTTCTGAGAGATCGCATTTCGACTGCATTCAGTCTACTTTCAGCCTTCTTTTGCCAACTCCATGTTTCACTTCCATACATTAGAGTTGGAACCAGGACTCCGTTGTGTACTGCCAGTTTAGCTTCCGCTGATAGGTTTTTATTTGATATAACTGATTTCAGTGCACCGTTCACTTTGTTCCCAGCATTCACTCTCCTTTCTATATCTTTATCAATCTTTCCATCCCTAGAAAACATACTACCCAAATACACGAAATCATCTACCTGTTCCAGAAACTCTCCGTTTACCAATATTTCACATTCAGATCTGCATTCTTCTCTTTCAAAAACCATAATCTTGGATTTGCTAACATTCATCAATAAGTCACTTTCCTTGCACACATTATACACTTTTGTCACCAACGCCTGCAGGTCTTCTCTGCTATCGGCAAGAAGAACAGCATCGTCAGCATACAAAAGGCAACAGACAGTCAAATTATTCATTCTGGCTCCAACATTTAAATCTTTCAGTTCTTTCATGCAATTATCCATGTATAGGTTAAACAGCCACGGTGAATGGTGCCTATATGAAAAAATATATATAACGTGGTAATATTTTCCTTTTGAAAATTAAGTGTAAATAATATGTAAAGTGGGTGTATAATAATAAAATAAACAATGTGTTGCTTTGTAATTAAAGTTTATTCTTAATTTATCTTTATAATAATTTTTATATCTATCTATCTATCTATCTATCTGATTCTGACAGTTATTTTTTCCTATCGGATCTCTTTTGTTTAATTCTGTGCGACGCATGCGACATCTGTGGTAGAACTGTTTTATAATATGTAGGTACTTTTTGTAAGTACTTAATAAAATGTATAGGTAGGTACCTAGTTATTTTATTACATCTCCCCCCTTGGGGAAGAAAATTCATAGTAAAATTTTCACTCGTCCTCCGGATCATCTCCTTGAAGTGAAGGGACTGGTATAAGTTTAGTGATATGATAAAGGTTTGATTTTATTTTTTTGTGACCTGTATCAATTCTGTATATTGAGTTAGAAATTTTTTCAATAATTTTATAAGGTCCAATTTTTAGTTCATCCAATTTTTTTCTGTTTAGCTTGTTTCCATTTTCCACATACACCATGTCTCCTACGTTGAATTCGCAGCCTATTCTATTTTTGTCAAATAATGTTTTATTGTAATTATGTGATTTTATTGTATTTTCAAGCGCTATTTGCCTGTCTCTAATCCAGTCATTATTAGATTTTCCTTGTTTTAATTCGTTGGGTAAAATATTTACATCTGTACCATATAAAAGATAACTTGGGGAAAAGTCAGTGACTGAGTGATTAGTATTATTATATTTACTAACACATTCTTGAGCTATTGTGGTCCATGCTCTTCTTTTCCCTTTTTCATTTATTTTGCATCTGATTTTGTTCACCAATGTTTGATTCAGCCTTTCATTTAGGCCATTTGAGAATGGTGCATTTACTGCAGTGAAGATTATTGGGATCCGCTTGTCATTTAAGAATTCCTTGAATTCTTTCGAGTTTATTCCTGGGTATTGGTCGGTGAGAAGCATACCAATATCCTCGGTTTCTGTTATTTTCATGACTAGTTTTATAAAATCATTTGCATTCTGAGTTTTCGAGGTTAAAATAAATGCGTATCTTGTAAAGTGATCCACTAAGAGATGTAGATATTTTTTTGTTGATCTTGAACCTCCTAAACCTCCAATTGTGTCTAAAGATATTATTTCAAAAGGCTTTGTGGCCGGGCCTAGATGAGACATAAATCCAAATTTCTTTTGTCCTCTTGATTTATTTTTAATACAAATTTCACAATTTCTACAAATTGTTTTTATGTTTTTCGTCAAATTTTTGGCTGCGTAATGTGGACTAATAGTCTTTTGCATTTGTCCAATTCCAATATGGCATAGGTTTTCATGTATGTCTTTTATGATTTCGATGCTAAACGGTTCTGAAAGAATTATTTTTTCTTTTTTCTTGACCTTTTTAAAATAGACATTGTTTTTTTCAATCCATTTGTTTTTTTTCTGTTGAATTCTTTCATTTTTATTCTGATCTCTTAAAATATCTTCTAATTTAACCAAATTTACAACTTTTAATTGTTCATCTGCATTTTCACTCGATTCTAATACTGGATTCCTGCTTAGACAATCTGCTTCTAAATTCTTCTTTCCTGGATTATATTTTATTTCAAATTCATATTGCGATAAATAATATGTTAAATCACCTAACTCTTCATCGGTCCTAGATTTCAGATTCATATTTTCCAAAGGTTTGTGATCTGAATAAACCGTAAATGATTTACCTATTAACCAGTATTGCCAGCATCTTACTGCTTCCTTAATTGCTAAACATTCTAAATATATTGCTTTTTTTTTCTTCTGAGCTTCATTTAGTTTTTTTGAAAAGTATGCCACTGGTTTTTCTCTACCATCGGGCTGCTTTTGTTTCAAAATGGCCCCAACACCTTCTAAAGAAGCATCGGTATAAATGTTGATTGGTAAATCCTGATCAAAAATTTCTAGAACGGGCTGTGAGCAAAGCATGCTTTTTGTTATTTCAAATGCTTTTTGGCATTTATCACACCAAATAAATTTTCGATTTTTCCTTAGTAAGTTATGCAATGGATCTAGTATTATTGCACTCTTTGGTATGTATTCATGGTAAAAGTTTATTTTCCCCAGAAATTGTCTTACATTTTTTATCGTTTTTGGAACAGGAAAATTCTTTATTGAAATCAAATTATCCTTTACTGGTTTTATTGAATTATTTTGAATTATATGACCTAGATATTTTACCAAGTCTGACGCAAATGCGCATTTTGTAAATTTTAACCTGAAACCTTCCGTTTCGATCGCTTCCAGCAACTGCGTTAGATGTTTAATGTGCTCAGCAAAAGTTTTAGAAAATATAAGAATATCATCTATGTAATTAACGGTGAAATCAGTAAGTTTATACTTTCTTAATATGTTACCTAGTATCCTTTGAAAAATTGCTGGTGAGGTCTTCAATCCAAATGGTAGGCAAGTCCATTGGAAATGTCCTTCTTGTGTAACAAATCCCGTCTTTTTTCTGTCTTCGATTCGTAAAGGAATAGACCAAAACGCTGAGTTTATATCTAGTGTTGAAAAAAATTTGCAATTCCTGGTCTTTATCATTAGGTCTTCAATTAAAGGAAATGGTTGGGCTTGAGGCACTACTATTTTATTCAAGTCTCTGAAATCTATACACAGTCTGGATTTTTTGTTTTCCTCTTTTTTAAATGCCAATGTAACAGGTGCAGCAAATGGACTGTAGGATTCTTCTATTAGCTTATTATCCAGTAATTTTGCAATTTGTTTTTCTATCTCCTTTTTATCTTCTACAGTACATCTGTAAGGCCTCTTACTGCAATATCTGTCTACTAGTAAGTCTATCCTCGCTTCGTATCCACTAACAGTGCCGATATCATATTTGTCTTTTGCAAAAACGGATTTATATTTGCAAATCAGTTCATTTATTTTAGATTTTTGAAATTGATTTAAATGATTTATTTTTATTTCAAAATCTTCTTCTTTTACATGTTCATTATAATTTATTTTGCATTCCTCGCTGTTATTATTTTCTGTATTTTTAAATTCACTATTTTTAATTTTATATTTTGTAGAAATTTTTTCTACTTTCTTTTTATTTTCATTTTTCAAGCATTGTCTCTGTGTTATTTTTAAGTCTTCATTTTGGATTAGTTTAAATTTTTTTATCATATCTAATCCTATCAAAAAATCATATTTGAAATTTTCTTCATCAATAATATATACATCAACGTTTTTTTCCAATTCAAATATTTTTATTTTCAAAGTCGTCAAACCGTTTGTCTTTTTAACACCATTAATTGTTACTAAATCTGCTTCATTCATATTGTTTCCTTTTCCTTTTAGTTTTAATAACTTAGAATTTATTAGAGAAACATTTGAACCTGAATCGTAAATTCCAAATATTTCAATTTGATCATTTAGTAATAGTTTGACATTTATTAATGGTGTTACTATTCGTTTTTTTGATCGGTTTCGTTTAACTTAGCTTCTATAACTGAATTGTTTACATGTCTGATAGTATTTTTATTATTAAACTTATCATCCTCCTTTGTTCTAAACCAGCACGTTACTTCAGGGTGATATCGAGTTCCCTTATTTAATTTTTCACAAATCTTACATGGACTTTTATCTTTAATTTTACCACTAGTTCTTAGATTTCCATATCTTCTTTGATCCGAAAACCTTTTTTTATTTACAATGTTTTCGTGTTTTTTTACTTCATTGAATAAATCGACTGTATCTTCTAATTTTTCTCTATCAATCTTATTAATTATAAATTCTGGTAAACCAGCCACAATAAGATCTACTAAGGTACCCATGTCGATCGTTCTTCTCATCTCCAACAAAAGTTTTTCCTTCCTTATGGCATAGTCTAACAAGGAACCGTCGTTATATTTAAAAGATAATGCAAACATTACATGGTTCCATCCCTTGTTTGTAAATGTTTTACAAAAGTTGTTTTTCCATACTATCCATTCTGAGTTCATGGAAAATTTTATCATCATCGAACTGTACCAATCTTCACAACTTTTATCCATAAACAATCTTAATATTTCAATTTTTTTCTCATCCGTTGTCACCTCAAAACGTGTACATTCTTTTTCAAAAATATCCATCCACTGGTTTGCATTAGGATTTTTGCTTGTAAATTTTTCAATGATGAACTTCTCTGAAATATCTTTTAAATTTTGATGTTTGCTTACCTGAGCATTTTGTATTAATTTTTCTAGTAAGTTTTCTAATGTTTGAGGAGCAGTATCCATTTTATTTTTATTTTGTTTCTTCATTTTTGATTAACAAAATTGTCGTTTTATAACGTGGTAATATTTTCCTTTTGAAAATTAAGTGTAAATAATATGTAAAGTGGGTGTATAATAATAAAATAAACAATGTGTTGCTTTGTAATTAAAGTTTATTCTTAATTTATCTTTATAATAATTTTTATATCTATCTATCTATCTATCTATCTGATTCTGACAGTTATTTTTTCCTATCGGATCTCTTTTGTTTAATTCTGTGCGACGCATGCGACATCTGTGGTAGAACTGTTTTATAATATGTAGGTACTTTTTGTAAGTACTTAATAAAATGTATAGGTAGGTACCTAGTTATTTTATTACATATATATAATTCAAATAATTTTTTTGAGAAAAAAATGAAAACGCTAACGCGATTAGTTTGGCCATAATAAGAAAATTAGTAACATCGGGATATTTCTTTTTGTTTTTTTTTCTTTCCCTTTTTTGCACCCTGCTTATAAATGCAAGGTCATGCTACGGGTAAGGAATTCTTACACTTTTACTATGGTGCTTACCTGTATGCATTACGTGGGAGAAAAAAAAGGAGTATAGCAGCGTTCAGCCGCTCCACTCCACTACACTTTAGCTCCGTAAATATTGGTCATAGTTGTTCTACAACTCCCGGCTCCGACGTTTATCCCCCTTCATTGTAAACTAACTAACTAACTAACTAACTAACCATCACGCCGCTTCCCCGCAGGGGTAGGCAGACAGAATAGAACGCCACACCACTCTGTCTTTGCAAACTTCTTCGCCTCTTCCACGTTCATGCATCTCCTCATACATACCCGCCGATTATTACGACTGATCGTGCCATGTTTTTCTCGGTCTTCCTCCTTCATTGTAGTTATTTTTATTTCCACAACTATACTTTCCAGGTAGTCCATGTACAACTTGGTTACGACTCCGCTTCTTAGCATCTCCTGCGGGTTCAGGGAGTCGACGTTGTGAGCATCACACTCCGGTTGGAGAATCTACCTGTTTCGCTCAAACATTGGGCAAGACCTCAAATCGGGATATTATCATTGAAACGACGTAATTTTTGTAAATGGTATTCCGTGCACTCATATGTAGGCGGGGGCATGATACAATAACGTTTCCACCTGCCAACCCCTCCAACGTCTGTTAGTAACGTACCGAGTCGGGAGATAGCTGCGAGATAGTGAAGATACTCAGTTCGGGGTTTGCTAGAAGAGTAAGTGGGTCAGAGTGTCCGTGTCCGAATGTACTCGCAAGTGGAGCACTCGTGCATCGACGTTCGGTGGTATTCTGTAACGCCGCCGCCGCTGGGTGTTGCGGTCTCGCCGGCTTCCTCCACCTCGCATCGCGCGAGTGACGAAACCGCCGCCGATTGGTAATGACTGTCCGAACAAAGATATTCGCGTTGCCGTTAAGCTTATTCGATATAATATACATATTGAGGTCGCGCGAACTAGTCGCAGTTGGTCAAGTCCAACCGCAACCATATGTAGGAACGCAAGTTCAAAAACTGAATTGAGGTAATAAGTCGTTGTAGAGTTATCTAAGGAGCGCAGTATTTGGAATTGGGGAAAAGGATACTGAACTTGTTATAGCCTTTGTGAACGAGAAAGGTCAATAGTAATATCATATGTTAAGCAGACAGTGCAGACGGAATTGCGAGGTACTTGCTTATGCATAATACTATGTACGCATAAGGTGCGATTATTTCCATAATTATTTACTTGTTTATATTTACTCGTATTTGTTATGAGAAAATTACATTTTAAAAATTTTTTTTCAACAATTAACAAGTGACTGAAAGTTTTTCTCTCGAGCTAATAATAATTTTATGTTGCCTGAAATAAAAACGCTATTTTCCTTCAAACTTTTCAAAACAGATTTTCATAGATAATCGTGTCCTGGAGAAGGATGAGAAGAGCCATCTCGCTATTGTACATTTTTGTACACACTAAGATGATATTCTTATTTATTCAAATAACACAATTTTACAAATGGAAGTATAAGAATATTGAGATGATGAATATTTATTATGAATCATATCAGGACTGGAATGAGAGTGAGAAAATATAATAAATGAAATAAGATATTCGTTTACTGCGTAGTTAATTTGGTTATAACGGTTAAAAAATATCACTAACTTCCCGATAAAAATAATCAAAAACAGGATTCAAAATGACAAGTAGTTAGAAATAAAAATTCAATAAAAGTACATAATGTTATTTACACGATATGTAAAAGTTATCTTTCCATGTCATTCCAGCCCAGATACTCGATTACAAACTTCAACTTTATTTCGGGACTATTATTTCTTCTAACATTTTAAACCACTTGTTGGTCCACAATGTCAAGAAGTTTAGGTTAATGAAGAAAAAATATGATAATAAAGTATGATAAAAATATGATAAAAAATTGCAGTTGAACATAGTGTAAACTTCATCATTTTAAATTATCGTAAGAAATAATCTTTCGGGTTACATATGAGTACATAAAATGCAATGACAATGACAATTCTTGATTTTTAGATAATTGGTCATAAACTATGATCACGAGTACATATCCTTTGAAATGAAGAAGCTGTTAACGCATATAAATATTTAAGTATACAAATAGACAAAAACTAAAAAAAATCCGAGACGGACTCCGGAAATATTTTAGAAATTACAACTATCATTATGTATTCATTTAATAATCACTCTCACATAACACAATAAAGCACCTCACAGCAAAGCCCACAAATCACAATCAACAACTTTATGGTAACGTACACAGAACCAAAAGATTCATAACACAGAAACACATCAAACAAAATCACACACCTCTTTTAATAATTTTTTTTTCATTAAAAATAGAAACTTGATATAAAAGTGCTATTCCTAAGTAGATAATGAAATAGATCGCATCATTCAGCTATGTCGTATTTGATAGCATTAACAATTTTCTTACAATTTTTAAATAAATTTTGAATAATGTGCTCTTGCCAAGGGAAAACGTTAGGGTACATTATTGTAGTTTATAATTTTTAATTATGTATACGATGAAATAAATTAATTAATTAATTCAGATTTCTCAAAACGCTAATTTTAATATTTTATGGGTTAAGATATCTAAAATAATCTAAAATATTCACTATTCGATTATCAAATCTCCAAACAGAATCTGTGAAAACAGTGAAAAATTACACCATGTTACGTAGGTACCGGAATAAATCACGGAAATGGTCGAACAAATAAATATAGGTATTCTTAACATTATTACTTTACATAATTTTAGAAAATTCATTTGCACGATGACAATTTAAAATCAAATTCACAACAGATAAATTTGAATTCAAGGAGATGGTGGTACAATATTGGCGTTAATTAGTTTCCCAATTACGTTGATAACGTTTTAAGGTATTAACCTTCACAATTAATGGTCAAATATCCAGAAACGATAAATGGTTATTAAATACTCAGAAGCTGTCGATCGATGAATGAATACAATGAATAAGTAATGCGATTAATTATAAACTATTTTTCTTGGCATATACATTAATATAATAAAACACAACACAATCTGAGCTCTTCGTATTGAACGAGAATGGATAGTTGTAAATAAATAAGGGGATATAAAAGATTAAACTATCAATCACTCCATTGTAAAAAACGAATGCTTCGTAAAGTAATCGAGTGTTATGTCATTAGTAGTTGGGACACCAAGAGTTGGGATCCCAAAACTTGTTACCCCTGTTACCGCGTCGTTAGTGTTCTGCGGAGTATACGTATCCTGTTGACGAATTTCGCATTAGAATCAGTCAGCAACTAACGGCTATGGAAAGTACCTACTTTCCATAGCCGTGTTTTTCAAAACTATAAATGCATAATGATGCGGCACTTTTTGAATACAGTGTATTCTTGCAAATTTATGGCGTTTCCAAGGAACTCCACCAAAACGCAGAGATTTTGTAAAGTGGCCCAAGCAGACTTCATGCGGAGGAGAACATATTTCCAAGTCTAGAAACTACCAAAAAGTCTATTTGACTGCTTCAGGATGAGCAACCTACATTTATTTTACACAAAGTTTGCTCAAATTGTACGGATTCGGCTATATATTTTCAAAAATACAGGAATAAAAATATGCAGAAAAAAGAAATGAAATTATTATATGTTTCCTGTTATAAAACTCATCAAATCTAACGTATTTTTGTTCCATAATTGAGATAGTTACGGAAATTCAGACTTTTTAATTGATATAAATTTACTACCGTTTCTGTTTTTACCCGGCTACGCCCATGACTCAGATTATTGTTTATTTGAAATTTATTGTATAGAGTTGTCATAATCTAAAAACGAATCTAAAGTAACTTAACAAGTATACATTTTAGTGGTACCTGGTTTGATAATTTTTTTGATCGCACCCCTAAACATACGATCGCCCCTCAAGCTGCTTAAAGGCTTCAAACGTTTACGTTGGTAATCACTGGCACAAAGATATTATAACAATTATTTTATCGATAATAACTATTAACTTATCCATATTCTTGTACTTAGTACGTTTGTATTCGAAATGAATTAGTGAGACAGTTGGTACACCATTCCTGATGGCTGTATATCGTAAGAATGGAGATAAATTTTCAGTAATTAATTAAAGCGTAGATATTTCTTTTTATAAATTATTCGTTATTTTTTAAAGAAGTTTAACACGCGATATAACTATATAAATATAGTCCTCGGTAAACATAAATGGAAAACTATACTTAGTGTTAGTTTGGTTCACGATTTCGTTTGATTTCTCAATTCCTAGAGAGCGCTCTTGTAGCCAGGCCTTCTAATTACCCGCGAGTACTCCGAAAGTGAGCGCAGCTGTGAAATAATGCTCTCCGCCGGATTACATTAAGCGGAACATAACAATTTTGCATTAAAATAATAATGATTTATTTCGTAAGTTCAACTCGTTTACAAAATCCTTTCTTATACGTAAGTCAGATTCTGAGAAATACAAATGTTTTTTACACTTTTTAATTTCCGCAGGGAAAAGTTTAGTGATCGGAACATTTCATAAATCAATTTCCGCGCAACTGGTTATATAATTTCCTTGGCTATACCCTATTGTATTATATCAACTTCGATACGCCAAAAGAATAAAGTCGGATCGATTGTCAAAAAACGCGAAAGTGTGTTACGATATTAGACTCATTGCTACTATGAGGACCACGATAATTTAAGGCAAAATTTTGTACAGAAAAAATCTCTATTAAAAATAAAATTGATTTAATTATTTTTCATAATCTGAAAATCGATGTTTAAATAAAATGAAAAATATATGGAGATTGCGGAAGTTAGAAGTAAAAGGGTTAAATAATGTGCAAATATTTTTTTCAGAATTTCCAAGATTTGGGTTTGTTTTTGTTCCATATATGTATTGTTAGATAAAAAGACTGAGATTGGATGGACCATGGATGGATGGTGCTTCAGGCATGTAAATCTATCGCAATACAATACAATTACTCCATTTGTATCACGTACTTTACGTTGTGAAACAATATTATGGGCAGGTATCGAGTATTACTGCGTAACCGCCGTCTAAATGTCGACATGACAACGTAGTAGGTGCCATGGACATAGGCGGATTAAAAAGATATATTGTATATCAATTCGCATTTCTAAGTAGGTATTCTGCCCTACAAAATCATGTATACTTATATCTATAAATATAAACATACAAAAGATAATAATTTAGATGATTTCTAACTCTGGAGGCTTGATTCCAAATAATTATCGAAAATACAATATAAGACATTGATGATATCTGTAATAAAAAAATAAGCATATACTTACGATTTTGGAACTCTTCTCGTGAAAAAATGTGCAGCCGTTCCCGACGAAATAAGCGATATTTGTTTGATCAATTTCAGTCCAAGTAATGCTTATTCATATTCACTACAGAGTTTCTCTCTCTTTTAACAAATACGTCCTTTGGGTTTCCAAAACCTGAAAAAATAATTTATGAGGTTTTCAAAAAGGTAAATTTAATATAATTATTTATCTATGCAAATAAAAAGTTTATTTTCACAAATTCCTTAAATTGAGAATAAAACGATGATTGAAATGCTAAACATTTAATGTGTACGTATGTTTAACGACCTGAAGCTGAACTGGTAACTTCATATGTTAACGATCAAGATAATACTGCGTTTATATGATGCTGTGCCCTATGCACCTTGGAGTGCGGATAAGGGTTTGTTTTTTATGTTTGAATTATAATGTAAAAGGAATTTTCTTTTTCTATTTTGTAAAATATAATATTTAGCACTTAAATTCACTTCTGTCTTTTCACTTACGGAAAACGAAAGATTATTACCACATTATATTACTCGACCGAATAAGTTCACAAACCTGTATAACTTTTAGTGTATTTTGTTTGGATTTTAAAAAAAAAATTCTTTCCAGAAACATCTAATATAGAGGGTTGTCTACAAAAATATATAAAAAAGTATATTTAATTAAGAGCACAAATTATATGGCTTACTATCGTACATTCCATACTACGAAAGATTTTACCCAGAAACAGGATTTTTACAGAATTTTCTGAGTTTGCGGGATTACCCGTTTACCTACAAAGAGTTGAATTTAAGATAAATAAATTTAAAGTTCATTCACCCGGAGCTATTCCATCATGAATTGAATTTAAAATACATAGATATCTATAATTATTATTAATATATAAATATATATATATATATATATATATATATATATATATATATATATATATATATATATATATATATATATATATTAATATATATATATATATATATATATATATATATATATATATATATATATATATATATATATATATATATATATATATATATATATATATATATACATAACAAGTGATATTATGCTTTATTCAAAGATATGTCTAGATATGCGATAATGATTTGTATGTACGATAATTGGACATTACAGAAAACCTTATCGCCAGAACGGTGTACATCAAATGTTTGCTAATCGTATTTTTCTCACGAAATCATGAAATTGTTATAACGGTATTTGCATGCCCTAGTTTGCTTAGACAATTGAATCCTATGAGTGGAGCTTAACAACCTTTGCAGTGCAAATCAGAAAACGTCTGGTTGATATTGTACTAGCAATTAAGTGCGAGTCTGTCGAGGAACTGTACATACTTATTATATATTATATTATACACAACATGTGCATGCTACAAATACCTCACACGTGGCGCAAGATAGTACCATGTGAATGTTTCTTTCATTTTTATCTGTCGGCTCAAATCTTATTTATGTGTGTACATTGTTATGTAGAACAATGCAAGAAATTATTTTTTAATTGAGATTCAGCGCATAATTGTGTAAACCGTGTGTGGGGATACTTTTTTTCAATAATACATCGAAGTTGTGATATTTTTCTACTATCCGAGTTATCGACTTACTTGTAAGATAGCAAGGCTAACAGGAACATTCTTATTCGTCCAGTGATTATATTACAATTTATCGTTTTCTTGTATTTTTTATTCAATAACACATTCCAAATAATTTAATACTATACGGACGCAAAGAAGCTGCTTAAACGCAACCTTAGTTTCTCGCAAACCAGGAAAACGATTCAATTTTTAGAATAAAATTAAACGTTGCCGATTTTACTGTCTTAAAATTGTATTCGAGCTTCGAGATCTAGATGATCATTTACGGAGTTTATCATGGTTTTATGCACAATGCGTTTTTATAATTGTACATTATAAACAATTTTATTAAATAAAGGTTTATATATTTATATGTATATATATATATATATATATATATGTATATATATATATATATATATATATATATATATATATATATATATATATATATATATATATATATATATATATATATATATATATATATATATGTAAATATAAATATATATATAAATATATATATATTTATATATACATATATTATGTATGGATATAATTAAAGATGTCTATTTTAAATTCAATTCATAATGGAATAGCTTAATGTAAATTAACCGTGGGTACGCTTTTGAAATTTGTTGTTTTTCAAATACGTGGATTTTGATTGAAATTACAGTAAAATAGAAAAAATGATTGAATGACATTTTGATACTCTTTTACATATGATACATACAAAAACATTTTTTAAAAGTTAAAAGAATGTCATCCTTTTTTATATAAGCACATTATAAACAGTAAGTTAATGAAAAAAAATAGTCATGGTGAATATTTTTTTTTTAAAATCACATAAGAAATATTCTTTCGTTACGAATTTCTTCTTTTCAAAATAGTCGTTTAATCCACCATGGGGTGGCCATCGCGTCGCTCATCGACGGCTTTAAAAGATGAGCGCCAACAAGTTTCCACGGGGCGCGGGGGTGGGCAGTGCGCAGTGTGGCAGCCTCCTCGTGGTGTGGTGGCCCCGCACTATTGGCAGACCTACGAACTTACACTGGTCAGTTCACGAGTAACGAGTGCAAGTTCTCCTTCGTCTCTCGGATCTCGGGTAATGGTGTGATTTGTTATTATTACTAAACAATCGTCGAGTCGAGTGATGAAATGTGTAGTTACTCAACTCCTCCGAGCAACTCACCATTTTCTACGAAATACTGTAATATTATGACTTTACAGTCTACTGAGGAAAATTAACTGTTTTGTCGACGACGTCGTTGCTTATTGACGTTATAGTTATTATAGTTATTGTGATAAAATTATCGCTTTATTATGAAATACATTGAACGCGTGTAATTATTTTCTTATTTTTCTCTTTCTGGTGATAGGTACGAAGTGTGTTTTTTGCGAAAATTTATTCGTGTCGTAGGTTTAATCCGTACAGTGTGTAATTCCACCTGGGATTATTTTCCAGTAGTTGATCACATTATACCGTGATTTAACCATCAAAGGGATTTATCGATTTCAAAAATACACATGGTCGCGTTCCATGTATGTAATGATAATATAACATTTAGAGTGATTTAAGAAACAATAAAAAGGGGGTAACAAAAGTTATCAAATTTATGCAATTCATCTTGGAGATGAAATTTAAATAAGCCCGGATGGAGTTGGACGTTTTGCGAACTAATCCGACGATATGTTTACATGCCCACATTCGCTAAATGAATATTATTATTACATATGTAAAGTTTATCAAGAAGACCTTACAAAAAAGGACCTTACTCTTGAAATGCATCCCAAATCGTTGTGCTCTGTGAGGTTAAATATTTCAATAATTTTTAATTCATTTTCTGGCCGACATCACGTAAAAACACTAAACATTCATAAAAATAAATACGTGCATGCATAATACGAAATATGAAAATTGGCAGTTGATGACCAGCGACCTACTACCAGGGTAGGTATGGTAGTAAGATGTTTGTTTTTATGTTGATTTTATTGAAAATTGGCAGTTGATGACCAGCGACCTACTACCAGGGTAGGTATGGTAGTAAGATGTTTGTTTTTATGTTGATTTTATTGAAAATTGGCAGTTGATGACCAGCGACCTACTACCAGGGTAGGTATGGTAGTAAGATGTTTGTTTTTATGTTGATTTTATTGAAAATTGGCAGTTGATGACCAGCGACCTACTACCAGGGTAGGTATGGTAGTAAGATGTTTGTTTTTATGTATTTTTATGGATTTTATTGCTTTCAATTTTGACGAATGAGTTTGACCTAATTTTTTTTACAAATTAATACGCAGGTATCGTTCATAGTGCGATGAATAAATATTTAGTGACAACCTTGGTCTTATTAAATATTTGATAAAATGGTTATTAAAATAATGCTTTTATTCCTATTAAAAAATGAATAAGAACAATAGCATCGTTCTATGGGTATTTGTTTTGCAAATAATGTCCGAAGGAATTGATTTTGTCCAATACAACTGAATACTTTTTTTCTTTTCTTTTTCATCACCTCATATTTACAATTTCAAATAAATATAATGTCATAAATTAAATCCTGAAGAGGGCAACAGGCTGTTGCCGAAACTAGTTGGTTAATAAAAATGTGAGTGGATCAAAACACTAAGTATTTTTATTTCTCAAAATAATATAAATATAATGTGTCCTTCCGTGTAGAGGGCACTCAAATGAATATACATATATAGGTCGACCGGTGGTCAGTCCCTACTTTAGTTGTCGAGGTAAGGTAAAGTGCGGCGTCGGCACAACACATGACGAAGGTTTTGAGGTTGTCACATCGCAACGAGGAGTGTCAAACTACCATTAATTCAAGGATGTTCCAATCAAGGTTTGCCTGTCGCCATTACCTCCGATTCGAGTTGGCAATCTTCACATTTGGACTCACTCGTATGTCGGTACGTGTGTCAATATTAACTTTATACTCAAATAAGTCCATTGCACATTTTATGTGTTTTAGAGATTTATTTTATCTAACGAATCCTCGTTTTTTCAAAGATCTGATGAAGAAGGTTATATAACTAATTTTAATTAGCGTTTGCTGTCGAGTGTTATATTAATATTTAATAAGAAATAAAATGTGTTTTTGCATTTAAAGTATTTTGGATGCAGTGGGATAATTTTTATTTTTTACATAGATATTTATCATAAGTTTTTTTATTATTATAGTGAAAGATTTGAATGAGAAATCGTTAGTTTATTATGAAATTCGTTTAAACTTTTATTTTTCATCGCTAATTAAATTGTACACTCTTAATTAAAGTCTATTCATTTAATGTCTTTTTAGTAACATCTTGTATTTGTTAGTAACATGTCAACATAAATGAAGAAGAATGTTAATTTAATACTAATAATAATTTCTATATCTATATTGAGATGTCATAAAATAATATAAAAAATTAACTCTTATAATTGGATATAATCCAGATTTGTGAAGAAGTATTTGGACATACTCAAAATGGTGTAAATATTTTATTTTAGTAAGATGATGCCATCGTAAAATATGTATCTATGCGTACAATTCTACCCCTAAGTCCCCCGCGGTTGATAAGAAGAGTCGGAACATCCTTCGGTCCGATAATGTCAGCTCATTCTTTTGGTCTTCGCCCGCCGCTCGTCGCTCATATGTTATGACCGCGGAGTGAGTACTTTGTATTGTCTCTATGCAATGATCGACGTGAACTAGCATGCATAGCCCCGATCCACGGTTGGTCTCGTCGAGTAAAATGACGCTCGTGAGAAATCAGCATCTCGTTAGCCACTTAATTAAAAAAAAAACGGTGAAGAAACCCCATAATATCTACATTAGTTTTAAATCAAGATATTATTCACGGATATGAATTTTTGTACATGGATCATTAATTCATATATTTGACATATTTATGATGATTGAAGAAAAACAACATACTACCCTAGGTTTAAGTTTTCAGTTAAGGGTAATATAAAATAAGTATTGGAGCAAAATATGTACCTATTACTTGTATCTATTTTGACTCTCCTCAGAATCGAAGTCTGGACTTTTATTCCGGCAGCACCACGACAAGGAGGCGGACGACGCATATATTTCATTCTAGCATAATGATATATAATCGGTTCACATCAAATAACTGATAACTCTTGGACTTGTATTGACGTCAGCGTCAATTATATACCATTGAAAAGATAAAAAATGGAAACACTTTTAATTATAGGTAATCGCGATGCTCGCTCATTCGCGTAGCAATATTCCACTGAACTGCTGATTAGTTATACGCGATATGAGCTAAACTCGAACTTGCCATAAAGTTTGATCAGTCCGTGACGTCAGCGAAGCAAGGGTGGTCAATCTAAAGCGAGCTACTCCGACAAACAACAACAATACATCGGAAATTTACTGAAAAGTATTTAAAAACTGCGTCAATTTACACAACTTAAGACAATTTTCAATATTTTATTTCATTATAAACTTCTAGAGGCGCATATCCGCACCCACGGTGCAAAGAAAACTACATCAGATCGGTGCGATATTTGCTTGATCGTAAATTATATTACGGCAAGGTGATCGGGCCTGCCCTTCGGGTATCCTGGGAATACCCCGGGACCACTGCACTATGGAGGCAGACAAAATGATCAACTCAGTAACATAAAATCACAATGTAATCGATTCAACTCGCATTGTTGTTATTGTATGTTTCTTCGACATTTGAATATTTTCTATAGTTATTGCGTAAACAACAATGTGTCAATAATTAGTACTTTGTGATTGTGAAATTTAAAAGTAAGAATTCCGAGAAGTGTCGAGGAAATATCCGATGCAATAATTGAAATGTGTATTAAAAAACGCACAATATGCAAAATTCTTTTCATGGACTTTAAAGTCCATGAAAATTAGATGTTCGTAATTAGACCAAGTCAATATTTTTTTATTCTGTCGACTATTGTTAACAAAATAGATTTTTTAATAAATTGTTCTGACGTTTTCTAATTTCACTTTTTTTAGAAATGTTAACAGAGTTTTTTTAGTTAATTATTTTGATTGAATGTTATTTAACTGTGTCATATTAATTATGTCTTACTGATGTATGATCAATCATTTTCTAATATCAAACTAATAATATAGATATTAGATAAACCGCAATAAAGTGTTTTTGAAAGTTATTTATTAAAAATAAATTTAATCCTTATTGATTTTTATATTATTATTTTTGTGTTATTTTAGCATACTTAAAATTTTTTAGGGAAATAAAGATAATTTAGTAGGTGTTCTTCTTACGTTCGTAGATCAATAAAGACGCAGTGGTGTAGCTAGTTTAGTATTCGTATGTACTCAGATTCATAAAAAAATACTTTTATTATTAGTTTGATTGAATATTATTTTAAGCAAACCTAAGCGATATGTGTATTGAAACATCAATCAAGATGTGGAAGAGTGGGATGGAATTTAGACATTGGTAGGTAAAACTGAAGACGAAAACATAAAATTACCAGAAATGTGTGCATATTATCCCGATCAACATACTTCACACTAGACTATTGCAAAATTATGATAAAACAAATATTTTTTAAATACGAATTAGTATTTCATTGATTCTTAACTTTTATTTCCCCCTTTCCTACACGTTCAATTCGTATTTTTAATATATCATTCTAAGAGACTAACATTTTTTTTAATCTACCCCAGTAGTATTTAATGTAGATCTCATAATGTTAAAATATTTTTTTTTCTGGAAAAGAGGGGCATTTGTTTTTTCTTGACAATTTCTCGGTACGCCACTGCCGTACTTAAATTATGAGAAGAGGAAAATCTCGGCATATTTATTAATCGAACCAAGGATCTAGCATATGGCAATACAGTGTAGACACTGACTCGAATATTGAAGGAGTCATATTATGGAATCGTCACACCTACATAATTTACGTATACGTGTAGTACGTACGTATGTGTGTACATACCTTCATATGTCCTTGTTAATATGAACAAATATTGAAAACTAACCGGTTATATTAAATTATCTTTAAAAAGATACTTGCCCATTATGTTCGTTAAATTTACGAACCTGTTATGACATGCGAAATAGCTATCTTAAATGACGGATTGTGTCAAATTATTTTATTCGATTATTACCCAATTGAATGGCATTTAAAACGTGGACGCCGGATCCACAAATCGAATAGTATAATAAGACGAATTTTGGTACCTAAAACGGAAAAACTCACTACCAAATACCTACTAGTAATTTTTTTGAAATAGGAAAATTTTCTTCCGTTAATAATATGTAGGTATATATTTCATGCAAATAAATAAATTTATTTAGACATTATAAATCTTAAATCGTTACTATCAATTAAAAAATAAATTATTGAACTTTAAAAATACGTTTACTAAAAAATCGCTTCGACACTTATTTTTGTCTATTAATTATTTTAAATAAAATGTTTAAGTAAAATAATATTTTTTTTCTGTATCTCGTATACCTCCTACTCCTACTCCTATACTAGTTGTATAAAGTTACACATATGCAAATTGTAGTAATTTTTCATTCGTTTATTAATTTTTATTATATTTAAATAAATTTATTATATTGCTGGTAATCTTAAGAAGAATAGTAATATCGTAAAATTTGGTAATTAAATATCGCAATATTTGGGCGCAATATATTCTTACCTCGAGGATCTCCTCGGACAGATAGAGCACACAGCTTTTATCACTATAGCGATACTGGCGCGAGGGGAAACCAACACTCTACGACCGCTCAATGGAAAACTCGGGTCCGGACTGCATCGGGTAGCGTGCGCGCGAAATGGCGATGCTACTGCGAATGGCAGGCGACTGGACACCCGAGGCGGCTGCTAGCCGCGCCAGCTTCGGGAGGTCGGCAAGGTGAACTGACGAGCGGAGGTATTGTGCACCTCCTCGCCATTCTGCAGGCCGGGTACGCGGTCGGAACTTCTTGTCGAACGCTCGACTGCTGGACACGTTTCTACCGCACTCACGACGCGAGAAAATCATTCAGGAGATTCTAAATAATATTATTGACGTTTGCATCGATCGTTTTATACATATATGAGGAAAATATAAAAAAAATAGTTCACAAAAGATGATTGAAATGTTTTTTCCAACCAAAAGTGTCAATGTGTACCAGCTTTTGATGATTCTGGCGGTACTGATTATCTTCGCAGTAGTTAACTTGCAAGCACCCATAGACATTTACATGTCAAGGTTTGTTTAGATGAAAACCGATTTGGTAATGTTTAAAACATTACGAAAAGCATTAAAAAAATAGCAATTACAGTTCGTGCAGACTTTTTTCGGACCGGTTTAAGATGACATAGTTCGGAGTGGCCGCAGTTGCGGTGAAGGATTGCCCAACTCGATAAAGAATTCGGGTAACAGCGTTGCGTCCGATATATTATTATTACGTCCTTGAAAGATCGGTGATATACGGTTTCGAAGGACCCAGAAACGAAAGATCAACGACACATTCAATTGACGAGAAACTAATATACGTCGTTGAAAGTTGTAAGTGTCAAAAGCGTTTGAAGGCAACTCAACAACCGAATAATTCAATTTGATTGGAAATAGCGCTCCAAAGTTCATAATTAATAAATACATATTTTGATATTTTTTTTAAACATTTCCTTGATAGTTAAAAAAAGCGAGATGGTTTTTTTATGTCATGAAAATTTAATGTAAATTTCCTTTTTAGGAACTTATACATAATATGTAAATACATATACATAAGTGTCTTTTATGATTTCTCAACTCACGAATGTCCACTAGAGGAATGTAGTTGAGATGAACCTGTATATACCGACCGATATTCTACAGGATAATCAATCTCTAACCTCGACAAGTGGCGTATTTGGGTAGACGCTTGACTGCGAAACTGGCGGCGCGGGTTCGATTCCCGCCAATTGGAAAATAAATTGACAAAATATTTATTTTCAATCGATCTGGGTGTGTTTGATATGTTTTTCACATCTACCTTCCATATCCTTACTATTTTACATGCATACAAGCCTCTAAAAGTAGAAGCTTTGCAAGTTATTACTTTAAAAAACTTACTAATTATAATTTTAGTATTTTTTTAAAGAGAAATATTTGTGTTTTTATTATTTACACAAATATATCAATTTCATGCTATTTCTGTGAGCGATGTTATTAAGAATAGGTATCAAATTGTGGTAGAGTGGGTTCGAACCGAGAAACTCTGACTCAAGAGTCCGCGGATCACCTTTCCTTCGTGGGTTAACGATCAAGATAACACTGCGTTTATATGATGCAGTGCCCTTTGCACCATCGGATGCGGATAAAGGTTCAAAAAATAATATATTAGTTAGAAATTTCAAACATAATATACGTAGTTACACCTGGCGAGAAATAACACCTAGTTGAATTATTTGGCCAGTCAGTGTAAGCGTTTTACATACGTGTTCATTCAAAATGCAATAGTCGAATTGTGCAATCGAGTGCAAACGATGACCCTTCAGTTTAAGTATGACAAACATATGAAAAAAGTGCGTCGAACTTCGCACGGGCAGAATTCAGATTATACCAAAAATGCTTATTCAGATGTTTTCAGGGTACTCGTAAAACGGCTGAAATTATGTGCCTATACCTACTATGTATTATGTATCTAGTGCTTCATATTTTAGGTGTGAATGTTTTTTCGATTCCTTTCCTGTTGCAATAACTTATACTTTTACTAATAACTTATACTTTTTTATATTTATAACTTAGACTTAAACATCGACAGCATTTACAAATATATAAAGAGGACCTTCGATTTTATCTCCTTGACCAAGGACACAAAACTGCCGACCGACACAACCGCAGAAGGTCTTCCTTCGGTATATTTATCTGTGTATATGATAAATTAAGGGATTAGGTACGTTTAACAAATTATTCAACATATAAGATTAAAAATGACGCGTACCGTGGAAAAATATTTATTTCAGCATTCAAAATGATATTTTAATGAATATCGGAGGTATACTCCACACAAGAAAGGATTTTTCTTTAAAATTTATTTGTAAATACAAAATTTCATAGTAAATTCCAGAAATCTTTTATTCCATTTGCAAAATTTTCCATTCGACAATAAAACAGCGACATATACGATATAAATGAATCACTATTAAGATATATATATATATATATATATATATATATATATATATATATATATATATATATATATATATATATATATGCGCGCTTCAGATAAGTTAGTAAGTACTCTTTGACGAGGGCTAAATCTGTATTGGTACTAACCAGTGCCGTTAGTCACTACCTACTCCCATCGGCCCATAATACTGCGGTTGTATAATAGAAACGTAGATTTTTTTAGTAGAAAATATTTTTTTAACTGTATATTATACTTGATATAACTTTTATACGAGGACCATAGATGGGTTTTGCAGATAACTAGACACGCACTGACTTACACTACGTACAATTTTGATGTAATGGCGGAAATTTAAATGTCTACTATGTTATTTATTTATCTCCCTTTTTTTCAGACAAAGCAATCAAATGCGTTTTATGTTTTTTGTAAAAAACATAAAACGCATGATATGAATGACTTGTAGCTGGTATGAAGCACTAGTCATTATTTTCTAATCACAGAATCAAATAGTGCACATAAAATATGACGTCACTAGATTCAAGTTGAATTATTTTTTATTATTATTATACCATGTTTGATATAATCTCCATATATTGAATAATTTCAATAGATAGATTTATTTCCTTAATAATCGGCTTCAGACGAATAATCTATACTTTGAAAATATAAATAAAGAACTCTTTAATATAAATATTGGAAGTATCGTGTAAAGCAACTCCCACTTTCAAAAAAATCCATATGGATATAAACTATCGTATAGGTACGTGTATACATGATCGTTTTGAAGAGTCTTGATAATTTACCATTTAATATTTATAATTCAATAAAAACGGATAAGTTACCTACACAATAAATCAAGATGGTAGTCATACAGAAATTAGCGATGTTGGTAAACCACAGAACAGTGTTAGCCTGCTGCTTTTTTTTATTTTCTAAATAAATTATGAATTCAGTCTGAATTCAGATACAAAAATATTTTTATGCGCTGACGATATCGTTGTTATGGTACAGGGAACAAACTAAGACAGTAAAAGACGTTAGAAATAAATAAATAGCATTGGTTCTCTAAAATTCAACTATTATAAGACACAAAATTATTCCAGTTAAATGTATTTGCCAAACAAATTATATATTACAGGTCCATACATATTATGTATAAATAAATTACGTCATGAGATCCAAAGAACTTCTGGTGCCGATTACGTACAAAAGTTAACGTTTTAACTTAAAAGTGTAGATAATTTAAACTTCGTCTCTATTCGGTAAATATAACAATATTTACCATTTTTTCGGTCGGTAAATATTACAATAATTCTTCATAATCTACACTACACAGATAAATCGGTAACTTCCGTATAAAATACCTGTCGTAAAGTAGCCCTGAATATGTATGCTACGAACGATACGATACTAGGCACACCGCAAATTCAAATGTCATCAAATATCCAGTTAAGTACCTTGTACGAGTATAATATGAATATCGAATTTGTAATTCAATGAAATAAACGAATTAATAAAAATTGTTTAAGTTTAGTATGCTAATACCAATTTAATTATTGCAATGGTCAGTCATAGACATACATAATAAAAAAAACACTCACTTACCTTAGTAATACAAAAACGTTCACGATAATAGGAACTGTGTTAATTTTTATCACTAACAATGCTTTTTTGTCTCTAAAGCTTTTCACTAGAACATCAACGCGTGGTAAAGATACAAAACTTTATTTATATTTAAGGAAAATATACATTGATTCGTGAGCGATGCGTCTGCACTATAACGAATAATCAAAACTGTTTCAACCGAAGCCATGTGTGTTGTATTTATTAACAAAATGTTTGCCCAAGATCTGCGTAGATTCCATGCTTCGAAATGACTTCATTAAGTGCGACGTGACGTAGCAATGCCGACACATACTCGCGAGATGTCCACCGGCTTCGGGCATTAGGTGTCGCAACAGGATAAAGCGCATGGTAAATTTGGAAGGAAAACCGTTTTATTTACATAAATATTAATATGATTATTAATTATTAATGGCAATATTTTACCGGTTGAATTTGTGTTTCTGTAAAAACCCGATTATATTAGTCACGACACATTATAACTTTTCTCTAGCATCATTTGTGCAATTCGATTTACACTTAAGGAACAATTTACACATTTTTTGTACGAGTGCTGCCCCAAGTGCCTGAGCAAACGCTGCAATCCTCTTTTTTCAACCTACTTATTCTCGCTCTATTTTATTATCCTTTTATGCGTAACCTCCTTCATCCCCAGCTTCTAGTTTTTCATAAGCTGTATTCCATGGAATATGTTTATTAAATTTTATAGTTAGCATATTGTTAGCGGACTTGAATTATAATATACATAAATTTAAACAGGGCTTTTTTTCCATGCTCTTGAAGTTTAATTTTCAATCATAATTCAAATCGTTCTTATTTGTTTCGTTTTTCTATTCAATTCATTACAAATGTTAGCTAGTTATTAAAATACTTAAAAAAAAAAAATGATTTACTGTTGCGGTCATCCTTATTTGATGATAAACTTTCAAGGTTAATTGATTACTTTAATGTTTTTGTTTTTGTTGATAAACCATTAAAATACCTTTAATGAACTCTGTATCATTAATTTAAATGAACTATTAGAAAGGGTATACCTATTTAAAATTAGTTTTTTATTACTACCGACGTTATTTTAATACGGAAATAATTTAATCCAGAAAATTATTTTCATAAATTAGTTTATAAAAATGATTCAATTCATGATGTCCCATAGTTGATATTTGGTCAAAATTATTATTACGTGTTAATTTCTTTAATAGCTAGTACATTCATAGTCTTATAAACTGAATTTCGCGAACCGGCCACTTCCAATAGTCTATTTTTAGGGCAATGTCCACCTAAATTATGTTTTTTCTTGCAATATAGTATCACAAATCATCAATGGATTTTTAAAATGAAAATCTTTAATAAAATTTCAATAATATTAAAAAACTGTAAGTTATAAACTGAAATTGGAGTTGGGACAAAAATTGGATTCTCTGAGGTTGAGTTACACCGAAATAAGTGTAAAAAATACAATATAATAATTAGAGGTATTACCAAAGTTACCTTAATTTTTTTCTAAAATACAAAAATGTAATTATTATAAAATTTCGTTGAAGAACGGTTTGAATTTGCTGTTTTTGTTTGCAGTAAGTGGTGACATTGCTTCATTTGGCGATGATGTTAAGGAAAATTCTGAATCCGTAATGAAAAAGTAAACAAAGTTTTACGCGAATTCATAAACCAATTCTCTAGAATTGCAGTGTTAATACGATGTTAAAATAAGTACGTATTGCTAAACTCAATATATGTATTAATTTACACATTTTTAAAAAGAGGAATGGAGTGTTTACTATATATCTCTCTTCTCCGTCTTATTCCTTATTACTGAGGGTTGTGACCTTTGTTGAAGCAATGACTTCTCCAGTTATCCCTTGACTGCGCTGGACATAGCGCTCCAACCACCGGGGTGCCTGCTGCTGCCTTAATAAAAACTTTTGTAAATATAGGCGACCGCGGACTGTGATAACATTTTAAAATATGTATTCATCATATGTACAATCAAATTAAATAAATCAAAGAACAAAAATTGTAAAAAAATCAAATCCAAAAACAAGAATATGAGTGTTTTAGCGAATTAAGTTGGAATTCACCTCTTTTATACTCGTATCACATTACAATATGTTTTTTCAAGGGTATAATTCATCCTTTCAAAACTTGCAACGCTTACGACATTATTTTACGACTATCTAAAACTTGACATCCATTATTTTTCCTTGAACTGCAAAATACTTGACCTTGGGGGCAAAATTTATGAATTAATATTGATGAGAATAAAACAAAACAAAACATCCTTAAACAATCCACTTTAATATCGGGGTCAGCTCGGAATACAATCTGAGGCATTCGAGATAAGATTTTATCCGGAACAGCTCGTTGTTTATTTTCCTAGTGTCAATATTCAAGGAAGATCCTTAAGTTGTTGAACTCGCATTGTTGTGTTTATACTTCTTCGTAATTTATTTTTTCGTTTGAAAAAAGTAGATCATCTCAATCACCGTGCTTCTTCATGCCACATTTAAGTTGTTACCGGTATAACTTACTCACTTGTGAGATTACAAATACAATGCATCAAATAATGTTTAAAACGACTCACAGTAACAACATACTGATTTTTAACAAAGAAATTCATAATCATAATACACGAAGACATAACAAAAAACATGTGGAGCCGATAAACACAACTAAATTTGGAGTAAGGTCCTTAAAATATATTGCCTATACCCAAATTAACCAGCTGCCTGACATATATAAAATAGAAGTCATTCGGGAATACAAAATAAATGATCTGAAAAAATGCTTATATATGTGTAGTGATATATGTGTAGTGATTAGTCATATTTTCTTATTTTGTTTTTAGGTACCTTATGTTTTTTGTATTTTTCATTTGTTATATTTTCTAATTTTTTATATTTTCTCATACTTCTTCTTACCTTATGTTTTTTTCATTTATTTCTTTTAAAAATGCTTCTTATGCCTATTTATTACACGAGTTTGTTTATTGTTTTTATATTTTGCCATGTATTAGTTTTGGTTATTTAAAAAAAATCTTTTTTGTTACTTCATTATTTGTATTTCAGTCTTGTTAACCTTAATCCCATGTCGCAAAACGAGAAATAGAAATTACTCATCGGGAATATTATATGTACATATTGTATGTATGAATTATGTATGTAATATTTTTTGTAAAAAAAAATTAAATTGGTGTTTTTTAAAAATAAATAAATAAACTTTCTTTTGTTTTGGTGTTTTCAATGCCAATGTATTTATTTAAATACGTATCTAAGAAGCTAAGTATGTATATATATTTAAAAATAATAGTAAAAAAAAACATATAATTCATTAGGATATAGGTTCATATTTACGAGTACATACAGGTAACCAGTGAGTAATTTCGCAATTAATATGCTTTTCACAATGTAAACAAATTCGAGTATGCAAAAAAATACGAAATACTCAATAGTCTACCTAAGGTTCATTAATAATAACAAAATACAATACAACACAATCAATATGTTTAGACATTCTTCATCAATTAAATATGAATAGAATACACATACATATATGTACTTACAAAGAAATGGATAGGTTAGATACGCAAAATGAAAGAAAAAAATGAAATTACCTCTTTCATACCCACTTTTTGTTTCGAATTGAAAAATATATTTTTTGTTATTAATACGTACAGTTCCATGATGATACAATTTTTGTTCAAAAATTAGTTATTATGATGTCTACTAAAATGGACATAGCGGATACATATATATATATATATATATATATATATATATATATATATATATATATATATATATATATATATATATATATATATATATATATATATATATATATATATATATATATATATATATATATATATATATATATATATATTTATATATATACATATATATATCCGGCGTGTGGTTAGTTAGTTAGTTTATATATATATATATATATATATATATATATATATATATATATATATATATATATATATATATGAGAAGAGTGTGGCGTTCCATCCTCTCTGCCTACCCCTGCGGGGAAACGGCGTAATGGTAGTAGTAGTAGTAGTAGTATATATATATATATATATATATATATATATATATATATATATATATATATATATATATATATATATATATATATATATATATATATATATATATATA